>NC_089250.1:72955464-73265951 GCF_963930625.1 Muntiacus reevesi | reverse complement strand
TATTCTCGACTGGAGAATCCCATGGACAGAGGAGCCTGGTGGGCGATAGTTCACTGGGTCACAAAGAGTCGGACACGACTGAAGCAACCTCACTTGCACGGAAACCCACTTTTGCTTTCATGAAGACTTTTTCTCATTTTTTTTTATAATGAAATAAGACACGTAAAGAACTCAGTGCCATGTCCTAGCACAGAAGTGCTCATTACTAACAGCAAACAATTAAATAGCCAGCCAGTGCTCTAAGCACTTAACAGAAATTAACTTGTTTAATCCTCATTGTGGTTTTATAGGGGAGGTGCAATTGACTACTCCATTTTACAGACAGGAAAATCGAGGCCCCAGGGGTTAAGTGAGCAGTGCCACGTCTCCCAACTTGTGAGTGTTCTGGCAGTCTGGCTCCAGGGTCCCAGCTCTTAACCACTTGGACTTTATGGCTCTTGTTGAAAGGCAGGGTTTTTTTTTTTATTACCTTTTCTTGAATATCATGAACATGCCCCATTGCAAGAAAGTCTCTCTAAGCAAAATGAGACCTTTATCCTGTAATGTAGGTGAAAGCCCCTTTGGAACTCCAGAAGCCTGTTTTCTGAAGGTTGCACTCCTGGTGAAAGAAAACTTCTCCTCCCCTAGGGAGGTCGTGTGAACATGCTACCCCCAAGAACATGTGTTACACACGACCAGCTTGCCAGAGTCCCAATTCCCCGACATTACACAGTCAACTCGGAACTCAATTAACTTCCGCCTCCGCTTTATATTATCCCTAATGGGAAAACCGGGGACAAACCCAGTTGTACTTTTCATACAATTTAACTACGCGTAGAAACAGACATGCAGACGCCGTCTTAGGAGTGGAGCTTGCCCCATACGATTGTTTCGAAGGTGGGATTTGTCCTCCCGTGGAGGATGGTCATGGCCCACCTGCAGGGCGATGACTGAGGCTGCTAGAGGGTTAACTCTAAGCATTTGCTGGAAGCACCTGCACGGTTTGCTACAAGAAGCACCTTTTTAAAAGTTGCAGGGCAGGGCGTGCTGTAGCCCTGTACAAGCACCCTCTTCTTTCAGCTGAGGAATGAAATCACTTGAGTGAATCACAGCAAAGAGCATGAGGATCAGAGGGCCATCTTGCCCTGGAAAAGCATCTGCGGGTTGTTACACCCATTGGAGGAACACATGTCACCCACATGGGTTCCACTGGAAAACGTGATTGCCCAATTGCTTTAAAAGGGTTGTTTTCAAGATCTGATCTTGAGAGCAGTGCTTCTCCCCTCTCAGCCCCCTCTCTGCAAAGCTGTTAACTCATCAAATGTGACGGCAGTTCAGAATCTTCTGTCTCCTTCTTCAGTCCAGCAGTGACTTGTCACTGCCTCCAGGATCAAGGCGAAACCCTCAGCACTTCAGCCTCCTTGGGAACCAATCCACTCACCTCCAAATCTGTCCGCATAATTAGGGTAGATGTGACCACACTATGCAGGTGGAACAGCACCCGTGACTGGCCAGATACATATGTGGAACCCTAAGAGCCTGCCATGCGTGCGCTAAGTTGTCTCAGTCACGTACGGCTCTGTGACCCCATGGACTGTAGCCCGCCAGGCTCCTCTGTCCATGAGATTCTCCAGGCAAGAATACTGGAGTGGGTTGTCATGCCCTCCTCCAGGGGATCTTCCTGACCCAGGGATAGCACCCACATCTCCTGCGGCTCCTGCTTTGCAGGCGGAGTTTTCACCACTAAGCCACGGGGAAGCCTGAGACTTCTATTTTGCAGCATCTATGGGCACATCAAAGATTTGCAGTAATTCCTAAGGGTGAAATAAACAACAGCTTCAAGAATTCCTAGGAATTCAGGACCTCCCTGGAGGTCCAGTGGTTAAGACTCCACACTTTCAATGCAGGGGGCGTGGGTTTGATCCCTGGTTGGGGAACTAGCATGCTGCGTGCTGGGCAGCATGAGCAGGCAAAGTAGTTTGACTCCCAGCTCCATGTGGCCGCAGTCCCCTTTCTCCTCCACTGCAGGGGCTAGAAAGCTGCAAATTACACTTCCCATCCCCCTTGTTAGCTGGCTTCCTGTGGTTCTGGTGGCACCGTGGAGTTAATGGAAGGTGGGAGAGAGAAGAGGCCATTTCCCCAGCTCCTGGTGATGCCTTTGACAGGTGACAGAGGCGGCAGAGTGACACGTGGCTTCTGACCCTACCCAGCAGCTCATTCCCATCAGCAGCAGATGGAGGCACCACGCCTGTGGACTCCGGTAACCTCACATCCTCCATCTCATTCCTCCAGCCCTTCCGACACCTTCATAATCAATTCTCTGCATTAAATTCCGTCGGCAAAATACGAGATTGAATACTTACTGATAAAATGAGCTGGTGTGATCCACACTTTTGAGGTTATCTAACCCAGCCCACGATCCTATTCATGGAGGACAGCCGCCAATGACCTGTCGCCAAGTCCCCGAGGCCAAGTGTTTACCATGTGACTCCCCCCAACCCCACTGCCATCTTTGGCCACTGTTGCCTCTCCCGTTTCAGGCCGAACAGTCAGATTTGTCCTCCGGACAATTAGAACCTGTGACGCTCAAACACTGAGTGGGTCTCTGCTATTACTCAAATTTAAAACAAGTCCTTGTGCAGGCACAGTGCAACGGGCCTCACGGGGGTCGACACTGTCCTCTATGGCGTTGCCTGGACGCATTTTTTGGTTGTTGCAACTTGGGGGTGCTACTGCCATCTAGAGGGTGGAGGCCAGGGATGTGCTAAACATCCCACAATGGACAGGGCAGCCTCCCCCACAAAAATCCAGCCCCAAAGGTCAGGAGTGAGGATATAGGAGCTGGAGGTTTGGAGATGGCCATGTTTGCTCATATGCCTGCTGGAAAGAAAAAAATAGCAGTGAGTGAAGGAGGAAACAACGCTGACACATCTAGGTGGTAGAGATACAGGGCGATTTTATTTTCTGATTGACTGGTTTCTCATGAGCCCTCTTCCATGGAAAGAAACTTACTCTCATCTCTATTTGGTTAAGATGTTATTTAGTGCAGTGGTCCCCAATCTTTTTGGCATCAGGGACCGGTTTTGTGGAAGAAAATTTTTCCACGGACGAAATGATTTTTAGGATGATTCAAGCACATTCCATTCACTGTGCACTTTATTTCTATTATTACTACATCAACTCCACCCCAGGTCATCAGGCAATAGAGCCCAGAGGTTGAGGACCCCTGGTGTAGTGAGAATGAGTGAACCACAGCTGCATGGAACAACATGGATAAATCTTAGCAATAAAATGTCGCATCTGAAAAGCCAGTCCCTTTAAATTATCGACAATATAATATTATTTTTAGAAAACTTCCCCACAAGCAAAGTTTTTACACATGTTGCTTAGGGAAACATACATACTTGATAAAACTGTGAAAGAAAAAACTGAAAGGTAAAGACAAAACTGAGAATGTGGTCAGTCCCCTTGGGCCAGGGTAGAGAGCAGCAGGGTGATGGGAGGAGGGAGCAGAGAGTCGATGGTGTTAGTAACGTTTTGACAGTTAGGTTGGATGCCGAGGTCACAGGATTTTTATTTATTCTTGTGTTTTATAACATACTTTATATATAACTTTTTGCATAAATCAAATATTGCAGGGGCCAGCAAAGTCTGGTCCACCAGCCAAATCTGCTTGTGATCTGTTTCTGTAAGACCTTCAAGCTGGGTCTGGTTTTTGTGGTTTTGAAATGGTTAAAGAAAATGAAAAGACCATTTCATGACCCTTGAAAATTAAATGAAATTCAAATTTCAGTGTCCATAAAGTCTTGTTGGAACGTGGCCATGTCCATTTGTTTACAACTGCCTACGGCTGTTTGCTGAGTACAGCAGCAGAATAGAGTATTCATGGTGGAGACCGTATAACTTAGAAAATGAAATATTTACACTCTAGCCCTTTATAGAAAAACTTTGCTGACCTCTTAAATATTACATTAAAGAAAAAAATTTTTAGAAGCTATCTTATAAAAGAACAGTCTAATCTAGTGATTCGAATACTTCTAGGTAATGCTCAGCTGTTGAGTTAATCAGGTCCCTTTTTTCTTTTTTTAATATTTTGTTTTCTTTATTACCTACTTGTATGCTCGAAATGAGGCTTCCCTGTGGCTCAGTGGTAAAGAACCCGCCTGCAATGAAGGAGACGTGGGTTCCATCCCTGGGTTGGGAAGATTACCTGGAGAAGGAAATGACAACCCATTCCAGTGTTCTTGCCTGACAAATCCCATACACAGAGGAGCCTGGTGAGCCAGAGAGTTGGACACGACTTAGTGACTAAATAAGAACAATGTGCTTGTAATAAGAACTACCATCATGGGTGGGCTTCCCTGGTGGCTCAGACGGTAAAGAATCCGCCTGCAATATGGGAGACCTGGGTTCGATCCCTGGGTTGGGAAGATCCCCTGGAGAAGGGCAGGGCAACCCACTCCAGTGTTCTTGCCTGGAGGATCCACATGGACAGAGGAGCCTGGCGGACTCTAGTCCATGGGGTTGCAAAGGGTCAGACATGACTAAGAGACTAAGATCAGCACACATCACGGGTGGAATATACCTTGTAATTTGTACAATGAACAGTTCTTGTGAATTTCCATATTTCCGTCAACAATGCACAGGGTTCCCCGTTCTGCTCACACCCCATCCTCGCTCCCACCTCTGTCTGCCTCCACCCAGTTCTATCAATGTTCAATACAAACAAGGAAACACTAGATAAATCTTTATGTTCCCATCAACCATTTCGCACTTCCAAGTTCCTGAAAACTGATCTTCAAACAGAGGAAGACCTCTACTGTTGAGGTGTGAGGGGCATTAACAAATTTTGTTTTCCTATTACATATATTTAAATTGTACTATTTTAGTCCCAGGTCCCCTCTTTCTGTGTCTGCCCTGCTGAGATGATCTCCAGGTGCTCGGAGGCAGTGTGAATGCAGGCGGTCCAGAGGCAAGATGCCCTTGCATCCACAGCCTGCTCTTGTGACTCTTTGGGTCCCTGGAGGTCCTGGGGCCGCCACAGTGGAAGCTGATGGCTGATGGAACAGGATATCTGTTCTTCCTCAACTCGGCCAGACCCTCACTATTAACTTGTTTTCTCCTTCGCTTTGGGACTCTTTGAGCCAACGCTTTCCCCCTGCGAATGGCCGTGGTGCCTCCCTTTAACCTCCATCTCCCACCGAGAACCAGCACCCATAATTTTATCATGCCCAGGCAGTCCATCTTCCATCCCAGCCTCTACAGTGAGCCATGCTGCCTTCACCACCCTAGGTGCCATGATGCATGTGCTAAATTTTGACTTAGCCGCCTTCTGAGTCCCAACTTATGAGCCACAGGGAATGCAAAAAGCCAAGTCTGTCCTTGGCCTCACCAACTTGCTGCTCCAAGTTCACTTCCAATGTGACATCCCTGGGTGTAGATAAGTCAGCTGGAGGAAGCCAGAGAGAGGATCCATTTTCAGCCTTACAAGAAAAATTGAAGCAGGAGCCCCTCTTACCTCAGGCTCCCCCTAATCTGTCTGATGTAAGGCCCCTGTCTCCTGGCCCAAAACTATGGTGGGAAATTAAGACACAGATACCTTCTTTTCTCTTATTCTGTCATTCCTTGCCCCCACCTGACAATGATAATTCTGCAGGCTTGGATCCAATGAAGGAGGCTGAGCATAGAATGAGATTTAAAGGACACTATCCAGGTGTACCTTTTTCTGCAAATCATTGCAGGGAAAAGACACTATATTGCCCCAGAGGAAGAGATGCCCTTATCTTGGCCCCAATATCTTTTCATTCTTCTCTTGGACTTGCTGAGGTGGCCTGCATGTTTGGGCTTTGGAATCCATAGAACATCCCTGATTCCTTATAACAAATACCTTTGGTTTAGAAGAACCCCACTGAAGGATTTCTCTGGTGGTCCAGTGGTTAAGAATCCCTCTTCCAATGCAGGGGACATGGGTTTGATCCCTGGTCAGAGAACTAAGAAGGCAGGGGACAACTAAGCTGACATGTTGCAACTACTGGAAGAAAAAAAAAAACACAGAAGGGGGACCCCATTTCAACTTTAAGTTTCTCTTACTTTCAACAAAGAGTCTACTTAACCCAACTCATGCTCAAAGAATTCTGTAATGCAGTCACGTTTTTTAGTAGACATGTCCTTGACGGGGGGAGGAGAAGAAAAGTCTTCCCAAGCACTGATGTTTCACAGCTGATGATGTCTTTAAACACCACCACCCATCACTCAAACACACAGAGTTACTCAGACATGTGGTCCCAAATTCAAATCAGTTTCCCCCCTCATCCTCCACTCTTCAAGGGCGTTGAATGATTTTTAAAGTAGACAGTCTGGGAGAAATAATGAAAAAGATTAAAGTATATTTACTCAACGGACTAACGTGCAGACGGATGGAAGACAAACAAAAAGCCTGGCTCAAGGTAACAAGTCATGACAGCAGCTACTGTTTCTGCAGGGGCTGCCACGTCCAGTGAAGGGGCTGAGTTAGCGGCACACTTTAGCCCGTTTCATATTGTCGACACGGGACCTAGTCGTACTGTTCCCATTACACAGATGAAGAAACTGAGGCAGAGAGCAGCTACATGATTTATGCAATCAGATTTCTATAACTTGTATTGGAGCAGATCACACTGAAACACAGGTTTGGTACTAAACTTTCAGCCTCAGATCCTTATCATACCACTGCATTGCATACTTAAAAGCATATACAGGAAGTCTGCAAACTGTGGCCCGCGGGCCACCTGTTTTTGCGAAACGTTTTCATTGGAACACGGCTACACCCATTCCCTGATGGATTCCTTGTGACTGCTTTTGTGATCCCAGTGGCAGACTCAAGTCATTGCAACAGAGACCATCTGGTCTGCAAAGCCTAAAAGATTTATTAGGCCCTTTACAGAGGAAAGTTTGCTGATCCCTGGGAAGTGAGTGTTAGTCACTCAGTTGTGTCCAACTCTTTGCAACTTCAGGGACTGTAACCCACCAAGCTCCTTGGTCCATGAAATTCTCCAGGTAAGAATATTGGAGTGGGTATTCCCTTCTCTAGGGGATCTTACCGACCCAGGGATTGAACCCAGGTCTCCTGCACTGCAAGCAGATTCTTTACTGTCTGAGCCACCAGGAAAGCCCATACAATGTTCTGTCAAGTGTAAAAAAGGAAACCAGGCTTCCTTGAGTCCCTTAGCAACTAAACAACAAAAAAAGGAAACCATGGAACTGTAACTATATTGTCCCCCCACAAATGCAATACATGGGTGATGGAAGCAAATGGATTAAAGATGTGGGTTTTTTTCTCTCTGAGGGGTGAAGAGGCTTAAATCTGCTCTAATAATAAATAAAAAATTCATTTTAAGAAGTTAATTGATTGGATTATTTAAATAACTGAAACAAAAATTGGAACATTTGAATTTGAGTGGTATTTGCGAAATACACAGTGGTGTTTTCTTTTCTCGGGCTGACATCAGCCCTCCTGAGAGATGGTCTGGCTCTTGCTAACTTGTCAGGCGAGAGAATTCGGGGCATCTCAAAAGGCAAATCATTGCAAAATGTGGGAAACACTGAGATCAAAGTCTCCTGTCGACTGGGGAAGTTTGGAAACTTTTATCATCTTAGACATTTTGAGTTTTCCAAGGATAACCTGGGAGCAGGGCTGCAAGTCAGGAAGAGAGACGGGGATGGTGAAACTGCTTAAAAAGCATTTTTCAGATACTTTCTTCTTAGCCTGTTTGACTGTAGCTCGGGGGAGTGTGTACTCACAGAAGGAGAAAACGCAGGCAAAGTCGTTGGAAACACAGATTTTGCTGCTGATAGGCTGGGTGACTCTGGATGTGACATCTTGTGGTTCTGCTTGGATGAGCAGTCTCTCTCCTGGTTGGCCAGGGCTCACCAGTGTGTCTGCAGAGCTGGGAGATGGGTTGAGGCCAACAGGGCTCCAAATAGACTCCCTCCTCTGTCTCGCTGGCTGTTGTCTGGGACACCTTGGTCCTCTTCCACAGAGGGTCTCATCCCCCAGGAGGTTTAGACCCACCACCTTACATGGTGGTCTCAAGATTCCAAGAAGGTGAAGTCAGAAGCTTCAAGGTCTCTTAAGAACACACTTTGGAACCCCACATCATGTTGGTTAAACCAAGTCACAAAATTAAGCTCAGATTCAAAGGGGTGGAGAGATAGACCTCAGCTCCCCTGTGGCTCATTCGGTAAGGAATTCACCTGCAGTACAGGAGACCACCTGCAAGGCAGGATTCTGGGATTCGATCCCTGGGTCCAGATTCCTGGAGAAGGAAACGGCAACCCACTCCAGTATTCTTGCTGGGGAACCCCACGGGCAGAGGAGCCTGGCGAGCTACAGTCCATGGGGTCACAAGAGCCGGACACGACTTAGCAACGAAACCACCACCACCACCACCACCAGATGGGAGAAGCAGCCACATTGTCGAGGGCTGTGCGAGCCGGAAAGGGGGAATCTGTGGCTATTAAACAATCAGCCACGAGAGGGATGGGAAGCCAGAAGCAGGCAGAGTCTCGGGGAGAAGACTTCAGAGAAGAGACAGTGGCCTGTGATTCAGTTACGACACGTCTGGTGTCGTTTTGTAACCAGGCCTCGTGGTTTGCCCTGGCTTGGGTGCACCGTGTTAGTCTGTTCGGGCGGCTCTAACAAAATACCAGGAAGCCGACAGCTTGTAAACAACAGAAATGTATTTCTCACAGTCCTGGAGGCAGGCGGTTCCAAGATTACGGCGCCAGCAGATGCCATGCCTGGTGAGGACCGGCTTCCTGGTTCACAGCTTTGGATGTGACCTCACGTGGCAGAAGTGGCAGGTAGCTTTGTGGGGCCTTTTTTATGAGGACACTAATCCCAAGCCATTCTCAAAGGCCTACTAGCTAATACCATCACCGTCAGGAGACTAGGATGTCAACCTAAGAATTTTGGGGGGACAGAGGCACTCAGTCCGTAGCCATGCCTCTCTGCAGCCTCTATGCTCAGGCTGGGGTCCCAGCTGGGTGATATTTTGTGGGTTCTAGTTTCTCTGTCTGGGCTGAGAACACTCCCCAATTTCTTGAGACGTTCTAGCTTTTTGGCACTCAAATTTCCTTTTCAATGAAAACTTCTTCCCTCGACAGCCTTCAGTCATTCGGTAAACACTTTTTGGGCTTCGAATAGAGTCTTCCTGATGACAGCTCCCTCTGTTTTACCTCCAGGCCAACCTTTCCCCTGCGTTCTAGACCCAGCCCCCCCTCCCCCGCTGTCTCCTCAACATTTCAAACTGCGTGGCCCGAACAAACTCCTGGTCTCACCCAGGTCAACATCATCTCTCACACGGCTTAGTATATGGAATCCTCAGCTAGTCCTCCCTCCAAGACCTAGTATCATTACAATTTCCTGAGTGGTCCTATTGAAACCTAAGACAGAACATCCTGTTTCTCTGCACAGAACCCTTCAATTGCTTCCCATCCTATGAAGAGTAAAGCCAAAGTCCTTACTTGAACATAGGTGTGGATGTGGTTAGTCTTGTCCAACTCTTTGCGACCCCAAGGACTGTAGCCCGCCAGGCTCCTCTGTCCACGGGATTGGCAAGAATACTGGAGTGAGTTGCCATTTCCTGCTCCAGGGGATCATCTTGACCCAGGGATCAAAGCCGCATCTCCTGCATCGCCAGGTAGATTCTTTTAGCACTGAGGCACCAGGGCAGGAGTAAAGTCCTTCTATGGAGCACAAACCCTGAATGGTCTTTGCTTCCCGACTCCCATCACTTCTCTGATCCCATCTGATCCCGCTCCCTTGGCTCTGGAGACCCTGAAGCTTCTCCTTGGAAACTGGGGGGGGGGGGGGGGGTCACTCTCATCTCAAGATCTTGGCCCTCGCTATTACCTGTGCCTGAATGCCCCTCCCCCTGTAAGATGACCCAATGTAAAAGTTATGCCCAGGGATGAGGGTATTCAAATTTGAAACTAAGATCATTGGTTTGTTGAAAGCAATCACAATGATGATTCCAAAATTCTCATATTTAATCTTGAATAAAATTAAACCTCCAATCAGAAGCCATTCACTTGTAATAGAAACTTTGAACTATGAATGCAAGTCCTTCAAAATACAAAGCCTTGAACCAGCCATGACAGTTGGTTATCTAAATAAAGGTGAAAACTGTTGTTGTAAGTCAGACCTTGAAGACTTCAAAAATGTAAATATAAGCAGGGTGGATGGGAAGAAATCTTTTCTACCAGATTTATGCATATTATTGTCCTCATAAAATTCAATTCAACTAAATGTTTTTTTAATGTAACCTTGAGTGTGAATTGACAAACCAGCCTCTTAATGTTTAACTCAATGACAATGACTTCATTGATCTTAGTCTCTTAGGCCTAGGGGAAAATAAAAGGCCTACTTTTTTTTCTCCCCCAAATGTAAATTACAAAGCAAGTAAAAATAAATTATGGCTATAGCAGAAGAAATTAAAATGATCTCGACTTTTCCCACCATGTTCAGTAGCATCTGTAGAGGAAGAGGCAGAAAGAGGAGGGTGATTAGAGGGGGTCCTGACCAGAGGGCCACTCCCGCCTCTATAACTGAATCCAAGATGTTGGGCCAGTTTTCCAGGACCCCAGTGGATATTGCAGTCGATGGACTTGGGCTCAAGTACCTGCTCCTGTGCTTTCCAGACATGTGACCTTAGGCAGATCATTGCAATTCCTCTGACTTCTTCTCCTCAGCTGTAGAAATAAGGTCCTTGTATCAAGGTAGCTGTGAGTTTGAAATGAGATAATGCCCATGAAATGTTTATTTAGCACACATTGTAGCACAGAATTAATTACAAGGATGTTTCTCCCACTTGAAGTCATCGTAGTTCACCCTGGCCTGTCTTCGATCCTTGAAAACTTCCAAAGCCCAAAGGAGTAGTAAGTCCCAGACTGGCTGGATCACAAAGCCAGCGGTGGAGTCAGAATTTGAACCCACATATGTCTAACTCCATCGAGTGCTCTTTCCAAGTCGATGTGCATTTCTGAAACTTCAACCACTCTGTAGCCACCTTCATCTCACACTTTTCACCAGATATGCACACCACCTGCAACATTACTTTCTTAAAGCATTTATTTAAATAAATTCATTTTATTACTGCAATAAATTTATTTAAATATGAAATGTTACATCTCAGAATGGAAAACTAGCATCCCTATAACACAGACCGTAACTCTAATACTTTATGTATACATACTTATATGTGCATATTTTTTAATGAAACCAAAACAGTGTTGTTCCATCTCAGCTAGATGCTGTGATGCCCTGAAGCTCTGAACCTGATGCTGCCTCAATTACGAAGGGAGATTATGTGTTAGTGTTAAAAGTGGGGCTTCCCAGTGGGGCAGAGCTAAAGATTCCAGCTGTCAGTGCAGGAGACACAGGAGAGTCGGGCTCTGTCCCTGGGTTGGGAAGATCCCCTGAAGGAGGAAATGACAATCCACGCCAGTATTCTTGTTGGGATAATCTCATGGACAGAGGACTCTTTGCAACCCCATGGACTGTAGCCCACCAGGCTCCTCTCTCCATAGGATTATACTTGGACACAACTGAACATGCATGTATGAGAGCATCTGTGTTAGATGCATCCTCACCTTCAAGTGAGACTTTCTCCTGGATGGAATCAGAAGAGTTGAAAGATAATTGGACAGGGATTATCAACACTATCACTATGTGATAAAGTGTTACTTAACACACTCACATGCAGTTTGCAACCAAAACATCATTTCCCACACCAGCACAGGGAAAGGCCCCACACTTTGCTAAACACTGCCTTACACTGAGGCACCTCTACAAGAGGTCTTATTGTAGACTAGTTTTTAAAATTTTACAATCACCTACTGATGATTGATGATTACAATCACCCACATATCCACCTTCATCACCATGTCTGTATTCCTGTTCATATCTCAATCTGTATAGATATATTGATATCTGAATGCAGTCTTGGCTATATCTAGAGCAATGCATAACACAGTATCTAGAATATACACACATGTATCCTACTCTCGGTTGATTTTATGGTTCTCATTCATTTCAGATACATAGTCTCCTGGGAAGCAATGAAAACTGCCACTTTTATCCATTTTTACACACTAATATTTCCTTCTGTCCCTTTTCTCCCCTTTTCCTATCCTATTTGATTTTTTAAAATGCTAACCAGAACCCGTAATATAAATACTGAAGTTACACCAAAAAGGCAATGATAGATAAAAGATAAGAAGGCTTCCGGAGGGAGAGGGAGATCTCAGTGCCTCTAAGTGTTCCAATGCTTAAACTGTGCTTCAGGGGCCCTGGGCCCCTCCAGAGCCTGCAGCGAATCCACAAGATCAAAACTTATTTTTGCTTTGATATAATGATAATAAGATGCTATTTGCCTTTTCCCCTCTCATTCTCTCACAAGTGTCGAGTGGAGTTTTCCAGAGATCACATGATATATGACGATGTCATCCCCTGATATTAACGTGGACTGGGCTCGTTACTGTTCTTTGCACATACATCAATACTTATTTTAAACATTTCCTGGTTTTGATTTCTAATACAGTAAAAATCAATAGACGGAACAGAAGTGTTCTTTGGAGTCCTCTATCATTCTTAAGAGTCTACAGGGTTCATGAGGCCAGCAGCCTTGAGAACTTCTTGCTTTAAAATGATTTGCTGGGTTAATGAATGAAGAAGTGGTACAGCGGGCTGACGGAAAGATATAAAAGTTTGTGTTGGGGGCTTCCCTGGTGGCCCAGTGGTTAAGAAGCAGCCTTGCAGTTTGAGGGACACCAGTTCGATCCCTAGTCCAGGAAGATCCCACATGCTGAGCAGCAACTAAGCTCGTGTGCCACAACTCCTGAGCCTGCAAGCTGCAGCTGCTGAGGCTGGCGCACCCACAGCCTGTGCGCTGCAACAAGGGAAACCACCGTAATGAGAAGCCTACGCATGAAAATGAAAAGTAGCTCCCATTCTCTGCAACTAGAGAAAGACCCACCGTAGCCAAATAAATAAATCTTTAAAAAAATTTTTTTTTTTAAGTTTGTGTTGAACTGTGGTATTCAGGGCAGTCTCCACGGGATGGATGTAGCACTTTACCTGGGTATTGAAAGCTGCAATAGATTTGTTGAGTCATGGCAGGTTGGGCTTCCCAGGCAGCTGGCTCCATGTGTGGGAAGGCAAGATGGCAGGAGAGGGAACAGGATGGATAGGGGTGGTGAGGAGACCAGCCTTGTCGATTGGTAGGTGCAGTTCAGAGTCGAGATCCCGGGATCAGTGTTGAAGACCTTCCACCCTTTGCTGGTCTCTGACGTCGACTCAGAGGCCCCCATGGCCAGAGAAAATCAAACTGTCTGGTTTGCACTCCATGAGAGTTCCCTCCCGCTGTTCCTGGGAGCTGAGACCTCACCCATGGGTCCCCTGCACCACAGAGGGTGGGAGTCTCCAGTCAACCACAGAGCAGGGGAAAACCTAAACTGTTTCTTTTCTTTGGAAGGCCTCTAGGAATCAGAAGAGAGGCTGTCTCCTAGAATTTGCCAAGAGTTAAGTCATTCTTTGCTGATACAAACAATTTCTCGGATTACTCTTTGGGGTCCAGGAACAGTCATGAACTGCCCTGGATTTGAACTCTTCAACTCTGAACTCGAGTTCTCTGGGTTGTCTGCCTGGGGCTAAGGCCACAGTTTTCTGGCTCTGCCAAGGCTTTCAGAGACATGGTTGAGCCACCTCTGGGGTGAGACCTCTGGGGATTTCTCCTCCAGAACTGTTGTGAGGAATAGACTGACTTCAGTCTTTCTCCAGAGTTAGATCAATGGATGCCAGGCCTCCAGAAGCATGTAGCTGGGTGTGTCACAGGTAAAGTAATGCATGGACATGGAGGCGGCAGAAGAGAGTGTGTAAAGTCAGAAAAGCATCATTTATGCAGCTTGGAATTTATTGTGCTATGTCCTGTCCTAAGCATCTGGCAAGCTTGCTCTCATTTAATTCTCACTACCGCCTAGCTTCCCTGGGGGCTCAGATGGTAAGGAATACACCTGCAATGTGGGAGACATTGGCCACCATGTGGTCACAAAGAGCCTGGCAGGCTGCAGTCCATGGACATGACTGGGCGGCTAGGCAGAGCACACCACCTAGAAAGGAACAGTGGAGTGGGGAGGAGGAATAGCTCCGGAGCCGCCTTCCACGTCCGAACCAATCACTGTGCCGGGGAGAACAAGGCTGTAATGGGCCGAGCCTGGGTCACGTGCTCACCCCAGCGCTGGGAATTGTGCTGTGCTGGGCTTCATCGCTCAGTCGTGTCCAACTCTTTATGATCCCATGCACAGTAGCCCGCCAGGCTCCTCTGTCCACGGGGATTCTCCAAGCAAGAATACTGGAGTGGGCTGCCATTCCCTTCTCCAGGGGATCTTCCCAACCCAGGGGTCGAACCCAGGTCTCCTGCATTGCAGGAGGATTTTTTACCATCTGAGCCACCAGGCAAGCCCAACACTAGGGATTGGGCCTACATAAATCACGTAGACAGAGAGTAAGAGTGGGAAGTGAAAGTCACTCAGTCGTGTCCAACTTTTTGCGACCCCATGGAATTCTCCAGGCCACTGGAGTGGGTTGCCATTCCCTTCTCCAGGGGATCTTCCTAACTCAGGAATCAAACCCTGGTCTCCTGCACTGTGGGCAGACTACCAGCTGAGCCACAAGGAAGCCCAAGAATACTGGAGTGGGTAGCCTATCCCTTCTCCAGCAGATCTTCCTGACCCAGGAATCAAACTGGGGTTTCCTGCATTGCAAGCGGATTCTTTACCAATTGAATTGTGAGGGAAGCCCAAGGGTGAGAAAGTTTTTCTCAAAGGAAAGTCAGGCTGAAAGAGCTGGAGGAAAGGGGATTCATGCTATATGAAGGCAACATTACCTGATGTTTGCTAGGGGGACTGGAGTGGATCAATGACTTTCTAGTCTGGGTTTAGGGAAGACTTAAAGGGAATTCCCAAATAGTCAAAACACTTTATTTATGTTAAAATCATACATTCACATAGTTCAAAATTCAAACAATATATTCTTTTCATTCTATACTTTTTCATTCCTGTCCTTCAACTAATCATTCCCGTTTCCCAGAGGCAACTAAGAATTGAAGGTTTCTTATTAGTTGTGTTAGTGTCCTGTTGCCTCTGTAACAAATTGTCACACATTTAGTGACTGAAAACAACATGGATTTATTATCGTTTTAGTTCTGTAGGTTGGAAGTCTGACACAGGTCTTATTGGCTGAAATGGAACTGTTGAATTCTAATGTAAAACAAACAAAAAAGCAGTGTTGCACATTCAAATGTGACATATACCTAATTTTTAACCTACTGAAAATGTACCACCAATTAATTGTCCTGGATCATTACCATCATCTATTCTCCTTGGGAGATAGAATGCATGACACGTAATGAAAGTAAGTATTGCTTTGTGAAACTTCTGTTTCAGTCTTTCTTGTGGGTGAGTGCATATGTGTGAACTGGGTCATGATATAAAAAGTATTTTTTACTGTGAGTCACAGTAAAAAATGTAGGGAAGTTATTATTATATAGTTTAGTGGTTATGTGAGGTTTTTCTGGGGTCAGACTGTCTGGCTCCATCATTTACCAGCCGTGTGACCGTGAATAACTGATTTAATCTATCTGGGCCTCAGTTTCCTTGTCTCTAAAATGGGGGCAATGATTGTACCTCCACCTTATAGGATTTACGGGAGAGGATTAGATGAACTGAAGCATGCTAAGTGCTTGGCATGTGATAAACACTTGTTATTATCATCCTTTTTCATTTTTTTCGTCCATGCCATGTGGCTTGTGGGATCTTAGTTCCCCAACTAGGGACTGAACCCTGGCCTTTGACAGTGAAAGTGAAGAGCCCTAACCACTTGATCACCAGGGAATTCCTATCATCCTTGTTTGTATTATGTTTATCATTCCTTTAATGGCAGATGGGGGTGAGATTTTCAGGAGAGTAAGAGCAGAGGTTAGAGAGAGGTTTTTATACAAATAGGAAACATAACCTCAGCTTTAGGAGGGCAGGCAGCCCAGGGTGGGATGGGTGTGGAAGGTGTCCTCATGTTAATCCAGGCCAGGTGAGAGGTCACCCTGCACTGGTGCTCAGTATCTCAGCTCCAGGTAAAGGTTTGGGAGGGTGTCTGAAGCTTCCCTGGTGGCTCAGACGGTAAGAGATCTGCCTGCAATGCAGGAGACATGGGTTCGATCCCTGGGTCGGGAAGATTTCCTGGAGAAGGGAATGGCTACTTACTCCAGTAATTCTTGCCCATAGAATCCCATGGACAGAGGAGCCTGGTGGGCTACAGTCCGTGGGGTCACAAAGAGTCAGACATGACTGAGCGACTAACACTTTGATGACATATGAATAGGTTTGTGATCTGAGGGGATCTGATCACAAATTCTGAGCACAAATTGGTTGATCTCATTCATTCATCCAGTCAGTGAGTATTTATGGATTTCCTAGTGGGGCTTCCCTGGCGGCTCAGTGGTAAAGAATCAGCCTGCCATGCAAGAAACACGGGAGACATGTCGTGGATCCCTGGGTCAGGGAGAACCCCCCCTGGAGGAGGAAATGGCAAGCCACTCCAGTATTCTTGCTGGTCCAGTTCCACGGACAGAGGAGCCTGATGTGCTATAGTCCGGGGAGTCACGAAGAGTTGTACATGAGTGAGCGGCTGAGTGCGCACACAGGGTGGGCCAGGTCCCGTTCCAGGGGCGGGGACACGGGCAGAACCATCAGGACCGCGTCCTTGCTCCCACGCGGCCCTAGACAGGAGCGTGATTAACAGGTGTGTTGGATGGTGTTAAGGAAACATACAGAGCATTAAGGGCAGGTAAAATGGGGACTCTGATGTATGAGGGGCACGGGGAATTCCCCATAGAGGTGTATGCGGTCAGCTATCTGCGCAATGAGTAGGGAACCTGCACACTCCTGTTAGGAATGGGCTTACACTGTCGGCTCCCAGTAACTGCTGGTTCTGGACTCTAGACTGGACTAGGAGAACACAGGAATGAAAAAGGTTTCTGGTCTCTAGTAGGTGCAGTCTTTGGGGAGAGACAGACAAGAGGAGAGGCAATTACCGTATCCTGGGATTAGGGACACAATGGTAGAGAGACTGGAAGCTGTGCAAGCAGACAGAGGGAGTCCTTTGGGTCAAAAAAAGTCGACTGCAATTTAATTCACAGGGCACCCCTCAGAGCTACTCGGGTCTCTGAGCTGCAAGGGACAGAAACTTGATCATACTGACATTTATCAGTTCATACGATGGATGACTACAGGGAGCGAGGCTGGGACATGGGAACGTAAGGAACCCGAGGCTCACAAACGTGAAATGATTTGTCAAGGTCCCCCACCTGCAAGTGGCAGAATGTGTTTTGGCAGCCAAAGCCCTTCCCATCGCTCCACACGCCGTTACCATCAGAACACAAAGCCAAACAAAGTTCTTTAAGGCAAGAGAGGGGCAAGAGGAAGGGGAGAACTGGATAAATCCTTTGTGAGCCTTCTGGAAGGAAAATAAAGAAAATAATATGCATCAAGTATGAGGGGAAAATATAATTACAGATGAAGAAGAACGTAATGTTATTTTAAGAAAACGGCTTGGAAACACCATGGGCAAAAATATGGAAAATCTAGAGGAAATAGTCATTTTTTAAATCAAAATATAAATGACCAAAATTGACTCAAGAAGAGGTCAGAAATGCTAAAAGGCAAACAATAGGAAAAAATGAAGTTGTTAAAAATTTACCAAAATGTTATTCAAAGCGTTTCAAGTAGAAATTGATGCAAAGGTCCTAAATCATTTATCAAAGCAAAGAACAACTTAATGCCAAGATTTGTCATTCCTGGTACAATTAGGAAAACCCTAGATCGTATTCACTTGTGAATAGAGATACTAAAAATCTGAACACAGTGTCAGCAAATAGAATTCAGTGGGATATTAAAAAGAATAATATATCATGGGAAAATAACATCCTTTTCAGAAGCAGGAATAGCTCATTAGAAGAGCTGACAATGTAATTTATTACATCATTACATTAGCAAATTAATCGAGGAAAACCATTTTTATATTTAAAAAAATGCTGGATTGGCATTTGATAAAATTCCACAGCTGTTCCTAGGAAAAACGCTAAGTAAAACCAAGGATAAAAAGAAGCTACATAAATAGAATAAAAATAATTATGACAATCTAACAGTGGATTTATTAAGATACCATGAGACATGAATCAGGCCCAGTAACATGAGACATATGGCAGGAAGGTCACTGTCTCTACTGTTATTTAAGAGTTTTAGCTAGTTATATAATTAGCTAATGTAATTGTATAAAAATGGAATAAGTAGTGTAAATATACAAAATAAGGAGGCAAAATTGTCTCTTCGAGGGGGAAGATCATATCATTGTAAGTGTAGAAAATTCAAAAGAGGTTATTTTAAAAAATAGTATTCACTTGAGTATTTGGTATTTATAAATGGTAATTTATAACTTGCTCTGATATGTTTTAAAGATGAGTAAAGCCATAGCTTTTCGTTTTATTAAGTATGAATTTAGTGAACAAGGAAGGTAAAAAATGATTTCACTCATATCAGTGATCAAAACTATAAAATATGATGAAATATAGCAATAAAAATATAATACAAGACCCATATAGAAAGGACTTTAAGATTTAATTAAAGAATAAGAAACAAAATCCTAAATAAATGGCATCCAAAAAAAGACATTCCATGTCCCTGCATGAGAAGATTTAATTTCACAAAGCTTCAGTCCTTCCCAAATTAATCATTAAGTTGTATAAAATTCCAATCCTTATCTCAACAAGGTCTTTAGGGACATGGATAAGAATCTCCAAGATGTTTTTGAAAATGAGGATCAGGGTGGGGGTGTATTAGACAAGCTGTCCTACCAGATTGTCTTGGGAGGATGTTTCCATCTGGATATTTCCATTTCCACCCTTCTCTACTTTACTCCATGCCCCTGGAAGTTGATCTCTCGGACTGTGTCTCCAGCGCCTGTGTCCCCTGACATCTGCTGGGGTTTCTGGGGTGGGAGGCGCTCCACGAGTAGAGAGGTATCAAAGGATGGAAGGGGAGGTCAGCATACTTTCCCCCCTCCTTCCGTGCTGGGCTGTGTCCTGGTGGAGACCAAATTTCCTCACAGACAGGCTACCCCAGACAAGTCTGCTCTCCCGGTTCCAGGCAACACTTCTCCCGGTGGTGTGCTAAGCATTGAGCAATCGACTCTGGGGATGAGGCGCTCTGATTTATAGCATTTGCCAATTTCCTTGGTGTGAAATATTCCCACCGTGGCTGATTTCAAGTTACCCACATGAAGTCACGCATATAACCCAAAAGAGATGCTGACAACTGGTTCTTGCTAGCCAGTGCAAGCTAGTTCCAGCATTCCTCTGCCTCCCTTAAGGTCTCGAGTCCATGGCAGCTCCCTGACACTAGCCTTGTACTGCTTTATCGCCTGTTGGCTTCCACAGACCCTGACCCTCCCTTGGCAAGTCATGTATTAGACCCTTCTGAGTCCTCTTGCTTGAGTGCAGCGTTTATTTCCTCTTGAGACCTTGGCTGGTATATTATGAGAAAGCTAGTGAAAGAAAAACGTAAGAATAAACAAAAAGATTTGTACAAAATTGTAGAAATTCCAGAAAAGAATCTAAGTATATATGGAAAAAAATACGTTGGTGGCATTTCAATTCAGTAGAAATAAGATGTTTTATTTTACGATAGTATTGCTGTAAGGTTTCAGAAGTACTAATTTAAAATGTGATCTTTTTATAAGGAGGTAGGTTAGACTCTGCCTCATACTATACACAAATCAATTCTAAGTGGATCAAGTATCTAAATGTAAGAAAATAACATAACATTTGAATAATACTTGAGAGAATGTTTATATACACTCAGGAGAGCATGAGGAGACATTTACAACAAAACTGACAGGCAAAGATATAATATTCTTAACCTACAAAGAGATCCTAGAAATTGACAAGAAAAAGGTAAAACATTTCAATAGCAAAATGGACAAAGAGTATTTACAGAATGACAAATATACATGAAAATATACAGTATTACATCTAAATGAACTTTCACTATTATAAACAACACTGCAACAGATTACTGTTGTATATACATATCTGCATATTTTATTCATCCACTCAAGTCACTGTTCATGTTTTTTGTACCTTCTATACACCAGGCTTGGTTTAGGTACTAAGGAAATAGCCTTCATAGACTTGACACTCAGGTTGTGGGGCAACTTGAATGAAACTTGAATACGTAATTAAATAATGTGAAATACAGGTTTTATAAAATAATTTGTTGATATATAGTTGATTTACAATGTTTCATGTGTACACCAAAGTGATTCTGATATATATATATATGTACATCTATACATATAGATGTATATATACATGTATATATCAGATGTATATATAAATACTAGGAAATAATGAGTACTCAGTCATATCTGACTCTTTGTGACCCCATGGACTGTAGCCTGCCAGGCTCCTCTGTCCATGGGATTTTCCAGGCAAGAATATTGGAGTGGGCTGCCATTCCCTTCTCCAGGGGATCATCCTGACCCAGGGATCGAATTCATGATTCTTGCACCTCTTGTATTGGCAGGTGGATTCTTTACCACTAGTGTCACCTGGGAAGCCCCTGTATATATTTATTTTATATATATATAAAATCTGAAAAGAATATATATATATTCTTTTCAGATTATTTTTCAGGTTTTTACAGCACATAAGCTGTTTATATTCTTTTTTTTCTCCTTACCTAGACTTTTGACTGTGGGCATTTCTTCATGCTATGTTTTTCTGATTATTTCCTTAGGATAAACTCCTGAGGATGAAATTGCTGATCAACGGATATGTCCATTTAACACTTTGATAATAAGCATTATACCACTTTTGGCTTCCCTGGTGGCTCAGATGGTAAAGAATCTGCCTACAGTGCGGGAGTTCAGCTCAGTTCGGTCGCTCAGTCGTGTCTGACTCTTTGCGACCCCATGGACCGCAGCACGCCAGGCCTCCCTGTCCGTCCCAACTCCCAGAGTTTACCCAGACTCATGTCCAAGAGTTGGTGATGCCATCCAACCGTCTCATTCTCTGTCATCCCCATCTCCTCCTGCCCTCAATCTTTCCCAGCATCAAGGTCTTTTCCAATGAGTCAGTTCTTCGCATCAGGTGGCCAAAGTATTGGAGTTTCAGCTTCAGCATCAGTCCTTCCAGTGAATATTCAGGACAGATCTCCTTTAGGACGGACTGGTTGGATCTCCTTGCAGTCCAAGGGGCTCTTAAGAGTCTTCTCCAACATCATAGTTCAAAAGCATTAATTCTTCAGTGCTCAGCTTTCTTTATAATCCAACTCTCACATCCATACATGACTACTGGAAAAACCACAGCCTTGATTAGACGGACCTTTGTCGACAAAGTAATGTCTCTGCTTTTTAATATGCTGTCTAGATTGGTCATAAATTTCCTTCCAAGGAGTAAGCATATTTTAATTTCAATGAGGGAGACCTGGGTTCAATCCCTGGATCAAGAAGATCCCCTGGAGGAGGGTATAGCAACCCACTCCAATATTCTTGCCTGGTGAATCCGCATGGACAGAGGAGCCTGGTGGGCTACAGTCCATAGGGTCTCAAAGAATCAGACACGACTGGGCGACTGAGCACACACATACCACTACACAATCCCACTCAGCTGTATAAGGAATCCCCATTTCCCTGTCTTTCTTTGCCAGGCTGATAACTTATTTTTTTTTAAAAAGGAAAACCAATCTCATGGTGGTTTTAATTCTCTTTTTGATTGTTAGTAGAAGTCAATAACCCCTTCATTTTTCTAAAAAGAGAAATAAAGAAGAATTTAGGAATTCATTTATTTCTCCAGGCAACAAATATTCAGAGTGTTCTTTGTGTTGGTAACCATGATCCTGTGGACAAGGTCGGGAAATTGCAGAGCTAGGAGAGAAACTGGAGACCTGGTAGAATCCTTGGTTTGTGGACAGAGAAACTGAAGCACAAGAGTTGAGTGATTTTCCCAAGTCACACGGTGAATTTGTTGAAGATTTGGGTCTAGAACTCGTGTCTCAGCGCTCTTTTTATGACAAAACGCTGCCTCCATAAACAAAACAAAGATCCCTGCAGACTATTTAAGTGGAAAGTATGATTTGAAGAGAGGGGCTTGGCAGGAAGGCTGGAGTGCGGGAATGTGGTTTAATCAAACCTCGGTAGCTGCAGAGACTAGACTTGGGGTGCAAGCTGCAAATGTGACATTCTGTAGTTTGTCCCGAGAGTTTGGAAACAGAAGTAAACGTCAGGAAATTAGCTCTGTTGGCCGTCTTTGTCATTCTGAACCCCCGTGCCCTGACTCTTTCCCCCTCCCCAAACCCATTTCAGAAATCCGGTCCCATTTTTCTTGCCTCTGACCCTGGTGGCTGAGATTTCTCTCAGTACCATAAAACCCTGGGTTGTAAAATTCATATTGTAACTTTAAGAGCCACATCTGTTTTAATCATTTTTTTTTCCTGTTTTAAGAACACAACGGGATTTTAATGGCAGCAATAAAATGGAAAAGTTGAAGGAAATTATCACAGATTTGTAAAGCTATAAGGCAGGTTCCTGGGCTCATGTGAGCAGTCAAATTACAAAGAAACAACCCAATTGCTTTTATTGCAGACAGATCTCTGGTTTAAGCATTTCTCAGTTTAATCTATTGATGAGGATTAGCATTTTATTCACTTCGGCACTCATAAGAGCTTTGGTACATATTACCCTGATGGGCCTGAATGCTGAGGATCACGAATCAGAGATGCAAAGAGAGCCAGAGAAATGGACGAGGGGGAACATATTGGGTCTGCTAAATCAAACAGACCTGGTTTGAATCATGACTCTGCCATGTTTAACTGGGTATGTGGTTTTAGGCAAAGTCCTACGTTCCCTAAAGCTTGCCTTTCTCATCCACCTATGGGGCTACATGAGAATGTTTTGCAGTGGAATTGTACACGGAAATCACTCAGCATGATGCTAGGCAAATAGCAGGGCCACCACCCGGTTCTCCCTCTAAGTCAGTGACTTGGAGCAGCCACTGAGGTGCCTCACCTATGTCCTCTTGCACTGCCCTCCTTTCCCCAGAGAATGCTCACTGCGAACACCTGCCAACCTCCAGCCTGAGGCTCTTTCTCTGGTCCCAGAAGCCTCCAACCTGAGGCTCTTTCTCTGGCCCCAGAAGCATGCTTGGCCTGCGTTCAGGGCAAGCCAGAGGGCAGAGGAGTTAATGCTTGAAGAAGCAGCTCTCGCCCAATGACAGATGGGGACTGGAGGGTGAATACCTGTGCTCCCTCTCCCGGCGGGAGGCACCTGTTCGGTGCTGCCCTCCATCCCCCACATCCAGACAGCTCCAGTGAGCTGAAACTCTGGCTGCCTGCAGTGATCACCTCCTTGCTTACACACTCTATATTGGCTTCCTTCTCTTCTCTGTCTTCTGTCTTAGTCTGAAAGTTCCACAGACTGGGTGGCTTAAAAACAATAGAAATTGATTTCTGGACTTTTCGGTGGCGCAGTGATGAAGAATCCATCTGCCAATGCAGGGGACATAGGTTTGATCCCTGGTCCGGGAAGATTCCGTATGCTGCAGAGCAACTAAACCCATGTCCCACAACTTCTGAGCCTGCACTCTAGAGGTCCTGAACTACAACAAGAGAAGTTACTTCAACGAGAAGTTACTTCACTGCAATGAGGAGTGACTCCCCTCCCCCCCCCCGACTTGCTGCAACCAGAGAAAGCCACCGTGCAGCAACAAAGACCCAGTGCAAGCAAAAAAGAAGGGAAAACAATTTTTTTAATTGATTTCTCGCAGTCCTGGAGGCTGGAAGCCTGGGATCAGGGGATCAGCCTGCTCAGGTTCTGGTAAGAACTCTCTTCTGAGTGGTATACTGCCAACTTCTTGTTGGATCCTCCCGTGTCAGAGACAGCAAGCAGGAGAGCTCTCTGGGTCCCCTTTTATGTATTTATTTTTTTGGTCACTAATTTTAATTTTTCTCTTTTTTTAAATTATGAAAGTATGATAATACATTTGCAGGAGACTTAAAAAATACAGAACAAAGTTACATACAGATCCACTATAGACTTCAATTATTTTTTAGTAGATAAATAAGATTTTTAGTTGGAGTTTCAATATCCAAATCCAAATTAATAGGATGTATATACAGAGAAGTAGAAGGATTTGGAGACCAGAAGAGCACTATGAACCAATTCAACATAATTAAGATTTATACCATGTTCACACAACAGTAGCATGCAAATTCTATTCAAGTTCTCTGGGTCCCCTTTTTAAAGGAGAGGCTGCTTCTCGGGCACAGGAGGGCCGAGAGGAGCTATTCCACATTCAAGGGCAGGAGGGGCGGCCATGAGAAGATACTCCTCGTCCAAGGTAAGGAGCAGCGGCTGCGCTTTGCTGGAGCAGCCGTGAAGAGATACCCCACGTCCAAGGTAAGAGAAACCCAAGTAAGACGGTAGGTGTTGCGAGAGGGCATCAGAGGACAGACACGCTGAAACCACAATCACAGAAAACTAGCCAATCTGATCACAGGACCACTGTTTTGTCTAACTCAATGAAACTAAGCCATGCCGTGTGGGGCCACCCAAGACGGTCGGGTCATGGTGGAGAGGTCTGACAGAATGTGGTCCACTGGAGAAGGGAATGGCAAGCCACTTCAGTATTCTTGCCTTGAGAACCCCATGAACAGTATGAGAAGGCAAAATGATAGGATACTGGAAGAGGAACTCCCCAGGTTGGTAGGTGCCCAATATGCTACTGGAGATCAGTGGAGAAATACCTCCAGAAAGAATGAAGGGATGGAGCCAAAGCAAAAACAATACCCAGTTGTGGATGGGACTGGTGATGGAAGCAAGGTCCGATGCTGTAAAGAGCAATATTGCATAGGAACCTGGAATGTTAGGTCCGTGAATCAAGGCAAATTGGAAGTGGTCAAACAGGAGATGGCAAGAGTGAATGTTGAAATTCTAGGAGTCAGCGAACTAAAATGGACTGGGATGGGTGAATTTAACTCAGATGACCATTATATCTACTACTGTGGGCAGGAATCCCTTAAAAGAAATGGAGTAGCCATCATAGTCAACAAAAGAGTCCAAAATGCAGTACTTGGATGCAATCTCAAAAGTGACAGAATGATCTCTGTTCGTTTCCAAGGCAAACCATTCAATATCACGGTAATCCAAGCCTATGCCCCAACCAGTAACGCTGAAGAAGCTGAAGTTGAATGGTTCTATGAGGACCTACAAGACTGTTTAGAACTAACACCCAAAAAAGATGTCCTTTTCATTATAGGGGACTGGAATGCAAAAGTAGGAAGTCAAGAAACACCTGGAGTAACAGGCAAATTTGGCCTTGAAGTACGGAATGAAGCAGGGCAAAGGCTAATAGAGTTATGCCAAGAGAACGCACTGGTATGGTCATAGCAAACACCCTCTTCCAACAACACAAGAGAAGACTCTACACATGGACATCACCAGATGGTCAACACTGAAATCAGATTGATTATATTCTTTACAGCCAAAGATGGAGAAGCTCTATACAGTCAGCAAAAACAAGACCCAGAGCTGACTGTGGCTCAGATCATGAACTCCTTATTGCCAAATTCAGACTTAAATTGAAGAAAGTAGGGATAACCACTAGACCATTCAGGTATGACCTAAATCAAATTCCTTATGATTATACAGTGGAAGTGAGAAATAGATTTTAACGGACTAGATCTGATAGACAGATAGCCTGATGAACTATGGATGGAGGTTCATGACATTGTATAGGAGACAGGGATCAAGACCATCCCCATGGAAAAGAAATGCAGGAAGGCAAAATGGTTGTCTGAAGAGGCCTTACAAATAGCTGTGAAATGAAGAGAAGCGAAAAGCAAAGGAGAAAAGGAAAGATATACCCATTTGAATGCAGAGTTCCAAAGAATAGCCAGGAGAGATAAGAAAGCCTTCCTCAGTGATCAATGCAAAGAAATAGAGGAAAACAACAGAATGGGAAAGACTGGAGATATCTTCAAGAAAATTAGAGATACCAAGGGAACATTTCATGCAAAAATGGGTTCAATAAAGGACAGAAATGGTATGGACCTAACAGAGGCAGAAGATATTAAGAAGAGGTGGCAAGAATACACAGAAGAACTGTACAAAAAAGATCTTCACGACCCAGATAATCACAATGGTGTGATCACTCACCTAGAGCCAGACATCCTGGAATGTGAAGTCAAGTGGGCCTTAGAAAGCATCACTACAAACAAAGCTAGTGGATGTGATGGAATTCCGGTTGAGCTATTTCAAATCCTGAAAGATGATGCTGTGAAAGTGCTGTACTCAATATGCTAGCAAATTTGGAAAACTCAGCAGTGGCCACAGGACTGGAAAAGGTCAATTTTCATTCCAATCCCAAAGAAAGGCAATCCCAAAGAATGCTCAAACTACCGCACAATTGCACTCATCTCACATGCTAGTAAGGCAATGCTCAAATTCTCCAAGCCAGGCTTCAACAATACGTGAACTGAGAACTTCCAGATGTTCAAGCTGGTTTTAGAAAAGGCATAGGAACCAGAGATCAGTTTGCCAATATCCACTGGATTATCGAAAAAGCAAGAGAGTTCCAGAAAAACATATATTTCTGCTTTATTGACTATGCCAAAGCCTTCGACTGTGTGGATCACAATAAACTGTGGAAAATTCTGAAGGAGATGGGAATGCCAGACCACCTGACCTGCCTCTTGAGAAACCTGTATGCAGGTCAGGAAGCAACAGTTAGAACTGGACATGGAACAACAGACTGGTTCCAAATAGGAAAAAGAGTACGTCAAGGCTGTATATTGTCACCCTGCTTATTTAACTTATGTGCAGAGTACATCATGAGAAACGCTGGGCTGGAAGAAGCACAAGCTGGAATCAAGATTGCCGGGAGAAATATCAATGACCTCAGATATGCAGATGACACCACCCTTATGGCAGAAAGTGAAGAGGAACTAAAAAGCCTCTTGATGAAAGTGAAAGAGGAGAGTGAAAAAGTTGACTTAAAGCTTAACATTCAGAAAATTAAGGTCATGGCATCTGGTCCCATCACCTCATGGGAAATAGATGGGGAGACAGTGGAAACAGTATCAAACTTTATTTTTTTGGGCTCCAAAATCACTGCAGATGGTGACTGCAGCCAAGAAATTAAAAGACGCTTACTCCTTGGAAGGAAAGTTATGACCAACCTAGATAACATATTAAAAAGCAGAGACATTACTTTGCCAACAAAGGTCCATCTGGTCAAGGCTATGGTTTTTCCAGTGGTCATGTATGGATGTGAGAGTTGAACTGTGAAGAAAGCTGAGTGCTGAAAAATTGATGCTTTTGAACTGTGGTATTGGAGAAGACTCTTGAGAATCCCTTGGACTGCAAGGAGATCCAACCAGTCCATCCTGAAGGAGATAAGTCCTGGGTGTTCATTGGAAGGACTGATGCTGAAGCTGAAACTCCAATACTTTGGCCAACTCATGCGAAGAGTTGACTCGTTGGAAAAGACACTGATGCTGGGAGGGACTGGGGGCAGGAGGAGAAGGGGATGACAGAGGATGAGATGGCTGGATGGCATCACTGACTCAATGGGCATGAGTTTGAGTAAACTCTGGGAGTTGGTGATGGACAGGGAGGCCTGGCGTGCTGCGATTCATGGAGTCGCAAAGAGTCGGACATGACTGAGCGACTGAACTGAACTGAACTGAATCCCATTCATGAGGGCTCCAGCCTCATGATCTAATCACCTCCCAAATGTTCCACCTCCAAATATCATCACATTGGGTGTTAGATTTCAGCATATTAATTTGGGTGGGGGTTGCAAACATTCAGTCCATAACATTGTATGGAAAGAAGGGAGGAGAAGAAGTAGGGGAGAGACAAGGAAATGGGTCACTGGAGGCTCTAATAACTTCTAACTGCTGGTATGGACATCTGTGCCTGGGAGCTTCTTTCCCTGAAACCAGAAAGCTTTGCTGCCAACGGGAAGAAGTGCCCAGGATCTAACGCTGCAACAACTCTCAAGCAGTGACTTAGGAATTAGTGTAGAATCACTCTAGCTCCCTCACCTTGGGCAGAATAACTGTAGGGCATGTAATCTGCACCATTTCCCAGGGTTTGTTTGAGGAATGAAACTGTGGTCACCCATGCGCCGCTGGTTTGACAAGGGATGCAGTATTGGCTGCTCGCGCCCCTGTCTCCTTCCCTGCTTCCCTTTGACTCACGCTTCTCAAATAAACTACATGCCTGTGACACTTCTGGGGAAACTCGGATGTCAGGTGTCTCTGATATCTGAGTGATGAGAAGCCAGTTTTGAAAAAGTTTGGCAAAGAGTGGAATAAAAGTGGTGGCTGAATCTCTCTCTTTCCTTCCTCTTTCTCTCCCTCCCTCCCTCCTCTCATCCCTTTCTTCTTTTCTCTCTCTCTCTTTTTCTTCTTTTGAGTGCTGCCATTTTTCCAAGATGTGGAAGGGAGAAAAAGGAGGAATAGAAGATCACAGTGTAGCAGACTCTGGGGCCAGACCCGTGGATTCATTTTGCAGCTTTGCCACTTACCATCTTCAGAAACTCAGGCGAGTGACTAAGCCCCACTATGCCTCAGTTTCTTCATCTGTAAAGTGGAACTAGACAGTACAGAAAAGTATTTGATTCTGATGAGGACTAAATGAGTTAATGTGTATAAAGCACTTGGAACAGTCCTGGTTGCGGTAAATACTCTGTCATCATCATCACCATCATCATTATTGCTATTACAGCTACTACTGTTACTGCTTCGGACAGAAGATTGAGATGCCCGCTGACATCCAATGACATCTGGCCCAAGTGCTCCCAACTCTCCCAGGACAAAGTGGTGAGATAATAACAGATATGAAAATGTCTTAGAAACTCTTTGTTTACCCCTGCTGTCTGCCCCTCTGTGCTCCAGACCGTGACTAACTCCCTCGGGTCCCAGGGCTTGACTCAGGGCCGCTCAGAGCAGAGAGGCCCAGGGTGTCCATAGAGGGAGTAAAGAAGGGAAGCCCCTCTTGCTGGCCACAGGTGAGGGAACATTCATGAGATTATTTCAGCGAGGGTCCCAGATCAAGTCAATTCTGGAGCTGCGTTCATTGCCCTCACGGCAGCTGCAGGGATTTTAGAGTTTGTCTGCCCCAGAGTTGAAAGGTCTTTCTGAGAGCGCAGTGCTGCGTGGGGCCTTTGCAGATCTGTGATCAGGCCGCTCTCAGAGCCTGCTGTAACTTGAGCCCGCCCGAGCTCTGGTAGGGCTGTCTGGGTCTTCCTCAGCAGTCATTAAGGACAGAAAGCCAGCCCAGGTAGGCAAGCCAGCTCCAGGATCTTCTCAGACAAGGGCCTAATGTGGAGACAATGACCGTTTGCTGGAAGCAGCCTAATGCCCAAAGATGCTTGAAAAATGAAGTCCCTTGTTGGTGGGAATGCCAATTGTTATAACCCTTTGGGATGACAAATTTACAACATTCAGAACCTTCTTAAGTCATATTGGAGCCTGATGCAAGAGGAAAAATGTGCATCCCTGATAAACACGTTTTTATGTAATTTTTTTCATGGTTAATTTCTTTCTAGAAGTAGATTTTGAAAATACTAGTGATGAGTTTACTTCCATTAAAGACAGGAAAGTAAAACTGACACAAATTCTGTGAGATATAAATAAAATATTTAAACATAATAAATTAAAATAATGCTGTCTGTTTAATATGCCTATTTTTCAATTTTACAAAAATTTTTTCCAACTACTTAAGTATTCTGGAAAAAAAGCAATCCCACTCCTGGGCATATATCTGGAAAAAAACTCTAACTAGAAAAGATACATGCACCCCTATGTTCATAACAGCACTATTCACAATAGCCAAGACATTAAATCAACTTAAATGTCCATCAACAGATGAATGGATAAAGAAGATTTTGGCACATATATACAATGGAATACTACTCAGCCACAAAAAGAATGAAATAATGCCATTTCCAGCAATACATATGGATCAAGAGAGAGACTAAATCAGAAAGATAAATACCATCAGTTCAGTTCAGTCGCTCAGTCGTGTCCAACTCTTTGCAACCCCATGGAGTGCAGTATACCAGGCCGCCCTGTCCATCATCAATTCCCAGAGTTTACTCAAACTCATGTCCATTGTGTCGATGATGCCATCCAACCATCTCATCCTCTGTCGTCCCCTTCTCCTCCCGCCTTCAATCTTTCCCAGCATCAGAGTCTTTTCAAATGAGTCAGCTCTTCGCATCAGGTGGCCAAAAGTTTTGGAGATTCAGCTTCAGCATCAGTCCTTCCAATGAATATTCAGGACTGATTTCCTTTAGGATGGACTGGTTGGATCTCCTTGCTGTCCAAGGGACTCTCAAGAGTCTTCAACAACACAGTTCAATGATATGACTTATATGTGGAATCTAAAATATGACAAGAATGAACTTATCGATGAAACAGAAATGGACTCATAGAGAATAGACTTGAGGTGGCCAAGTAGAGAGAAGGGTAGGGGCAGGATAGATTTGAAGTTTGGGATTAGCAGGTGCAAACTATTTTATATAGAATGGATAAATAACAAGGTCCTCCTATATAGCACCGGGAACTATATTTGATATCCTGGGATAAACCATAATAGAAACAAATATGAAAAAGAATGTATATGTATAACTGAATCACACTGTTGTACAGTATAAATTGACATAGCATTGTACATCAGCTATACTTCAATAAAATACATTTTTTAAATATTCTGGAAAAAATTACCATTAAAGAATATATAAAGTTCTGTATATACAGGCATGCATTTTCTTTGGCCACAGGCTTCAGTGTAGTTCAGTATAGCACTGCCAGATTCTATCTATAAAATGGTGATATTTTGTTCATAGTGACCTGTTTTTAGCATTCATTTTTTAAGAACTGTTGCATTAACATATGATGTATCTTGGTTACAGTTCTTTTTGGTGTCCTCTTAAATTTTGTGCCTGAGTGGAGTGGCTTGATCGCCTCTCCCTAGTCCCAGCCTGGGAGAGCCTAACTCTGCAAAACCATCTTTAGGACCCGAAACTACAGAAAATCTCACCGCAGGGCACAAAGATAGGCATTCAGTGGTGTTTGCTGTAACACTGGGGAACCACACCCAAAGTCCCTTCCAGTGAAGTGAGAGTCGCTCAGTCATGTTTGACTCTTTGCAACCCCATGGACTGTACAGCCGATGGAATTCTCCAGGCCAGAATACTGGAGAGGGTAGGTAGCCTTTCCCTTCTCCAGGGGATCTTCCCAACCCAGGGATCGAACCCAGGACTCCCACATTGCAGGCAGATTCTTTACCAGCTGAGCCACAAAGAGAACCACTTAAATCCAGGAGGGCCCACCAGAGGATGACATATTGTATACCTGTTAAAAGAATTTGATTGCTTTGACTTTTGTGGAACAGAAAAATATTAAGAAAAAACTTACAAAACAGTATCTACAATAAAGCTAATATTTCTATTTGCATCATTTGAAATGTTTTGTGTGCATTAGCTCAATTAATCTCACAGCCTTCCTGCAATGCTTTAGATGAGGAACTGGGGCCCAGGAAAGTTGAGTAATTTTCCTAGGGACACACAGCAGAGAAACAACCGAGTCAGGTTTTTTGAAAGCAGTATGGCCCCAGAGTTCCAGATTTCAATCACTAAGTTAAACTGCTTCTCATTTGATTTGGGAGTCTGTGTGCATATATAGGGAGCTTCCCAGGTGGCGCTGGTGATAAAGAATCTGCCTGCCAATGCAGGAGACTCAGGTCAGGAAGATCCCTGAGAGAAGGGAATGGCAACCCACTCCAGTATTCCTACCTGGAAAATTCCATGGACAGAGGAGCCTGGCAGGCTACAAGTCCATGGGGTTGCAAAGAGTCGGACACAACCAAGCACATGCAGCAAAATGTATCTTATAGGTATAATGTCCACATAATGTAGAAAAAATCTCATGGAGCCAAACAGTAAACCATTACTAATGGATACTTCAGGTAGAGGTGAAAGGATAAGATACTTTAACTTGGAATCTCATATAGCTTGATAAAGTGTGAATTCCTAACAATGAGTACGTGCTATTTTTATAAGAAATGAAAAATACTAAGTACTTTACTGTGTCTTTGTCTTATGTTGGTCACTTTCAACCCACTGTCTCATTTAACTCTTGCAACAGTCTACTATTATTCCATTCTACAGATGAGAAAACTGATGTTGGAAAAGGTGATCTCAGCTGTTTTGCAGAGCTCCAAAACAATGAAGCTAGCCAGAATCCAATCTTGGGTCCACTACACTGAACATACTGCTTCCAGACCTGTGTCCCTTCTGTAGCATGTTTTTTTTTTTTTCACGGCTGCATGTTAGGGCTTTTCAGAAACCACATTTTTTAGTCTATCCCCTATTGTTGAGTACTTAGGTTACCAAAAGGGACTCACTCATTTTTGCAGCGAGGGGGGCTGGGGAGACCCCTGGGCCAGGGGCGCCAGGGCATGGCATGGTGAAGGGACGGGCGGGGGCTTGGCTTCGTCCCACAGCCCAGTGCGATTTTCTCAGTGGCCCCTTCCCCAGGTTCCAGACTTTGAAAGGAATCACCGCGCGGGCAGGGAGGGAAGGACCCCACCCCCACCCCCTCTGCCCCTCCCATCCCCCCGCTTTCGTCCCGCCTCCGGGTCCCCGGAGGGTCCTCGGTGCCTGCTGCCGCGGGCGGCACCATCTGCGCCGCGCAGGTGTGCCCGGCCCCCTGCCCAACCTGGGGGCAGCGAACACTGGGCCGATTGTGGCCCCCGCGAGCCCGGCGGGCAGCTGCGCCCGGGCTGCCATCTGTGTGCGCCCGGCCGCCGGGGGCGGCCGGGGGCGGCGCGCAGAGGGGCCGCCGGGACGCGCCCTCGCCGGGCCCCATTCAGGCGCTGCCAAGGCCTAATTGATGAGAAATGGCCCCGAGCAGGTGCGAACCTGTCTCCGGAGGCGGCAGGGTGGAGGGCGGGGGCCCGGGGAGGGGCGGCTGCTTAGTGGGAGCGCAGCTGTCGAGGGTCATTACGGCAGCCGTCTCTTAGGGGTGTTCCAGCCTGGGGGAGGGGGCGATGGAGAGAGCGCGCGCCGGAGTAAAAGGCGTGGGCTGGGGGCGGGGAGGGGAACCGCAGCCCCTTTGTCGCACCCAGGGCCTCCTCCTTAGTTCTGGGGCCTCGTTTAGTGCGGGAGATTGAAGCCAGGTGAGACCAACCTCGCAGCCAAGAGACTCCGAGTCCAGGACTGTCCCCAAGGGACCCTCAGTGACGTTGAGTGACCCCCCTCCGCTTCCATTTTAGTGCTACACCAGTATGCACAGGTAGTGCGGAAGCAGGGATTTGAAATTCTATCCCATTTTAAATAGACATTGACTGCATCAGCCCTTTTGAACCTCCTCACACCCAGATCCCACCCCCCAATCCCACCCCTACCTGATCCCGCCCCCCCAGCCCATCACCCATCAAGGTGCAATCAAATTGTGCTCTTCCTAACGGCGCTTTCAGGACCGATCTGTACAAGGATAGTTCCTTAGAGCTCTGCAGACGGCGTGGCCAGTTATGTGGTCAAGGGTTCGGTTGGATGATGAGCTGCTTCTCTGTAGGAGGTGAGTCTCAGCTTCCTATCAGCTACTTGCTCCTTGGTCCATGGGACGAAGTGAAGTGAAAGTCATTCAGTCATATCCGACTCTTTGTAAACCCATCGACTATACAGTCCATGGAATTCTCCAGGTCAGAATACTGGAGTGGGTGGCCTTTCCCTTCTCCAGGGGATCTTCCCGACTCAGGAATCAAACCGGGTTCTCCTGCAATACAGGCGGATTCTTTACCAACTGAGCTATCAGGGAAGCCCTGGGACGAAGTGGAGACCTCATTTAGATGTAATTTCTGAAGGCCTGGTGCAAGGCCTTCCTCAGCAGGGCCACTGGCCTTGCAGATAAGGAGGACCTCTTGGTCCCATCCCCTGCCTCTCCAAACCCCTCTTCACTCAGCTGCTCTCAGGCCAGTTGATTAGAACCCACATTCTCAGTGTTAGACACTTTGCCAAATTTTCACCTGCAGCAGCATCACCCTGCAGCAGCCAGAGCAATCTTCAAAATCAGAGCTTGGACATTACGTATGTAAAGTAGATAGCCAGTGGGAGATTGTGTGTGAAGCAGGGAACCCAAAGCAGGTGCTCTGTGACAACCTAGAGGGGTGCGGATTCAAGAGGGAGGGGACACATGTATCCCTATGGCAGAAACCATCACGATATTGTGGTGGTGGTTTAGTCACTAAGTCGTGTCCGACTCCTGCGATCCCATGGACTGTATCCTGCCAGGCTCCTCTGTCCATGAGATTCTCCAGGCAAGAATACTGGAGTGGGTTGCCATTTCCTTCTCCAGGGGATCTTCCAGACCCAGGAAATGAACCTGGGTCTCCTGCATACCAGGCAGAGTCTTTACTGATTGAGCTATGAGGGAAGGTTGTAATTACCCTCTAATAATATTATAATTACTCTCTAATTAAAAAAAATTTTTTTAAGAAATCATAGTCAATCAAAATAGAAGGAAAAAAAATCAGAACTTGTTTCTTGGGACCCAGAGTCCTCCATTAATTTCCTATTGCACAAGAATACAATTCTGATCCCTACCAAGGTCTATGGCCCCCACCAGTTTTGCCCCAGCACACTTTTCTGCCCTCATTTCATATTCTGTTTCCCTACATGTGCTGGTCCTGCCACCCTGGGACAGCATTCCACAATAAAACACCTACTGTGTGCCTACTGTGTCAGGCACTGCTCGAGGCTCTTGGGAAACAGCCGTGAACAAAACACAGCTTCACCCCATTTTTTCCTGTATTACCTCCCCTTTCTATACCTCAGTTTTCTCAGCTGTAAAATGGGGTGATAATAAAAAAAATTCCTTCCTTTTGGAGTTTCTGTGAGGATTAACCAGGACTTAGAGACCCCCTGGCACAAAGCTAGAGATCCCTGCCTGTGAGTTCTAATGATGTGAATGTAAATGATGTGAGACAAAACCAGAAGAAGCATGTCAATCCCCTTCAGGGGTATGAATTTTTAAAATAGATCCACTTGAGGAAAAAACATTAAGTGAATAATCCAACATTAAGTGGTTTGTGGACATGAAATTCATCACAGAGGTTGAGAAGATGATTGAAGTTTGGGCAACCCTGCTGTGTTGCAGAGAAACCTGTCTCCTAAGCATTTGCTTTCAGAGGCTTCACCCATGGGTGATGGATGGATGCGCTGAAATCAAGTTGATCCTGAAGTAGAGTGACAGTAGTGGGGTTTCAGTCTTGAGTAGGTGGTCTTTCCAATGAAATCCCTGGAGCCTAGGCCTGTTCTTTAAAGGCCTTGCCTGGTGAGGGCATTGGTGATCCCCTGTAGTGGATTGAATAGTGTTCGCCCACCCAAAATGGTATGTCCAAATCCTGACCCTATGAATGTGCCCTTATTTGAGGTGCAGGTCTTTGCAGATATAATTACACTAAAGATCTCAAGATAAGGTCTTCCTGGGTTTGGGTTGGCCCAATCCAATGACAGGTATCCTTATAAGAGACAGAAAATACATTAGGCAGGGCAGGTGAAGACGGAGGCAGGGACTGGAGTGATGCTAACCGAAGCCAGTGCCTGCCAGGGGCCACTGGAAGCTGGAAGAGACACGGCAGCTTCTCGCCTAGAATCTTCAGAGCAAGTGCGGACCTGCCAACACCTTGATTGCACATTTCTGGTTTTCAAAACTGTGGCTGAATAAGTTCATATTGTGTAAGTCACCAACTTTGTGGTAATTTGTTATAGTGACGCTAGGAAACAAATACACGCCTCATCACACACACAAAAAGCCCCATTTACTTTTTCTCTCTCTTTGGAACTCTGGCCCGGCCAGGACTCTGAGGGGCTGGAGAGGGGACGCTCAGAACACAGACCCGCTCCCCGGAGGCAGATTTCCTGTGAAGTTAATGAAGCTTGAACTTCAGGGCCCGAGTCACTCACCTGGGCATCTTCTAAAACTCTGGGAAGAGCCCTAACCCCATGTCCATGGAACCACATGTTTGTGAAATCTGCAAAAGTATGCTATTTTAACTACTATTTCTTAAGACCACCGTGTTGGGACAGCCCTAGGGGGCTGGCCAAAGGGAAGTTTGGTTGGGATTGCGTTCAGTTGGCCCCATGAGATGCTTTGTGTGGCTCACAGACATCTCTGCCTAGTTAAGTCATTGCTTGTCCTCCAGGTGTGAGAATGGCTTCCCAGAAAATTCCTCTTGCTCATGGCGGCCCCAGGGGTGTCGTCACAACATGAGAATGGATGGCATTGACAAACTGCTTGATGAGAGTCATCAGTTAGAGGCTATCGGAGCTGAGACGCTGGGCTTAGAAAACTTGAAATGCCCTGAAATGTTTTAGCTCATGGAGGAAAGAAACCTGAGAGTGGTTTCCCCAAATTTGACAACCGTCCTGCAAAGGTATGTGTCATGGGCTGAATTGCATCCTTCCCCAAGTTCCTGTGTTGAAGTCCTGGCCCCCAGTACCTCAGAATGTGACTGTTTTTGGAGATAGATCTTAAAGAAGGTCATTAAGTCAAAATGAGGTCCTCAGGGCAGGTTCTAATCCAATATGACTGCTGTCCGTAGACGGGGTGGAGATGAGGACATGGGCACAGAGAGAAGACCGCATGAAGACCCAGGGAGAAGACAGCCATCTCTGAGCCACGGAGAGAGACCTCGGTAGAAGCCAACCCTGTTGACACCTTGATCTCAGACTTCCACCCTCCAGAACTGCGAGAACATGAATTTCTGTTGTTTAAATCACCTAGTCTGTGGTACAAACTAACCCTGGATGTGACATTACCGATTACCAGGCCAAAAGAAACTGTTCTGAAAATTGTCAATTGATTTTTTTTTTCTGATCAACTTTTCTAGAGGAAAGGTTGAGTTACCTTTCTTTTCTCTTTGGTGGTGGCAGTGGTGGTTTAGTCACTCAGTAGTGTCTGAACTCTTGCAACCCCATGACTGTAGCCTGCCAGGCTGCTCTGTCCATGGGATTCCCCAGGCAAGAGTACTGGAGTGGGTTGTCATTTCCTTCTCCAGGGGATCTTCCCGACCCTGGGATTCAACCCACATCTCCTGCTTGGCAGATGGATTCTTTACCACTGAGCCACCTGGCAAACCCCCTCAAAGCATACCAGGAAGTTAATTAATGATATTGTTTTGTATTTCTGAATTTTGTGGCTTGTGCCAGTTTTTAAAAAAGCAATTGTTTTTTATTTATTTATTTTCTAAATATTTCAGTTTGTATGAGATTTTGTATCAGTAATTTTGTCTTCTTCTTAATAAAGAGGGCCTCTCAGATAGAATAAGTTTCAGGCCCAAGACTGTCTTTGCCCCCAAACCTCCACCCATATCTCTCCAACAGATCAGCATTTTGGGGACCTTCACCCCTCAGAGGTCCCCTTTAGGCTCCAACCACTCCAAACCTCTCCTGTCTGGGTCCTACTTTCCCAGGAGGTAAATGTTGAGTGCAGAAGGGAAAGATGCATAATTGATGAGACTCCAAGCATGGCTGGGCTGAAAAAGTCAATTAATTATTAAATATAGACTCAATGGGGAGAAATTTCATTATGGGGTCATTTAATTAAGTGACGGGCCAGAGGGACATTCTGAGATGGGATTTCAAAGGCTCTGATATTTTCTGAGTTTGGTTCTAGACCAAGTCTGAGTATGTGAAGAAGAAAGGAATGGCACTTTCTTAAACCTGGAGCATTTGTTTGAACCCACCCTCCACCACCCTCATTTCCTCGCTTCTTTTCTTTTTTCTTCCTCTCTTCCTTTCTTTTTCTTCCTACCTCCTTCCTCCCTGCAAAATTTGCTTCCTTTGTTAGTCTATTGAGCATCTTCCAGGAACCATTGTTCTAAACATCGGGGTTATGGTGATGAAAAAAGAGCATCATGGTAGCAAGGGAAACAAGTGGGGATGAAGTGGAGTAGTCAATACGTAGGAAGGCATCACATCTGTGGGACGGCTGTGCCACGCTGGAAATCAGGGTGATGGGAGAGCATCTTGATGGGCTTGTCACGGAGGTCCCTCTTGAGGGGTCCCCATCCTAGCCAAGTCCTGAAGCCTGGCAAGGAAACGGTGAGGTGACAATCGGGCGATAGAGCACTTGAGTCAGAGAGAACAGCAAACGCAAAGGTCGGACGGAGGACAAGCTGCGGTGCTCCGGGAACAGCCAGGAGGCAGAGTGTGTGTGAGAGAGCCAGGTAAAATATGAGTTTCGAGAGGTGGGGAGGGGCTAAGGCTAATAGGTAATTGATGGGTAGCTTTTCTTTTTTTCCAATAGGTACTGGGGTAAACTGCGTATCGCTCACTGTATTAGGCACTTTTCAGCTGTAAGTGATAGAAATCCAACTCAAGTTACCTTCTTTGAAACAGGGGACTTTATTAGATCATGTATCTGGGGAAAAAACAAAACAAAACAGAGGCAGGCAGGTTTCAGGCATGGCTGAATCTAGTAGCTCAGAAGATGATGATGTCATAATGAATTTTCAATTTTTTGTGTCTGTCTCTCTCTGTCAGTTGTTTCCCTTTTCGAGCAGTCTTTCTACATATTATGGCTAAGGTGACTTCCAGTGGTTCTATATTTTATTCTGCAAGCTTAGACACCTCAGGAGAAAACGAGTACCTTTTCCTCAAAAGTTCCATGTAACATCCTGGGTTTGAATTTTGTGAAATGGTGTGGGTTAGTTGCCCTTGCTCAGCCAATCACGGTGGCCAGGAGTGTGGAATACTCTGATTGGCCAGGACTTGGATCCAGGGAGAGATGGATCCTCACAAACTAGGAGTAGGAGAGGGATGGATTTCCCAGATGAAAACTGGGCTTCTAAGGCCAGAAAAAGGAATGGATTCTGAGCAGGCATAAACAACAGAGTTTCATTACATTTCTTAGACAGTCAGTTGTCTTTTTCTCTGCTGGCAAAAGGCTGTTGTTTTAAAGAATCCATCAACAGGAATTATCCCATCTTGACAATGGGCATGCATGAGCTATGGGCATTGACATAAACCCTGATCAGTGGGATTAGCAGGCACGAGTTTTGAGTCAGAAAGGCAGCATGGAAAATTAGGAAGCACTCAGGGTCCTGGGGCCCAACAAAACAGAATTCGAGGTGAAGAGCTTTGAAAAGGACAAAGAGGGAAATTTCGCGTGAACAAGAAGGAAAACCCCACCAAAAAGGACCTTGGACTTTGGTATACCTAACAGTGGAAACTCAAAATGTAAAAAGTAATAAAAAATGGGTAAAGCAAAAATATTCTGGTGGGAGGGTAATCTGATGCAATCTTTCTAAAGAGCAAATAGGCACTGCTGAGTCAGTAGAGGTATTCCTCTCCCAGGTATTAATTCAAGACAAATTCTCAAGAAGGTCATAAAAGGACCTCCCAAAGGACATCATTCCAGCATCAGTGGTGGCGAGAAGAGGTTACCAGGGTGTTCATTACCGAGGGAGTAGATGGATAAAATACGGAGACACTCTTGCAATTCTGAGCAATGGATGAGGCATACACACTACAGCATGAATGCATCCTAAGAACCTAATCCCAGTGTGCAATGCAAGAAGAGGTATATAGCACTTCACCATTTACAGAAGCATGTACGTATCCCCAAATACTACAATTTGTATATGAGCGCGTGCAACCCCAAATGCATCTTTTTTTTTTTTTTTTGTGCTGGATAAGGTCTTACTTTAGGTACAGAGGATCTTCCTTCATCATGCAGAATCTCTCCTTGCGGCACAAGGACTCTAGTTGTGGCCCACGGGCTTAATTGCTCTACAGCATGTGGTATCTTAGTCCCCTGACCAGGGATTGAACCCACATCCCCTACATTGCAAGGCAGATTCTTAACCACTGCAACCCCCCAGGGAATTCCCCCCAAATACATCTTAAACACACTAGAATGGTTGCCTACTGCAGAAGGGTGAATAAACTTCAATCAGAAAAATGGACATCTGGAATTTTAGAAAATGAATGGCAAATAGCTGTGATTTTTGGAAATGCTAGCTTTCTTGCACAGAGATTGTTAGAAAATTCGGAGAGAGCTCCGAAGCTTTTGGAGCATGACTGGTGTCCTCCGTCTTGTTTTCTTCCGATGGTGCACCAGGTGTTGGGGAAGGACAGGCAGCCTGGCAGAGGAGGACGCTTCTCATGTGCTCCTTTCCCAAGAAGGTTCTAGAACCTGGGGTTTCAACGTGTCCTGGCCCTGTCTCAAGTCAGACCATCCCTGAAATCCACAGGGATTCTCCAAGAGGGACCGTGATCGGCTCTGCCAGTCAGGAGAGTGTGGGCTGTGTCCAGGCTCCCGGGGGTCCAGTGGGCCTGGTGATGCTTTGCTTCCAGTCCAGTGCATCTTAAATTACAAAACCGATTCATATTCAGTGTGAAAAACAAGCAGACACCCTTATCTTGCCTCCTGCCCGTAATGAGTATTGATGACTCAGTGTTTGCTTCCAAAACAGTTCTCGGTGCCTGCCTTCGGGTAACTTTACTTCTTATAGCTAAGAGACCCCACCCTGTGTGTTCATCATGTTCCTGTGGGAACAGATGGAGCATTCAGTCTAGGTCATGGAGGAGAGTTCAGGGAATGAAACATTTACAAAGGTGTGGGGGAGGCAGGGAGAACCCTGCAGGCGGTGCTGCGCACTCGGGGTGCCAGCCGTGGGAGCCTTCCCCTCTCCAGGCCAGGAGGGAGTCAGGAAGGGAGGAGCCCCCGAACCCAGAGAGAGATGCGTGGAGAGAGACTGCCTGGCAGGGAGCGGTGGGGGGGGGGGGGTGGATAGAGACCCCGCCTTCACTCTGCTTCTGGGCGTCCATCTCCTGCTGGGGCTTCTCACCGCTTGAACCCACAGGCAGCCGGGGGAGGGGAGCGCTCAGATTTACTCCATGGCTCGTCCTCCGGGATGAATTTGGAGGGGCAGTGAAGGAGGCTCACGTGACCTGCCCCCTAGACCTCCTTCTGTCAGCTTGCATGACTGGGCGGGGGGACTGGAGGCTCCACGCTTTCTCAGCAAGACCCCCTCCTCACCTCCCCTCCACACCCACAGTTCGCCTTTGTCTGCTTCAAAACCATCGGAACTAATCGGTCTTTGACCCCTTGGCTCCATCAGACACCCCAAGAAGCCCAGACCCTCATCACCCCGTCTTCCCAGGACCCTCATCTCCACAAGACTTCAGAGACAACTAGGCAATCCCCTGACCCTGGCCTGTTTAATTTTTAATTTTCCTCCATCGCCCTTATCCCCATCTGCCCTATTCTTCCTTTGATTTAGTTTTTCTGCTAGTCTTCCCCAACTTGAGCACATATTTCTGTCCTCATTGCTCCCCATTACGTACCATATATTTAGCACAGTGCCTGGCACGAGCTAGGTGCCCAAGAAAGAACACAGCGTCCAAGCACTTTTGTGTCTTTTAAATCAAATCAGAGGCATTTCCCTCGTGGTCCGGTGGTTAAGACTTCATCTTCCAGCGTAGAGGGTGCAGGTTCGATCCCTGGTCGGGGAGCTGTGATCCCACATGCCTTGCTGCCAAAAAAATCAAAACCTAAAACAGAAGTAGTATTGTAACTACTTCAATAAAGACTTTAAAAATGGCCCACATCAAAAAAATAATCTTAAAAAAAAGTCAACTTAGAGTATTTCCTAATACTGGGAGAACTATGGTACATGCAGCCATTCCTGTAAAAAGCAGCTTTGGGTTAAGTTCCAGGTTTCCCCCAGGACTGCCGATGCTGCCGGAAACACCCCCCCCGAAGCAGCTTCCCTCACACGTGTGTGCCTCACACCTGAAGTGCCACGTCAGAGAGGTTGCACTTTGGGGCAGATGCTGTGCCGTCTTGAGTTTGCCAAGAATAAAGCACCGAGCTTTTCTCGGTACTCAGTACTGTCCTGAGGTAGAGACGGAAGTCTCCATCCACCGTGTATCCAGCACTTATCCAGGGGAAGACGGAGCTAGATCTAGCCCAGGCTTTGTCCCGATGAGCCTAGAGTCTGGTTGAGAGTAGGGCATTCCCAGGGTGTTTGCTTCCCTTCGGAAGGTTCCTGGACAGCCAAGGCTTGGGGAGACTCAGAGGGCAGGGGTCTTGGGGGCCCAGTGCATCAGGATAACTCTGGTGAAAGGGCCACTAGTGAGCTTTGTTAATCAAGCCTGGGATGCTGCTGCTCATGGGGTTGTGAAGAGTCGGACACGACGGAGTGACTGCAACAACAATTTACTGAGCCTCTGCTGTGTTCCAGGTACCATTCTAGGCATGGAAAAGAGTGTCAGAGTTAGAAACGGCTCCTGCTCTCCCAGAGGGGTCAGTCTAAAGAAGGGAGGAAAGTAGTCCCCAAGGGATCAACAAACAGAATGGGATGGTGTCATGGTGTCTGATGAAGTGAGCTGGCCGCATAGGCTGGATGCTCAGGAAGGCTTTCAGGATATGGCGTTGACGTGAAGATGTGAATGACAAGGAGTGAGCCATGGCAGGGGAAGTCTGAGAGCTGGGTCTGAGAACGGTGTCTTTCCTGTGTGAGGAAGGCGTCCTCTATGGCTGGGAGGTGGGACTCAGTTTGCAGTGATCAGGGAGCAGAAAGGAGCTCGCGTGGCTAGAACAGAGGTCTCTGGGGAACAAATCACGCAGGGCTTTAGAAGTCATTGTCAGGAATTTGGATTTTATTCTAAATGCAATAATTAGTCATTGGTGGATTTGAGGCAAGGTAGGGACCTGACTGATTTCTTTTTTTTTTTTTAAGATTTTTTTCTTTTTGATGTGACCCATTTCAGAAGGCTTTATCGAATTTGTTACAATATTGCTTCTGTTTTATGTTTTGGTTTTTCAGCCTCAATCATGTGGGATTTTTGCTCTCTGACCTGGGATTGAACCCAGACTCCCTGCTTTAGAAGGCAAAGTCTTAACCACTGGACCACCAGGGGAGTCCCCTGACTTGATTTCTATTTTGAAAGCTCTTTCTGGCTGCTCTATAGAGACTGGCTTAAAAGAGGGTCAGTAGGAACAAGAACACCAATGAGATGGTAACCGCAGTACTTTAGAGATGATGGTGGTTTGGACCAGAGTGATGGCTAGGGAAGTACAGTCACGTAGATGGGTTTGGGGAATAAACTTCAAGAGCCAATAGGATTTGTGGATGGAAAGGATGTACAGTATGAGAGAAGGAAAGGATAACCTTGAGACTGAGGGACTTGGAATGAGTCGGGTGTCGGGGCCATCCACAGATTTGGAGGTGAAGGTAAAAGAGGGTGAAATCAAGAAACCAGTTTACTTTGGCCCTGCCCCGAGTTGAAAAGAGTTGTCTACAGCTTCCCAAATCTTTTCCTACGTGTGTATCTTTACCCAGACTTGTCTCCCAACAAAGGCTTGAGAGGTTGATTCTGGGCAGAGAGCTCCCCCGCACCTCTGGTTGGATTGTGAAGAGGGTTCGCCAAGTTGCTTCTGGGGATGAAATTGACAAGATCAGGTGCACAAATGCTATAAATAATAGAAGAGACACATTCGAAATGACAGGCATAACCAAACCAGAAAATCCTCATTTCTAACCAGATACATTAAGTATCTGTTTTTCATCTCCACCCCAAAGATGTGCACAGCTGTCTGGCATTTGCGGACGGATGGGCTCAGGCTGCTTAACACCCACCTGCCTTCCTGAGGTCAGGCCTCTTCGGTGAACTTGGATGTTTGTTCCACTGCTACCAGCAGCTTAGATCTGTCCAGTCAGCAAGAGACTTCTGGCAGGAAGAAGAAGGGGCATTTCACTGAGGGGCTATTGGAAGGGGTGTCTGATTGATCTGGGTTCAAAGGCAAACCTAGGACCCAGCGTGATCTGATGGGGAACAGTGGAAAGAGTTGCCTTCTTTTCTCCAGCAAACTGAGGAAGTGGGATTAGGTTGGCAAAGGTAGAACTCTGGGTGGGCAAGGCCTTTTCTACTTGTTTGTTGGTTTTTGGTTTGGGTGGTAGGAGCAATAAGAACAGAAGAGGAAATGGCAACCCATTCCAGTATTCTTGCCTGGAGAATCCCATGGACAGAGGAGTCTGGTGGGCTGCAGTCCATGGGGGTCACAAAGAATTGGATGTGACTGACGTGATTTAGCAGCAGCAGCAGCAATAAGAAGTAAAAAATGAAATTATTTTCAGTGATGGACATTTCCCTTTGACTTGACTATCCAACAGCCATTCCCCTTCTTTTTTTACACATATAACCCTGATTTTGATCCCAGGCACAGGGTCCTGTCCCAGAGGATGAGTCAATTGATCCAAGCCAATCACAGTAACTCAGTCTTCATTGGACAGTTGGACTAGGCGTGGATATGTGACCCAAGGTGTGTCACTGGACATATAATGAACGAGTTTTCAGAAAGAGATGGAGAGGGAGAGAGAGCAAGAGAGATATTTGTTTCTCTTTGGAATGACTGGGATGATGAGTGTGATGCTCAGAGCTAGGGCAACCATGTTATAACCAGGAGGGAAAACTCTAGAAAAATCACAGGGACACAAAGTCCTCCCATTGCTGAACTATTCAACAAACTCTGAAACCATTTAGACTCTGAAACTTTCATTTAGGTCAGTTTCTCAATCTCAGCACTCAATACCTGTTTTGGAGCAGATAGTTCTTTGTTGTGGGGAGTTGTCCTGTGTACTATAGAATGTTTAGCAGCATTCCTGGTCTCCATTCAGTAGATTTCACATCCCAGTCATGACAATAAAAACAATTAGTCTCCATAAATATTATCAAATGTCCCGTGATGGGCAAAATCACCCCTGGTTGACCATGACTGCTCCTGAAATCTTGTGAAATGATACAATGGCATGTCTTGAGTACTTAAGTCACTGCTGACTGGGAATTTTGGTTCTTGCAGCCTAAGCTAAAAGTCAGACACAGTCCTAATTTTCATGTAGCACATAGTCTGGTAGTGGAGACAGAATCATTCACTAATTTTTTGTTCAGATATTCATTTATTTAAATAGATATTAGTTGAGCCATGTACTGTTCTAGGGGTGGGGATATCTCAGGAAACAGAGCAACATTTGTCCTCTCGAGAATCTGATATTTCAGTGAGGCAGACGATAAACAACTCGTCAAGTGGTAATATCAGTGATGATGAAACAAAATGGGGTAGAATACTGCTTCATGTTCGTATTAGTGATCAGAGGGCTCTTCTGTGTCAAGGTGACATTTGAGTAATTGGGGAGAGTACAAGAACCATTGACAAGGATGGGAAAACTCTTTTGGGAGAAGCAAGTTCGGGATTGGAAAAAAACATTTTTGGGGGGAACACATTAATCTGAGATGTTCATTAACTGCTAATACCTAGTGGAGATTCGAGACAGACCACTGAAGATAGAATTTGCAGAATGATGTAATTCTCAAACAAATCACCCTTCTGTCCCAGAGCCTTCATAATGCTGTTCCCTCTGTGTAAATGCTGTTCCTTCAAGTTAACAGTCCAGGTTCAATGTGACCTGCTCAGGAAGATCCCTCCATCATGCTGTGCTCCCTTCCCCAGGTCTCCACTTCACAAACACTCAGAGCCCCACCTCCCTCCCCCGTCTCCTTAGAGCCTGCGTCACGGTTGAAATTAAACAGTGAAGTCTGTGATGATCTGTTTTTTGCTTGTCTATCTCATTTCCCTTCCCAGACTACCAGCTCCATCAGGCCAGGAACTGTGTCTGTTTAAATCATCACTCTGTCGCCAGGGCTTTATATATTCTGTAGGTATTCAGGCTTATGAAATTAATGAATGATGATATTTTTCTATCCATTCATTTATTCACCAAGCAGACACCATCAGCCCGCTGCCCTCTGCCTGGGCCCATTTGGTCTTTATTCAGTGTACCCCAGACTGACTTTGCAGGTGCCAACATCTGTATTTCTTTGCCTGAGTGTTTTCATGAGGCATTGTGATGAGTTCTGCCCTGCACGTGGCAGGTAGGAGGTACCAAGGAATTAACACTCCTCCCTTCCCAAGAGCAACCCTCAGTTAATGATGGACTAAAGTTTGGAGATTACTCCAGTTTGCTCACTCCCCAGGGGAGGGTAACTGAGGTGTGTGTTCTCCATGGTTACCCCACGCATCCCAGTGGGATTAGGCTCCACTTGCCCAAGGTGGAAACTTGCTTGATGCCACCTGCTGCAGGGCTGGCTTCCTTCCCCATCATGTCCCCACTCAGTTAGAGGCGTTTCCCATTCTTCCCAAATATTCTTCTTTTTTTTTTCCATTTATTTTTATTAGTTGGAGGCTAATTACTTTACAATATTGTAGTGGTTTTTGTTCTTGCACTTGAATTTCTGTCATGGTGTCTGCTCCCGTGGAGACCAAATCAGACACTCAAAGATTCTGAGGATCCGCTTGGGGCCAGAAGTGGCTTTGGTCTCCAGGAACAAACTGACCAGGCTCCCTCTGACCCTTATTTTCTCTGATTGGAATGGATCACAGACCACAAACAAGGCCATCAGTAGATCAACAAGAAAAGCATCAGATGATGCCCCAAAGAGTTAAACAGTACCATGATTCAGAAAGTGTCTGGTGGGTGAAGGCTGTCTTAGTCTGGGTGGTCAAGCAAGGTTCCTCTGAGATAATGTAGACCTGGAGGATTAAGACAAGGCAGCCGCAGGAAGCTCTGAAGGAAAAGAGTTCCGGGCAGAGAGCAAGGCCAGCACAAGGGCTGGGGGGCTGGCGTGGGAAGGGGAAGGAGGGGAAAGATGGGCACGTCAGAGGAGCAGAAAGGAGTAAGTGTGACGGGGCCTACCACCAAGTAAAAGAGATAGGAAATGAGGCCAGCGAGTTTGCAGTGGCCAGAATAAACGCACGATTGCGTGAACCACTGAGCAGACGACCTAGAGCTAGAGAAATTGGAGAGGAGGCCATCTGGGGTAGATCTCTCCAGCCCCTGGAGGGAGAGGGGAAGTCCCCTGTCTAGGATGGTGACGAGAACCGTCAGAAATGTTGCAGCTGGACCAGAAATGCCGCTTATTACTATAATAACCACTTGGAAGTCGAGAGGCGAAGGAAGGGAGCCAGACAAGGTGAGGAGGGAGGGAGAGGGGAGGCCCAACGGCCTGTCCCACCAGGGTCTCGGAATCTGACGGCATCTGTCACCAGGAACTCACATGTAATTACCCCCAGGGATAAAACTGCGGGTGGAGAAGCATTTAGGGCCGAGCAGAGGGGTGAGTGGATGGCTGTCTAGCCTGCCGCAGTCTGCTTCCTTGCAGGGGAGGCGGGGCCGCTCCCCTGGGATGGGGACTCCCCCGAGGCTCCTGCAGTCCAGTGTGCCCGAGCTCGCCTCTCCCAGGGGCAGGGGGTGGACCTCAGGAAGTGCCTCTTGTTGAATGAAGCTATTATGGGTTCGTGGGGAAGCCACCTCACACCCAGGTTGCCCCACCACTGGAGCCGGCCTTTGGACTTGAACTCTCTATCAAGAGCCCTGGTGAACTCACGCCGTGACACCGAAGTGCTAAGCTCATTGGCACCTGCTAAAACCTTTATCCAAATGCTTGGTCAGTTGCCAGTGGAACCCATGAGAGGAGGGGACACAGGACAGGTATACGTCAAAGGCAGATAACCTGTGGTACCATGAAGTTGTGGTTTTAAGAGGTAAGAATGTGATTCAACTGAACGTAAACAAATAAGGAATGCATTGACATTTGGAGGCTTTTTTTTTTATTGTGGTTGTTGTCTTTAAGTCACTAAGTTCTGTCCAACTCTTTGTGACCCCCTGAATTACAGCACACCAGGCTTCCCTGTCCTTCACTATCTCCCCGAGTTTGCTCAAATTCATGTCCATTGAGTCAGTGATACCATCCAAACATCTCATCCTCTGCTGCCCCCTTCTTTTGCCTTCAGTCTTTCCCAGCATCAGTGTCTTTCCCATGAGTTGGCTCTCTGCATCAAGTGGCCAAAGTATTGGAACTTCAGCTTCAGCATCAGTCCTTCCAATGAATACTCAGGGTTGATTTCCTTTAGGATTGATTGGTTTGATCTCCATGAAGTCCAAGGGACTCTCAAGAGCTTCTCCACCACAATTCAAAAGCATCAGTTCCTCAGCACTTAATCCTACTCTCACATCTATAGAGAAACCATAGCTTTGACTAGACAGACCTTTGTCAGCAAAGTGATGGCTCTGCTTTTTAATACACCGTCAAGGTTTGTTATAGCTTTCCTTCCAAGGAGCAAACATCTCTTAATTTCATGGCTGCAGTCACTGTCTGCAGTGATTTTGGAGTCCAAGAAAATAAAATCTACCACTGTGGTAGACTGCATGTAACATTGCACAAGTGTCTGACCTTTGCCAAGTGACTCAGCGGTAAAGAATCCACCTGCTGATGCAGGAGACACAGGAAACGCAGGTTCGATCCTTGCATGGGGAAGATCCTCTAAAGAAGGAATGGCAACCCACTCCTGTATTCTTGCCTAGAGAGTTCCATGGACAGAGGAGCCTGGTGGACTACAGTCCACAGGGTCACAAAGAGTCGGATACGACTGAGCAGTCGAGAACAGCCCAGCATGGCACGTGCTGGCCAGCAAAAATAATAAGAGCTTTCCACACCCTGTGCATCGAGCCATCTTTCTGGCCTGAGCAGAGGGCTCAAGTCAGGGCAGTGGGTGTCATCCTAGAATTGTTTCTGCAAGGATATGAACTCGGGTTGCTAAGCTAAATGAAAGCTCAAAACCACTTGAGACCCCCAGGCCAAGACAGCCCCCTGGGTCTGAATCCAACACAAAGGAAAACAGAGCTGAGGGATGGAGGGGGACTGTTCCTGACTACACAAGTAAGGCCCCGGGTCCAGCCAAGCTGAAAGCCAGTTTTACTTCTGCATGTTATAGTTACTTGAGCCAACAGATTTGCTTTTTGGTTTAAGCTGGTTTGAAGTTTTATATTTTTGTCACTCTTTATCCAGAGAGGCTTAATACTAGTTCACAACCACAAATAATTTAAGAAGCATGAAGCTAGATGGTTTCTAAATTCCCCTCCAGACAAACATTCTTAAAAAAAACTTCCATTCCAAGATTTGACAACAAAGAATGTTATGCGACCTGGGATTGCTTGTCAAGTCAGCGAAGTTTTCCTAACAGTCACCAACTCACCACTCACCTCTGGCCGCCCTTTCACTCCCTCCCCCGGGTCTGTCCTTCTGTCCTTCTGCTCCACCCCAGGGACGGAGGATTGGGATGGCTGGAGGATGACAAGGGTGGTCATGACTGGAGACTCTGATCAGATGACATTAGAGCAGAGCCAGGAAAATGTGGGGGAGGAAGTCGTGTGGGTTTCTGGAGGATGAGTATTCCGGGCAGGAAAAACAGCAAGTGCAAAGGTCCTGAGGCAAACGTGAGCCTGCTGTGTTCAAGGCGCCTGGTGTGGCTGGAGGAGAGGGACAGGGAGTAGGGTGGTACGAGGTGAGTTCAGAGAGGAAACGCGGGAGAGGGCAGACTGTGTGGGGAGCTGGGTGTTATTTCTTAATATTAGCCTGATGTTCAGGGTTACATGCATTCTTTTTTTGGTCCCACACATTTTTTTGTAGCTTTATTGGGGTATAATTTGCATATGACACTGTGTACGTTTAGAACGCACCGTGTGATGATTTCATCACACATGCACTGTGACGTGCTTACCGCAATAAGGTTAATTAACACAGCTCTCATCCTACATAATTCCAATTTGTTGTTGTTGTTTTTATGGTGAAGACGTTCAAGCGCCACTCTCCTATCAGCTCTCAAAGATGCGATAGAGTGTTGCTGACTATGGTCACCATGTTGTCAGCCTTACACAATTTCTCCGTCACACGCTCACACCCACAATCCCACAGGCCCACATACACCCTTCAGACCTGCACTTATGTTAGCCTATGGACACATAAGCAGACACATTCACACATGCACATGTACACCCTTTGCCTGGTCACACATACTCTGACACACTTGTCCACATTCTCTCTGACATGTACTCATGCACACAAGCGTGCACACACAATCACAAGCATGCATGTGCACTCACGTGTGCTCATTTCTACTCAGTCACATCTACCTGCTCACCAGCATCAGCTGCCCACACATGGCTAACTTACACTCAGCCCTGGCCCCCCTCACGTCACCTGACACTCTTGTACCCACACACCTCTCTGCTGACCGCTCCCACTGTCACTCACAGCAGTCACGCAGAGACTCAAACACACAAACAGGGCTTCCCTGGTGGCTAAAGAATCTGCCTGCCAATGTCGGAGGCACAGATTCCATCCCTGATCTGGAAGATCCCATGTGCCATGGAGCAGCTAAGCCCATGTGTGACAATTACTGAGCCTGTGCTCTAGAGCCTGGGAACCGCATTTACTGAAGCCTGCACACCCTAGAAATCTGGAAAACTCAGCAGTGGCCACAGGACTGGAAAAGGTCAGTTTTCATTCCAATCCCAAAGAAAGGCAATGCCAAAGAATGTTCAAGCTACCACACAATTGCACTCATCTCACATGCTAGCAAAGAAATGCTCAAAATTCTCCAAGTCAGGCTTCAACAGTACCTGAACTATGAACTTCCAGATGTTCAAGCTGGATTTAGAAAAGGCAGAGGAACCAGAGATCAAATTGCCAACATCCGTTGGATCACTGAAAAAACAAGAGAGTTCCAGAAAAACATCTACTTTCTCTTTATTGACTATGCCAAAGCCTTTGACTGTACCAGGCCACCTGACCTGCCTACTGAGAAATCTGTATGCAGGTCAAGAAGCAACAGTTAGAACTGGACATGGAACAACAGACTGGTTCCAAATAGGGAAAGGAGTACGTCAAGGTTGTATATTGTCATCCTGCTTATTTAACTTCTATGCAGAGTACATCATGAGAAACTCTGGGCTGGATGAAGCACAAGCTGGAATTAAGATTTCTGGGAGAAATATCAATAACCTCAGATATGCAGATGATACCACCCTTATGGCAGAAAGTGAAGAAGAACTAAAGAGCCTCTTGATGAAAGTGAAAGAGGAGAGTGAAAAAGTTGGCTTAAAACCCAACATTCAGAAAACTAAGATCATGGCATCTGGTCCCATCACTTCATGGCAAATAGATGGGGAAACAATGGAAACAGTGGCTGACTTTATTTTTCTGGGCTCCAAAATCACTGCAGACAGTGACTGCAGCTATGAAATTAAAAGACGCTTACTCCTTGGAAGGGAAGTTATGACCAACCTAGATAGCATGTTAAAAAGCAGAGACATTACTTGAACTGAACTGAACTTTGCCAACAAAGGCCCATCTGGTCAAAGCTATAGTTTTTCCAGTAGTCACGTATGGATGTGAGAGTTGGACTAGAAAGAAAGCTGAGTGCCAATGAATTGATGTTTTTGAACTGTGGACTTGGAGAAGACTTGAGAGTCCCTTGGACTGCAAAGAGATCTAACCAGTCCGTCCTAAAGGAAATTACTCCTGAATATTCATTGGAAGGACTGATGCTAAAGCTGAAACTCCAATACTTTGGCCACCTGATGCAAAGAGCTGACTCACTGGGAAAGACCCTGATGCTGGGAAAGACTAAAGGCAGGAGGAGAAGGAAATGACAGAGGATGAGATGGTTGGATGCCATCACCGACATGATGGACATGAGCTTGAGTAGGCTCCGGGAGTTGGTGATGGACAGGGAAGCCTGATGTGCTGCAGCCCATGGGGTTGCAAAGAATCAGATATGACTGAGCAACTGAACTGACTGCCTGCACACCCTAGAGCCTGTGCTCTGCAACCAGAGAAGCCATTGCAGTGAGAAGCCCATGCACCATGGCTGGGGGGTAGCCCCCGCTCCCCGCAGCTAGAGAAAGCCTGCACGCAGCCACAAGACCCAGCACAGCCAAACAAATAACTCAAATTATTTTTTTAAAAAAACCACACTGGTGCATTCTCACCCCTTCATCACCGTGTCCCCCTCCCTGTCATTTTTTGCTCATTGGGATTCATCAATCACGGGGTCAGGACAGACATTTGAAAATCATCCTGCTGTTACATTATTTCAGGGGAAGCTGGGGGCAGGGGAAGTTTATTAAATTTGGAAGGGTTGCTTCTCTGGGGAAACTCTGAAAAGAAGTGGGGCGGGGAAGAACCCTCAACTGATGATGGAAAGCTGAGCTCAGAGCAGGGGATTACGGGGATCAGCCCAGATCATCTCGCTGCTTTCATTAACCCCAGAGTTTATTTTTTCCCTCTCCGTCTTGACAAGTTCACGGGAGACTGACAGCCACAGCCGCCGGCTGCCAACCCAGCCTCTCTTAGTCGGGCCGCTGGTGCAGACCCTAGGGGATGTGGTTGGGGGGAGACCTGGGTGAAGCCTCTAGGGAAAATGGTTGGGGGGAGACCCGGGTCCTCGTTAGCTCTACCAGTGTAGGGGTTGAACAGCATCCTCCAAAATTCATGTCCACCCGCAACTTAAGAATGTGACTCTATTTGCAATAGGCTCTTTGCAGATTTGTAATTGTTAAGGGTCGTGAGGTGAGCTCATCCCAGAGATGGTGGGGGGGACCCTAAATCCGATGACTGGTGTCCTTACAAGAAGGAGGAGATGAACCCAGAGACCCAGGGCAGAGAGCCTTGTGAAGACAGAGGCAGAGAATGGAGGCGGGTATGCAGCTATGAGCCAAGGATGCTGAGGCCCCCAGAAGCTGAAGTGGCAAGAAGGATCCTCCATTGAGAGCCTTCAGAGGAAGTCAACCCCTACCAACACGTCAACTTCATATTTCTGGCCTCCAGAACTGTGAGAGAATAAATGGCTTTGTTTTATGCCACCAGGTTTGTGGTAATTTTTTCCAACAACCTGGGGACACCTATATAGATTTTGATCTCATGGCTTGATCAAGTCTGTCACCCTGCTGGTCCTCAACTTCCTCACCTGTAAAACGGGATGCTCTTTAACGTAGATTTATTCAATGAGTGTATGCTGGGCACCTCTTATGTACCTGGCATTGGATAAACAGACAGGAACCCCTACTTCCATGAAGCTGACATCCCAGAGAATGGGAGGAAATAAGTAAATAGCATGTATATCAGGATGTGAATGGGCTTCCCAGGTGGCGCTAATGGTAAAGAACCCACCTGCCAATGCAGCAGATATAAGAGACTCAGGTTCGATCCCTGGGTCAGGAAGATCCCCTGGAGGAGGGCATGGCAACCCACTCCAGTATTCTTGCCTGGAGAATCCCATGGGTAGACAAGCCTGGTGGGCTACAGTCCATAGGGTTGCAGAGTCGGACGTGATTGAAGTGACTTCACACACACACACACACACACACACACACACACACACACACACACACACACACACACGATGTGAAAGTCCTACGAGAAAGCATAAAGTGAGAAAGAGGAGCAGAAGTACCAGGGGGAGGTGTGCATTTGTAATGGTAAAGAAGGTGTTACTGATGGGACTCCACTGGTGGGGTCCCATGGCTGAGACTTCCCCTTCCCGTGCAGGGGGTGTGAGTTCAACCCTCGGCCAGGGCGTTAGAATCCTTTATGCCCAGCAGCCAAGAAGCCAAGACACGGAACAGAGACAATACTGCAACAAATTCAATGTAGACTTTGCAAGTGGTCCACATTTAAAAAAAATAAGAACAAACACTAAAAAAAGGCCTTACTGAGAAGCTGACATTTTTTTTCTAATAGGAAAGAGATAGACTGTTGTTCCATACAGAAGGCCCAGCAAATGCAAAGGCCCTGGGGTAGGAGTGAACCCTCTGTGCTCCAAAAACAGCAGTGAGGAACAGAGTGAAAGACATGGAGAATGGATAGATGGTTTTTACGTCCCCTTTTAGCACTACATTTCTAGAAGTCTCTGCTTCCCTCTGGCTGATAGAGCCAATCCTGGATTGTGTACATCAAGAGACATTCACACCAATCACTGGGCCTTAGTTAGGTTTGTGTTCTCTCGGGGAGGGAGGTCTGATGAGCGTGCCCAGAACTCTTTCTTGCAGCCCGCACAAACCCTGATTCCCATATCTTGGCAATAATGGGAGGGGTGGATGGAAGGCCACCCTAAGAGGTGACTGGTTGAGCAGGACCCTGGATACTGGATCATCCCATTAGCAGCATCCTCTCTTGCTCTCCTATGCCCAAAGGTGATTCTCCCCTCTGGCTTCTTTTCCCTTCAGAACCCTATTGATGGTGGAAGCTACTTCACTCTCCTGGACTCCAGGGCACACTAGAGCTCCTTGTCATTAAGACAAGGATGCTGGCTTTGGACCCAAGCAGACCTGGACCAAATTCCTAACCAGGATGACTGTGGTTTTCCACCTTCAGCTCCTCCGCTTGCTGGCACAGGATCCTGGGCAAGCATTTAACTTCTCTGGGCCTCTGTTTTCTCTTCTGCTAACGGGGTAGCGATGGTTGCAACCTCCTGTCCAGGGTTATCGTGAGGCTTAACAAGGGCTCTGAGCCATCAGCCTGAATTACTATTACTGCCTTTGTTGCTATTGAGCCCTCTCCACTGGTCATCCTCTGGCAGCCAAGGGGTGAGAGGAAGGACAACCAGGGTGCATGAGACAGGCTCCCAGCTCTCAGGCCCTTGGGATCAGACATGACTGCATCCCAGAGAGGCATGGCTGTCTGCTCCTGACGCCAGGGACATGGGGTGCTGGGGTAGTCCGGGAGCCCGGTTGGGGGTGGCTCAACCCTCCCAAGGACACAAGTCTCATCTGGTGGGTTATTTAACTATTTTTACATCAAGAATGTAGCACGGGGATATGCCTGGTGGTCCCATGGTTGAGACTCCACAATTCCATTGCAGGGGGTGTGGGTTCGATCCCTGGTCAGGGAGCTGAGATCCCGCACGCCTCAGGACCAGAAACCAAAACATGAAACAGAAGCAGTATTCACACACACTCAATAAAGACTTTAAAACATGGTCCACACACACAAAAAATCTTTTTTTTACAAAAAGGATGTTATGAGCACAGTAGTTGTTCAAGAAATAATTTTTATCATTTTGTTTATTTATTTTTATTTTTGGCTGTGCTTAGCCTTTGTTGCCCCGCGCGAACTTTCTCGGGTTGCAGCGAGCCAGGCTTCCTCTCCAGTTGTGGTGCATCGGCTTCTCCCTGCAGGGTTTCTGCTGCTGCAGAGCCTGGGTTCCAGGCGCGCGGGCTTCGGTAGTTGTGGCCATGGGGGCTTAGTTGCCCCGCAGCACGTGGGATCTTCCTGGACCAGGGATCGAACCTGTATCTCCTGCATTGGCGGGCAGGTTCTTCTTCTTATTATTATTTAGTTGAAGGATAATTGCTTTACAGAATCTTGTTGTTTTCTGCCAAACATCAACACGAATCAGCCATGGGTGCACCTACGTCCCCTCCCTCTTGAACCTCCCTCCTGCCTCTCTCCCCATCCCACCCCTCTCCTCATCCCACCCCTCTCCCCATCCCACCCCTCTAGGTTCATACAGAGCCCCTGTTTGAGTTCCCTGGGACATGCAGCAAATTCCCACCAGCTCTCTAGTTTACATGTGGTAACGTAAACGTCCATGTTACTCTCGCCATACATCTCACCCTCTCCTCCCCTCTCCCTGCGTCCATAAGTCTGTTCTCTATATCTGCTTCTCCATTGCTGGCAGGTGGATTCTTAGCAACTGGACCCCCAGGAAGCCCTGTTCAAGAACTACTGACTGAGCGCCTTGAGGGTGCAGGCCCTGATCTAAGTGCTGGAGACAAGGCAGAGAACGAGACCCAGTCCCCAGGGGGCACAGAGAACCTCACAGAGAGACGCGGAGAAATAGACAGACAATGAAATACACCATCTGATACTTATCTCTGGCCTCCTCCATCCAAAACTCACTCCCCATCCCTTACAGCCAGCTCCTTCCACAGTTCTCTCCCCTGCACTGACTGGCTTTGGCAGAGAGTCTAGCTTGGCCTGGCCTCGGGAAGTCACCCTCAGCTCCCGTTCCAAGTAGAATCCTAGCCCTGGGTATCTCCTTTGGTCAGGGGAATAAACACAAGAGAAGGGGGCTGTTGAGACCATTGAGAGCAGAGATCAACCGGGTCTGGTGAGCAGGGCGGGGTGAGGAAGTCTCCCCAGACTTCCCCATTAGGAAGAAATTGGGGTGATAAAGATGCCTCTTTGGGCTCCGAACCTGCTGCATGTCCCCTACCAGGGCCTTCCTCCCTCCTTCGGGCCACTGGGCCACTGGGGCCAGGGGACATCTGGAGTCCATTAGAATGGCATCAATCCCACATGGGGATGTTTTGACTGGACCCTTGGATGGATTTCTTGTACATTAACGGTGTTTATTTTCCAATAAAGATTCTGAAGTCAAGATTGCTGCCCTGGCCTCTTCTAAGGGGAGAGAGGAGCCGGAATGCCTACCCTGCTGACCCAAGGGTCTTTGTCTTCCGAGGAAGGTGGTGGAAGCTTTGAGCATGGTGTATCAGCTTGTGGGTGGTCAGAAGCCAGGGTAAGCCCAACCCTCTCATGATACGTAGTCCCTGTTGTAGCTATTGAGCAGTCCCCCTGCAACACACAAACGGCAACAGACAATACATAACCAATGAACAGTGCTGTGCGTCAATAAAACTTTATTTGCAAAAGCAGATGGTGGGCCACAGTGGTATCCTCTGTTACCTCTGCCCTGTGGTATCCCAATGCTTCCCGTAAGATCTTGGATGTGGTATGTGATCAATAAATACTTGTCGATTTGATGAGTGATTCTTGCTGTTCAGGAACTGTGAGAATTTGAGCAAATCACTTTCTCTCTCTGAGCCTTCATTTCCTCATTTGTATAATAAAGGGATTGAATCAGATGAGCTGAGGAAACAATGGCTGAGAATTTCAAGGTACCCACGGTATTTCTGAATTATTTTCTTATTTTAAAAAGGTGTGATGGGACTATCCTGGCCATCCAGCATTAAGACTTCACCTTCCAATGCAGGCAGTACAGGTTTGATCCCTGGTTAGAGAACTAAGATCCTACATGCTGAGAGGTGCAGAACAAAAAATAACTCTAGAAAATTTGGATACTTCTATGCAAAAAAACAGCAACTGCTCATACATTGCACCATATACAAAAGGTTAACTCAAAATGGATCATAGATCTAAATATGAAACCTAAAAAGAATTTTTTCTTTAAAAAAAGATGTAGTGTATATGTGTGTCGTTCAGAGATTTATGCATCTTCTGGTGTAAATTGTTCGATTCAAACTTTATATCACCATTTCTTTATCTAAAAGTTCTGGTTATAAATTACTGTGGGCCTCTGACCTTCACAATTCACAACGGTACAACTGAGCCATCTTCCTGTCCCTCAGTCTGTCTTCCACAACAATATATTAGTGGAACTACTAGTCATAAGTGACAAAAACATACGTGGCTTAAGCATAAAGAAAATTGATTGGCTCATGAAACTAAGAAGGCCATGTATACTATGACTTCTAGCACATTCCACTGTGAAACTCCAAGGAGTGTGAGATTGCTAAATTCAAACCTGCCCATCCAGATATGTTTGTCAAGGTAGAAGGAGAAAAAACAAAAATTCTTAGCTTTATTCATAGCTTTTGCATATGAAGCATATGGCACGTGGGTCTCCAGTAATTTTTTAAAACTTTTAACTTAATTGTTTATCTTTTGGCTGTGCCAAGTGGCATGTAGGATCTTAGTTCCCTGGCCAGGGATTGAACCTGTGTCCCTTGCATTGGAAATGCAGAGTCTTGACCACTGGACCGTCAGGAAGTCCCTGGGCCTCCATTTATACTCTTGTTCCGGGTCCAACAGATGAGCTGAACCTGGATGAGCGGCCCTTGGCCACTGTGGATGGCCCAAGAGGGGCTGCAATGGCTCTGCCCCACACTGGCTGGCAGCCTGGAGGCAGGTGGCTTAACAGTGCTCTCTAAAACGGGACTCCAAAGAAGGTCCAAGTCTCGGGGTTATTATGAGAAGCAAGTGAGATAACGTGTGCAAAGGGGCTTTGAGAAATCCTATACAATGTCGGGAACTATTATTATTACTGGAAGTGATTAGAGGCGGCCGTGGTTTCATCACCCTCCTGAGAGATGCTGCCTGAAGCCCAGAGGATTCTGGGAAATGCCTGACCCAAGGTGAACAGAGAAGGGCTCTGTGCAGACGGGAGATAAAGCAACGGGCTTAACGTGGCGGGAAATCTTAGGAGCTCTGTAAATATTTAGCTTGTCGACCAGATGTCAGCTCTACCTGTGCTAGAAAGTTCTGGAAAAGGCCAGCTGAGTGCCCCCTTATCTAGCCTGGACCTCTTAGAAAACCAGGGGGTCTTCTCTATGCTATCCTGCCCCTCATTCCTGGGAAATCGTGATCTAGACAGAGGCTCAGAGATGTGCAGAGGGGCAAGGAGAACAGTGTAGGAGGAGGAGTGGGGAGTAAAAGAGGAGAGAAGGTGGCCAGAGTGGAGATTTCTAGAACTTTAGAGCTGGGAGTCCACAGATCCCGACCAACCCCCCAGGAAGTGGAGGCTCAGAGAGGCCAAGCAACCTGCCCAAGGTCACACAGCTAAGCGTTGGCCTCTGAAAAGAAAGGGAAGTCACTAAGGGAGAGTGGGCTGCAGCAAGTGAGGGGTGGGGGCGGTCAGAAGTCTGCAAAGCGACCCCAAAACTAACCCCAGCCGCAGGGTCAGCCAAGCTGAGGGTGGGTGGGGTAGTGAGGAAGAAGCTAACCATTACTAAGTACCTGCTCCTTGCCTCCCTTCATGCTGGGCCCCTTTCTTACTGACTGACTGTTGTCCTTGGATTATTCTTGGTCCACAAACTCAGGTAACTTTTTGCTGTGTTTGACTAAGCACTTTCCTTTGGTCTCCAAGCCACATGCATGTCAGTGAACTGTAGGGAAAACCAAATTTAGGTCTTGTACCGATGCCTGGTGGCCGGGGATGGCTCAAGTCATGGGAGGGGATTCTTACTGGTCCACAGTCCCCTGTTGATGAGACATCCTATTCCCACCCGGGCAGGAAGCCCCAGTCACTCATGCCATGATTAGGACACAAACCTTTGGTAAGATTAGGGCCTAAATTCCCCAGGTGCACTTTGCAGCCAACAGCTCTAATGGGCAGATGTCAAGGGCACAGACTCTGGAGCCAGGCCACGTGGGTTCAAATCATATCTCTACCACGTATTAGCTGTGCAAATTTGGCAACTGGCTTAACCTCTAGCTATGAAATGGAGATAAAAAGTTATGGTAAGGAGTAAACGAGTGAAACCATTTAAGGGCCTTAGGATAAGGCCTGCCATAGAGGATGCACTCAATAAATGACAGCCGGTACCAGCAAACGTCCCCCACCTTTTCTCTTTTCTTTGGCCTCAAAGGACCCTCTTGCCTCTCTTCATCTTCTGGGACACTTAGCAGTAGGCCATCCCACTGGGCTAGTAATGACAAGAATACAGATCCAGGGACTTCCCTGGCAGTCTAGTGGCTAAGACTCGGAGCTTCCACTGCAGAGGGCGAGGGTTCAATTCCTGGTCAGGGAACTAAGATCTGACATGCCATGCAGCACAACCAGAAAAGGAAAAAAAGAAAGAAAAAAGGAATGAGTGAACTTGAAAAAGCACAAGAGCCATTGGGAGGACCTCGTGGCGTTGGCATGATGCACGTGAAGGGTTTAGCACGGAGCTTCACACGCATTGCTGTCATTTTCGCCTTTATGAGGATCACTGTTGTGATTCTGATAACCTCTGGGGCGTCACTCAGGCGCACCTGGCCTAGAGATGAGCAAGCACACAATGAAAGTGTCAGAGGAACTGAGTCTCCAGGGCTCCCTGCTGGCTCAGTGGTAAGAATCCACCTGCCAAGGCAGATGCGGGTCTGATCCCTGGGTTGGGGAGATCCCCTAGAGGAGGAAATGGCAGCCCACTCCAGTGTTCTTGCCTGGGAAATATCATGGACAGAGGAGCCTGGCGGGCTACAGTTCTTGGGGTCGCAAAAGAATCTAGACACAACTTAGCAACTAGGAGTCTGTAATGCTGAGTGCTTGGGACAGAGGAAGTGGAAGAGGGAGGCAGCTGGGGTGGGGGACAGGGAAGAGGGGTGGTGGAGGGTCCAACTCTCCCCGCCTTCCAGAGTCGGGCCCTGCCTGTGCCGGCTGCTGGCCCCCACTCTGGCCTTACCTCTTTTTAAAAAGACATTTATTTATTTTTTTGGCCACACTGGGTCGCAGTCGTGGCACGATCTTTGTTGCAGCATGTGAGATCTAGGTCCCTGATCAGAGATGGAACCCACCCAGTTCCCCTGCATTGGAAGCTTGGAGTCTTAGCCACTAGACCACCAGGGAAGTCCCTGGCCTTATCTCTTGCCAGTCTGGACCCTTCAACTAGCTTTGCTGGCCCCTGGCATCTATCTGGTCCTCTTCTCTCTATCCTCCCCTTGGCTTGCTGCTTCTCATTTGAGCAGACCTTCTAAGACCTTGGCCAAACCTCTTCAGCCAAGCCAAATTCCAGGTTCGGGTGTTATTACCCCCATTTGACAGGTCAGGGAACCAGGCTCAATGAGGGGTCATGATTTCTTCTGGATCCCACTGTGAGGCAGGATCAGTCTCCCAAATCCCAACCCCACGTTCCTTGCCCTTCCTGGCAAGAGAGGCTGCCTGGGTGATGGGTGAACACCCAGATTCTAAACCAGTGGGTCTCAACCAGGGATGGTATCACTCTCCAGAGAACATCTGGCTGTGTCTGGAGACATTTTGGTTGTCACAACTGGGGGGCAGGGGTACCACTGGCTTCTAGTGGGTGGGGAGCAGGAATGCTACTTAAATGTTCTACAACGCACAGGACAACCATCCATCACCCTACAAAGAGCTATCCAGCCCCAGATGACAATTTGGGCCCCAAAGCTGAGAAAGCCTGATCTGGATTCACGTGCAGCTTTAAACCTTAGATCTCTGATCCTTAGATCCATGCTTCTCTAATGTAAAATGGTGATAATAATGCCATCAAGCTCGTAGAATTGGGGGAGGATTAGACGACTGAATGCATTTAACGAGAAAAACCCGGTGGTTGACTGAAAGTGAGTTTACTCTAATAAATGGGAGTATAGGGATGAGAATGAGGGAATGGGGTACCAGGGGGCTCAACTCCTAAGAGCATCCCGTAACTAAACTCCAGGAAGTGCAAAGGAAGACCACCCTCTCCCAAACCGAACCCAAGTGGCACACTTGTGTCTAATAGAATTTTGAGCTCCTCTCTACCGCCTGCCATCAGCATTTGAGAATTCGAGTGTTAATTTAAAAGAAGAAACTGCATTACCTGTTCTCCACGCAGATCTGAGCTTCCATTTTAATTTGCCTTCATTATCTCTCTCTCTTATTAAGAATGGTAAATCTGTTTTGTGTTTTCATTATTCCATTAGCTGGAGGAAGCTCATCAGTAATGTGGGGGAGCTGCCAACATAAATAGCGCAATTTTCATGCAGGCGATACAATAATTGACTTAAATCGCTATTCTGTGGAGGCTGCAGCTCCCAATTAGAGAAAGCAGCGTGATTTAAAAACGAGTTACAATTGATTGGATTTCAGGGGAAACCAGGTTTGGAATGTGTTAATTGCATTCCACCTAAACACCAGGTCTAAATGAAGCAGCCAGAGATTTAGGGAAATAACAAAATCTTCTCTAGAAACGGCCCCAAATTGCTTAATAAGATATCAGAGATCTGATTAAGATGGGGGGCTAATGGCCTGCTGTATTTGGGGGTGACAGGCTGAATTCGCATCTTAGAAACTACTCCGGAGAAGAAGTAACAGACCTCAATCTGTTGTATGGTCTGGCTGAGTTTCAGGGGCAAGTATCAGTGGCACCTCCTTTCCGTTGTCAGACTATGTGCTGGGCGTGCGTGCCAAGTTGCTTCAGTCGTGTCCAACTCTTTGCGACCCCGTAGACCATAGCCTGCCAGGCTCCTCTGTCCATGAGATTCTCCAGGCAAGAATGCTGAAGTGGGTTGCCATGCCCTCCTCCAGCGGATCTTCCTGACCCAAGGATCGAACCCGCGTCTCTTATGTCTCCTGCACTGGCAGGCGGGTTCTTTACCACTAGCGCCACCTGGAGAGCCCAGACTATGTGCTACCTCTGCTCAAACCCAGCAGTGGCTTCCATCTCCTTCCGGGAAAATTTTAGTCCTTACAATGATATGCCAGAAGTTATATGATCCATCCCAAAAACCTACCGACTTCCTCACCCGCCAGGATGACCAAGCTCCTTCATGGCCTGGCCCCTGCCTACGTCTCTACTCTCATCTTATGTCTCGTTGTTTTGGCCTCCCACTCAGTCACCGAGAATTTCTGAAAGATCCCTGATGGTTCATGTTCCATGTGCCCCATGCTCTCCTTGCCTCATTCACCTGGCTAATTCCCAAGCATCTGGCAGAACTCACTTGGTTCGTGGCCTCTTCTCCTTTAATCCTTCCTCTGAAAGTTCTAGCATCCAGGGAAACAGTTGGCTTGAAATGGTTATTGAGTCATCAACTCGAGAAAGCAGAGAGACATTTTGGCTATAAATGGATTTTCTGAAAATCTGGAGAGGGTGATTGTGGAGCACCTGTGACAGGCTGTCTCTGAACACAAGCATCTTTCCATCAGCACCTCCACCCTGCATCACCATCCTCCATCAGTCTCCAGGGAGGAACACCCAGGTCCCATCTCCTCCAGCTGAGCTGCCATGTACATGCAAACACGTGTGTCCTATGTGAGCTGTGCTGCCATGTACATGCAAACACGTGTGTCCTATGTGAGCTGCGCTGCCATGTACATGCAAACACATGTGTCCTATGTGAGCTGAGCTGCCATGTACATGCAAACACGTGTGTCCTATAAGAGCTGAGCTGCCATGTACATGCAAACACATGTGTCCTATGTGAGCTGAGCTGCCACGTACATGCAAACACGTGTGTCCTATGTGAGCTGTGCTGCCACGTACATGCAAACACGTGTGTCCTATGTGAGCTGTGCTGCCATGTACATGCAAATACATGTGTCCTATGTGAGCTGAGCTGCCATGTACATGCAAACACGTGTGTCCTATAAGAGCTGAGCTGCCATGTACATGCAAACACATGTGTCCTATGTGAGCTGAGCTGCCATGTACATGCAAACACATGTGTCCTATATGAGCTGAGCTGCCATGTACATGCAAACACATGTGTCCTATGTGAGCTGTGCTGCCACGTACACGCAAACACACGTGTTCCATGTGAGCTGCGCTGCCATGTACACGCAAACACGCGTGTCCTATGTGAGTTGTGCTGCCATGTACATGCAAACATGCGTGTCCTATGTGAGCTGTGCTGCCACGTACATGCAAACACGTATGTCCTATGTGAGCTGTGCTGCCATGCACATGCAAACACGTGTGTCCTATGTGTGCTGCCATGTACATCCAAACACGTGTGTCATATGTGAGCTGAGCTGCCATGTACATGCAAGCACACGTGTCCTATGTGAGCTGCGCTGCCATGTACATGCAAACACGTGTGTTGTATGTGAGCTGTGCTGCCATGCACATGCAAGCACGTGTGTCCTATGTGAGCTGAGCTGCCATGTACATGCAAGCACATGTGTCCTATACAAGGACCTTGCTTGACTATGCATTCTTAACAGGTGTCCTACTGTCCCCCAGGGGATAAGAATAGATTCTTGAGGGGTTGGCAACACAAAACTCTTAAAAGTTTGTGCTAAAATACACATGGCATCAATTTACCATTTCAGCCATTTTGCAGCATATGGTTCAGTAGTATTAAGTACATCACATTATTGTCCTACCATCATCACCATCCATCTCCCAGAACCCTTTACATCTGGTGAAACCGAAACTCTATACTCATTAAACAAAAGCTCCCCATTCGCCCTCCCCTCAGCCCCTTCCAACCACCCTTCTACTTTCTGTCTCTATGAATCTGACAGCTCTAGGTACCTTCTATGGGCTTCCCCATAGAAGCTCCTTAGGAAACAGTAATAACTATTGACATTCTACTTCCCCAGGAGTAGAGAATCCACCTGCAATGCAGCAGTTGCAGGAGATACAGGTTCGATCTCTGGGTCGGAAAGATCCCCAGGAGGAAGGCATGGCAACCCACTCCAGTATTCTTGTCTGGAGAATCCCATGCACAGAGGAGCCTGGCGGGCTACAATCCGTAGGGTCGCAAAGAGTCAGACATGGCTGAAACAACTTTGCACACATTCACGCAGGTACCTCCTACAAGTGGAATCATAAAGCATTTGCCTCTTGTGACTGGCTTCTTTCACTTCACGTAACATCTTCCAGGTTCATCCATGTTGTAGCCTGTGTCCAAATTCCCTTTTTCTTTAAGGCTGAGTAGCATTCCATCGTAGTTCTAGACCACATTTTGTTTATCTGTTCATCTGTCAATGGACACTTAAAACTCTTAGCTCTTCTTATACATAAAGCACAGCTATAGCTACAGCACATAAGCAGATAGAGTACACACAGTGTCCCTGTGGTATTAAATTTCCCGGGGGTGGGCATTTAGGAAAAATGCCCCTAAAGGCTCCTTTGTGCTGCGCTCCGCTTAGTCTTCAGTCCTGTCTGACTCTTTACGACCCCATGGACTGTGGCGCACCAGGCTCCTCTGTCCATGGAGATCCTCTAGGCACGAATACTGGAGTGGGCTGCCATGCCCTCCTCAAAAGCTCCTTGGGAGACAGTAAGAACCATTGACGTTTGAACCAGATAATTGTCTGATGTGGACGACTGTCCTGGGCAGTGTGGGACGTTTAGCAGCCTCTACCCGTTAGATGCCAGCAGCACACCCCTCGGTGTGGCAATCAATTATGTCTCCAGGGACTTCCCTGGTGGTCCAATGGTTAAGCACCCGCCTTCTAATGCAGGGGACACGGGCTTGATACCTGGTAGGGGAACCAAGATTCCACATGCCTCAGGGCAACTAAGCCCTCCTCTGGCAACTACTAACGCCCACGTGCTCTGGAGCCCACGTGCCGCGGCCAGAGAGTCTGTGCCTGCGAGGAAAGGATCCCGTGTGCCGCTGCATCTAACGCCTGACACAGCCGCATAAATAAGGGAAGGCCTTAAATAATGTCTCCAGACGTTGCCAAGTGTCCCCGGGCGCAGGATTGTCCTGGCTGAGAATCCCTGCTCTGGGCTTTTGCCGGGGCAGGATGCCCCGTCTGAGCGCACGCGCACTGTTACTTTCTCAGAGTGCTGCCACGTGGCTCTCCAAGGGGCTGTCCCCCGGCTCCCAGAGCCGAGCATCGCTGCTGGGGAGACGACAGTGTGGAGGAGCCTGGGCCCAGGCATAAGGTGGCCAGAGGACAGAAGCCTCACCAAGTTCGGCACAAAAAGCCAGGATTTCTCGGCCCTGAGTCCCTGCGGCCTCTGGGTCACATGGCGCAGCTGTGCGACCAGAGCCGGCCAGGGCCCTCGCCTTGTGCCGGGGTGTCAGGCTCCAGAGGGCGCCTTGAAGGGACAAAGCTTCTAGCAACACCCCACCATTCCTCCCCAGCCACTTTCTCACCCTTTCTGAGCACACCCGCCCATGCACACCCCCAGGTCTTTGTATATACTCATTCCTTTAGCTGACAAAGCATTTATTAAACATCTCGCAGGTGCCAAGCATGGTGCTCAGCTCTGAGACATGATCAGCCCCCCACCCCAGCCACACCCAAGAGCTTTCAGAAGCCTGTGGGCGCTCAGACAGCTACAATCCCTCCGCTCCCGCGTGGGCAGTCCGAGAAGGAATTCTAGAGAAGGGATGCCCAAGCTGAAACTTCCAGGGTGAGTCCAACTTGCTTCTACACTGCCTGGATAATGGGGACAATTCCAACAACGGTGTCACCCTTGGTTGCCTACTTACCATCTGCTACCTCTCCTTTCTCCACCTGCCAGGTGGGTCCCTGCTTGCTGGAGGAGAAGCCACGGTCTTCGGTGACTCCTAAATTCACCCATTACCTGCCCCTGCCCTCTCGTCTCTCCCAACTCATCTTCTGTCACCTCCTCTTCTTTTCAGCCACTCTGATCTTTCAAACGCAGGAAGCGTTGCTTCTGCTGAGGCATCTCTGCACGTACTTTTTCAATGCAGCTGTGATACGCCCCTTCCTCCCCTCCATCAGGCGGACGCTCAGTTGTCACCGTCTTGTCATTCTCTCGACCATCATAATCTTTCTCGCCAAGCCCCACCCAGGAGCACCGCTTCACTTTGTGTATTTATCTGGTCTGTTGGTCTCCCTCCGTAGAAGTTAAATTCCAAAAGAGTCAGGATTTGTGGATCACATTCCCTGGTGTATTCCCAGTGTTTGCCACAGAGCCTGGCACAGACTAAGTACTCAAGAAATGTGTTGAACCAATGAATTAGTTGCATGTCCTTCTCCTAAAAGCTCAGTCAGTACCTCTCAAAATGTATCATGCACATGAATCACTTGGAGATCTTGTGAAAACACAGTTTCCGGCCTGGGGTGGGGGTCCCAGGGGCTGCGTTTCTACAAGCTCCCAGGTGATGCTGTGTTGCTGGTCCTCTGTTCTGAGCAGTGAGGACTCAGCGATGATAGCCGGCATCTATGTTACACAAGAGTAAAACCAGCGCAAAGAGTTTAACCTCATGGCTAAAGGCACCAAGCTTTGGGAGATGGGCTGGATTTGAAGTCTGTCCAACTCCCAGATGTTAATGGATCACCCTATCATATTGCAGACCCCAAGTCTGAAAATGGTCTCTCAGATGCTTGCAAAACTGAACTTTCCCCAACTGTCCGTGTGAGAATATCATGGGTGCCAACTCGGGCCCAGCAAGCACAGTGAGACCTGTTAGGCGGTGTGACCCCCAGACTGAACCGGGGTGTGTGTGTGCAGGCTAAGTCGCTTCAGCTGTGTCCGACCCTGTGTGACCCTATGGACTGTAGCCCGCCAGGCTCCTCTGTCCATGGGATTCTTCAGGCAAGAATACTGGAGTGGGTTGCCATGCCCTCCTCCAGGGGATCTTCCTGACCCAAGGATTGAACACATGTCTTTCATCTCCTGCATTGGCAGGCAGGTTCTTTACCAGTACTGCCGCCTGGGAAGCCCCTGAACTGGGATACCTTGCCCTAACTTTCTCCGTGCTCTCTATAAGCTCTCTCTTGTGCTGGGTTTTGGGATCTTTGTGTGTGTGTGTGTGTGTGTGTGTGTGTGTGTGTGTGTGTGTGTGTGTGTGTGTGTTGGGAATCTTCCAGAGAGCTTTCTCAGCTCATTGATCATGAAGGGAGCTCTCTCCAGGCCTAACCTTGCACTTGGTTAAGTGTGAGCTGGTAAACTTGATAAGCAAATTGGAGGGAAATTTACAGCATCATCTCATTAGAAGGTCAAGGGCCTTGATCTTCTCGCTCTTACGGGGTCCCAAAGCTCCATCAGAAACCCCAGAGAGGAAGGCAAAGGTGGCCTCTAGTGCAGAGCCTTCTAATTCTTTGGTTCCATCTGAACTCATTTCGCAGAGAGAGACTTTTCAGTGAGAAGCTCTCACGTTGCCTCTCAGCTCTTACCGCTGGCTAATTACCGAGGCCACTATTCCCAAATCTAACTAGCTTCGCTGGAGATCAAAGCACAGTCTCTCCAGCTCAGTCAGATCTATATGTAGCCTGCCTGCTGCCTCCACACCCACCGCAGCCGCCAAGCTCCTGGACCATCACTGCTGGTCCATTTCCCGCAATATTGACTGCCATCCCCCTAAACCTGAGATTGGGATCCTAGTTTTGATCTCTCTTGCAAGCAGTCCTGTGGTTAAATGCAGGTGAAGTCTGGAAGACTTGAGAGGTCACAAACTCAGTGCCTAGCGGAGCCAGGCAGGTAATGTCAACAGGAAAGGTGGTTTAGATGGGAGGGTAGTTCGTGGAAAGCTTGGGGTCAAGCTTCTAAAAAGGCAACAGAGGCCATAGCTCCTCCCTGATGGCTGAGGGATGTTGTGAGGGGCAGCTGTGTGTGGCCAGATCTAAACTTCCACGTGGACATCTAGTTACGTGAGCTCTCCAGACGACTAATGGTGGCAGGGATCAGTTGAGCATGAGTGACACCCAAATTCAACCCACGAGGGCCACTAGTTTGCAATCTTGGCTTGAAACGCTGAGGGTATATAAACTAAGAGAGATCTGTATCGGTCGGGGTCTGAGGAAGAAATGGGGACAGAATTAAAGAGGGCCCTTTGGAGGGAGGTTTCTGTTTATAAAGCTGGGCGGGGTAAGGGGGAAATGTACACGAATACAGGACGGGCTGAACAAGACACGGATGAGGGCACATGCTGGTGGCAGACTATGCAGCCTTTAGAGACGATAGGCACGACAAGTTTGCAATAACATAGGAAATGAGTACAGTGTAATGATGTGAAAAGGCACGATTTGAAACTAGAGTGGTACATAGGGGAGCAGCATGTGTGTCCATTAATTGCACGTAAAGTCACCTATGGTCTCTTGATTGAAAACATTTAAAAAGGAAAGAGACTTCTGTTTTGCAAATAAGTTCATTTGTGTCTTGTTTTTTTTCAGATTCCACATATAATCAATAATAGGATATTCGTCTTTCTCCGTCTAGGTTATTTCACTCAGCATGTCTTTGTCTGCGTTGTTTCACTTAGTATGTTATTTCACTTCGTATGCCATCCATGTTGCTACAGATGACATTATTTCATTCTTTTTTATAGCTGAGTAGTATTCCATTGCACAATCATACCATATCTTTATCCGTTCTTCTGTCGACAGACATTTAGGTCGCGTCCACGTCTTGGCTAGTATAAATAATGCTGCTGGGGGCTGTTGGGGTGCACGGATCAGAAAAAGACTCACAGACATGGAAAGCAAACATGTGGTTACCAAGGGAAAGGGGGAGGGTGTTAGGAGGTTGAGATTCACACATACACACTGCACAAAACAGATAGCCAACAAGGACCTACCATACCGCACAGGGAACTATACTCAATATTCTCTAGTAACTTGTAAAGAACGTGAAAAAGAACATACATACATATGTTGTACTAACATGATATTGTAGCTCAACTATACTTCAATAAATACATAGGAAAGAAGAAAAATTATTTACACAGTACAGGCAGTTCCTCTAATTCAAGGACAGTTTGCCACGAATTGAGTGTGAAATGGGGGGTGAGATGCTGGGGGGACAGAAACTCTGGGTCCCAGTACTCCTGAGAGCATCTCCCCCTTCGCTTCACTCTGCGGCAACTCAGGATATGTAATTTCCAGGCAACAAGTCTTTTAATAGCAAACCAGTTACTCCCTGTATAGACAGAATCATTTGGGAGCAATTAGCAGCTTTCATGGGCATTTCTGGTTTCTCTCCGGAGGCGTTGTTCTTGATAATCTAACCCTGGTGTACATGATGACTCCACTGTAGAAATGAAAACAAAAGCCAATATATGTCAAAAAATTAGGAAGCAAATGCACCAAAACACTGCCAGTGGTTGACCATGAAAGCGAAGTGTGGGTGATATTTTTTCCAACCTCTCTGTTTCATTCATTGACAAATGTTTATTGAGCATCTACTGGGTGCCAGATACTATTCTATGCCCTGAAAAAGCAGTGCATAACAAGTTGCAAAAATTCTTGATGGATAGAGACAGACAATAAACACCAAAGTAAGAAAAATATAGAGCAGGTTGGGGCTTGGCACGTACCTGGGAGAACCAAATAGAACTGGACAGCAGGACCGAAAGTGCTAGGGTGGGGGTGGGGGTTTTGAGTTCAAGCAGGCTGATGGGAAGTCTCAGTGAGAAAAGGTGAGAGCTGAACAAAGATGGGGAGGGGAGGAGGGAGTGAGGATATTTGGAGGAAGAAGGTTCCAAGTGGAGGGAACAGCAAGTGCACAAAAACTTGCCAGGGGCCAGTGAGGCTGGAGCAGAGGGAAAAGGGGGCAGTGGTTAGCTGCGCTTTCTGTGTTCTCTCTGAGAGTACAGAGCTTGTATGATGGAAACGGTGGTGGTTTAGACGCTGAGTCACGTCCAACTTTTGTAACTCCATGGACTGTAGCCCACCAGGCTCCTCTTTTGAGGAATTCTCCAAGCAAGAATACTGGAGTGGGTTGCCATTGCCTTCTCCAGGCAATCTTCTAGATCCAAGGATCAAACCCACGTTTCCTGCATTGCAGGCGGATTCTTTATTGCTAAGTCACCAGAGAAGTCTCATCACTGGAAATGAAAGCCTTTTATTATCATTAAAGGAAGAGCAAAAGAGAAGAAGGGAAGACACCTCTGCTTTTCTGGTCCATGGAAAGCTGATGGTTTTCTCCTCCTGATCAGTTCTGCATCGGCACAGTGGATTACTTCCCATGAGATCTGAGCATCCCTTCAAGTCTGTCCTTCCCTGGGTCACATGGTCAGTGCCGAAGATGTCTGAGGTCTCAGAACTGTGGGCAGCACCCAGCTCCTTCCCTCAATGCCCCCCTGCCCCGCTCCCCATCAGCAGGAGGAGAAGCAGAGACCAGTGTGAGCAAACCATGCTGACCGCCTCACTCCCTCCAAGGGCAGCTGGGAGTGATGCCAGTCCAGGGAAGAAATTGCCAATAAAGATCCGAGGTGCTGATAAGGAGGTGTCAATCCATTAACCTCCCCCGAAGGGAAGAAAAAAAAAATTTTTTTTTCAATTACTGGTAGCGGGAAACAAAATAGTGAGAAATCACAAATGACAATCTTTTTAAGACAGCCCTGGGGCCACTTTGAGCTGACCCTGTGCATTAACCTGGCGGGGAAATTTTTTACTCGCTGCTCCCTCCTGTGTCCTTAATAGCATAAAATAAAAAGATTTTAGATAAGATTTCATTCTGTGAATCAATTGGCAAACCACACTAGGCTTCCCGGGGCATTCTGGCCTCAATCTAATGGAAATTAGTAATTTTTAAATGGGAATATCGATACTGAATTGGACCCCATAGCAGAAAGTCTATACAGAGGATTTCATTTCAACTGGAAGTCTCCGGCTTCTTCTGAGCTTTGCTTAACCCAGTATCTGCCAGTGTCTCAAGTGAAGGATGAGAAAACAAAATCCGGAATCCTTGTGACCACGGCACAGCCAGAAAGTTCTGGCCTCTCACTAATCTTCCACGTTGGCCTTTGTCCTATTCCTCAAACCGACCGAGGACAACCCCGGACCTGTGCGCTTGCGGTCACCTCTGCAGTGCTTCCTCCCATTGTCCTTCTCTGGCTTTCTCCTTCTCAGTCTTGAACTTCAAAAATCACCTGCTCGGGAAGCTGGGCTTAACCACAACCTTCTCCCATTATTCCCCCTCTCAGGTCCTTCATGACTCATCACCAACCATAATTACATTAACATGCATGTAGTGTTTCTGTTTCTTCTGCGGAGATGGGGCGCATAGGACAGTCATCCTTGGGTATCCTTGGGGGACTGGTTCCAGGACTCGCTGTGGATACCAAAGTCCCCCAGATGCGTAAGTCCCAGAGTCAGTTCTCCATATCCACGGTTTCGCATCTGCAGGTTCAACCACCCTGGGACGGTAGATTAGGTTTGCTCCGTGCATTTGGCTGAGCTTGCAGATGCAGAACCCTGGGATATCGAGGGCTGACAGTGTTCATTTCAACCACCGTTTTCATGGTGGTCAGTTGTTCTAATCAATAATTCATTCTCTGTGGGTGATCCCCTAGCAAGGAATCAGAGAGACCACACGCCAGAGGCAATGACTTTGATGTTTGGTCAATACCAGAGACTTTGCTAATTGATACAATGAATGTTAGACATAAATGGCATTGGAGAAAGTCGTGGCTGATGATGAACACAGTGGATGTTATAATGTGTTCTCTTCAGTGACTTCAGCGCTACTCGAGGGAAGCAGGTGGCAGGAAATATTCTACAGCGGCTCCCTGCACTTGCATGAATAGCGTTGAATGATCTAGGGCTGCGCTGTCTGATACAATAGCCACAAACCACGTGGTGGCTATTTCAACTTCATTGGTAACTAACCCAAGTTTAAATAAAATCGAAGATTCAGTTCAATTCAGTCACATCAGCTTGAATTTCAAGTGCTCAATCGCCATGTGGCTGGGGGCTAATATCCTGGACAGCGCAGAGTAGAAGATTCATTTCTTGCAAGTGCTATTGGACAGAACTGATCTAGGGAGTGGTACCCTCTACTATCCTAGGCCAGATCCCTGAGTGACTTTGGTTCTGACCCCTGTGGATGTCAGACAAATCCTGCTGTTGGAATATTGCTGCCTTTGCCCCCATGAACCTTTTGTGCAAAGCCTTTTCTGAGCCTCAAAAAGGACAAGGATCCGGCAGTCCATTAAGCCTCCAGGCTGGCTTGTGTGGCTATTTTCTGCTGCCTGTTGATAAGTAACAATTTGTGTAAAATGGATGTGGTCTGAGATTCGCTTTCATCAAAACCAGGATGCCTGCTGCCAGCTGCTCCATTTAGTCTCATAGTCAGTTGATAAAGATTTATTGAACACCTACTATGTGCCAGACACCTTTCTGGGTGCTGGAGACACAGAAGAGAACCATACAGTTAAGTCCTTCCTCTCATGCAGATTATATTTTGGGTATTGTGGGGGGTGGGACAGACAACAAGGAAATCTACAAATGGACAACATCTTGCCGGCTGGCAATAAGCATCTTGAAGATAATCCGATAGCGTGATGACATAGAAGCCGGCTTGGCAGGGCAGGTGTGAAGAGAATGTTTAGTGGGGCACAGAGAACACTGCAGCAAAATCACTCTTCTCCATGTTGGGTTTCCTGTGTCCAGGCTCTCTGCTCTCCCCTGGACCCCCAGGCCCCCGGACATCCACTCTGGAAGGAAAGTGGAAGATCCTTTACCGTGAAATGTGTGCGTGCTGTCATTTCAGTCATGTCCGACTCTTGGCGACCCCATGGACGCTAAACTGCCAGGCTCCTCTGTCCATGGGATTCTCTAGGCAAGCACACTGAAGTGGGCTGCCATGCCCTCCTCCAGGGGATCTTCCAGACCCAGGGATCGAACCTGTGTCTCTTACATCTCGTGCATTGACAGGCGGGTTCCTTACCACCAGTGCCACCTGGGGAGCCCTGAGCTCTACCACTAACTTCCGTTGTTTTAGGAAGGTCACTGATCCATCTTGGGTCTCCCTCAGCTTCCCGTCTGTAAATTGCAGGCATCAGGTCTGCTGATTTTCAAACTGTGAGCTGAGACCCATTAAATGAGTCACACAATCAAGTTGGGGGTTCGGACCATTATTTTAAAAATAGAAAAAGCAGAGTGTGACCAGCTGAGCACGAGCAAGCGTGAGTGAGTCTCCTCTGACTTTCAGGTACCGGGTCACCATGTAGCTCTTTATCGTGGGCTGCCGTTGAAGGAAGTGGAAAGCTCTGCACTAGATCACTTCCCAGGGCCTTTCGATTCTAGCAGGCCAGGAATCTGAGTTCTTTACCCAGGGGACCAGACAATTTAGCAACATGCTCACAAGCAGAGTGGAAATTGAATCGGGGAGTGTGTTCTGAGCAGACATCGCCTACACTTTTATTACTCCCAATATGCCAAAATCACATTAAGGCCACGTTTAAAAACCAGTAATATTGCAGGAGGCTTGGTATTTCCTGGGGATCTGTTTCTACACTTCCACCCACTGCGGTCTGAAAGTCCAAAATCCCTCTCCTGGGGGGACAGCCTCTCAGCCTCCCTTCCTCCCATGCTTTCCCTCCATGAGTTCTTCCCATCGTCCTCATTCACTCACTCACTCATTCATTCGGCCATTCAGCACCTGTGTCTTGAGTGCTGCTACAGGCGGAACACTGTTTTAGGTGCTGGGGATTCAGGTGGTGAGCAAAAAGGTGGTGAGAGCCCTTTCTCAAGGAGTTTGTGATCGAGGGACTTCCCTGGCGGTCCAGTGGTTAAAATCCACCTTCCAATGCAGGGGATGAGGGTTCGATCCCTGGTCCCGGGTCTAAGATCCCACGTGCTACAGGGCAACTAAGCCCACGTGCCACAACTAGGGAAGTTCAGGTACAACTCGAGAAGGCTGCGTGCCGCAATGAAGACCCGGCACAGACCTGCTCCTCCCCGCAAAAAAGGAACTTATGGTCACGTTTGGTGGGGAGGCATGGCTGATGGAGGGTAAGACAGACAATAAATAAGACAGCAAAGCAATGACGACTTACAGGTGGTGATGGGCGCTATGATAGAAATCAACACGGTGATGGAGGCGAGGGTGATGGGGGAGGTGAGGAGAGGAGAGGCTACTTCTAACACAGTGATCAGGGAAGACCCATTTAGGGAGCTGAAGTTTGACCTGAGACTCAAATGACCAGAAGGAGTCAGGGCAGGGGGACAGTGTGGCAGAGAGAGGGGACAGAGTGCACCCAGGCCCCAAAGTGACCCCCACCTCTCCTGCCTGGCTCCCCGATTTCCCAGTAGCTTTGTAATGACCTCATGTGCCTTTCAGTGTAGACGAGACCCATGGTAAGTCCATTTAAAGATGTAATGGCCCCGATCCCCTCCTTCCCGTGACCCTTGGAACTCTTAACATATGTTATCTTGTTAATTCTTTCAATGACCCTGGGAGGCGTCTACTATTTTCCCCCTGTTTTCCAGATGTAGAAACTGAGGCTCAGAGAGGACATTTGCCCAAGACCATACAGTTTATATAGTGGTGGACCTGGGGTTGAAGCCAATTCAGTCTGATTTAGAAGCCCATTGAAAGGGTTTTCAGCTGGAACCTCTTTGACAAATCCATAGTCTTCTCTTGCTGAATCCCCATAGCTTTGGGTTGATCTCCTTTGCCTGTTCTGATTGATTCCTCATGGTTGCTGGGAGCTCACTGTTGACAAGAAATCTGAAGCTGCCTCTGAGTGCAACATTCATTCACTCAAGAAAAATTTATTAGGCCCCTATTGTGTGCCAGACCCTGTTTTAAGCATTGAGGGATCCCTGGCAAACAGAACAGTCCTCACAGAGCTGGCATTCCAATGAAAAGACATAAGCAATAAATCCAATTAATGTGCTTCCCAGGTGGCGCCGTGGTAAAGAATCCTGCCTGCCAATGCAGGAGACACAAGAAACATGGGTTCGATCCCTGGGTCGGGAAGATCCTCTGGAGAAGAAAATGGCAACCCACTCCAGTATTCTTGCCTGGAAAATTCCACAGACAGAGGAGCCTGTCGGCCCACAGTCCATGGGGCTGCAAAGAGTCAGACACAACTGAACAATTTAATTTCAGAAATCAAAATCTATGTTAGAAGATGAGAAAGGAAGCAAGCGTGGAAGGGGGAATGACTGCAGTTTTAAATAAAAGAGTTAATGATTCTTCCCATGTCCAGCTCCTTCTTAGCCTTTGAATCCCAGCTCCCCCCCCCCCCCCCCGGCCAAAAAAAAAAAAAAGAAAAAAAAAAAACAACACACAAAGAAAAAGGGGGAACCTATAGATCAAAAGATTTAAGGGGCAGATTGTGTGTGCATGTGCTCAGGCGTGTCTGACTCTTTGCAACTCCATGGCCTGACCCCCAGGCTCCTCTGTCCATGGAATTTTCCAGGCAAGAATACTGGAATGGGTTGCCATTTCCTACTCTGGCGGATCTTCCTGATCAAAGAATTGAACCCGTGTCTCTTGAGTCTTCTGCATCGGCGGACAGATTCTTTACCACTATACCACCTGGAAGCCCATGGCAGATTAGTCATTCACAATATCTGTACCTTCTTTGGATGCTTGTTTGAACAAATAAACTGTAAAGCTAATTTAGACTATCAGGAATATTTGAACATTAGATTTAGAGTGACACTATGGAATCATGGGTAATTTTTGAAGTCATGTTAATGGTCTCAAGGTGATATTTTTAAAAATTCTCATTTTGGTGATACTTACAAAATGACTCCAGGTGAAATGACGCGGCATCTGTGGTATGCTTTAAAATCACCTAGTGTGGTAGGGTGGGGTAGATCCATCAATGAGGGCAGACGGACCGGGAGTTGGGGGTCAGAGGGGTGTCCTGAGGTCCATCTTACCATTTTCTCTACTTTTGTTTAGATTTTTAAGAAACTGTGTGTGTGTGTGTGTGCACTCAGTCGTGCGATCCTACAGACTATAGCCCCCAAGGCTCCTGGGTCCATGGAGTTTTCCAGGCAAGCGTCCTGGTTAACCATCCCCTACTCCAGGGGCTCTTCCTGACCCAGGGATGGAAACCACGTCTCCTGCACGGGCAGGCAGATTCCTTAGCACGAGTGCCGCTGGGAAAGGCAAGTCCTGCTCTGGGTGAAGCTGCTCTCTGTCCGCTCTCCCCACCAAGGTCCGCTCTTGCTGGGTGTCTGCCGTCGCCTAATGGCTCCTCTCCTCCTGCAGCTCCCCCACCCCCAAGAGAAAAAATGCCGAGAGCCCGTCTCCCACTGTGCAGAAAACCCGGAGACATCCCGCTGCGCTTCGGACGAAGATGGCCCTCCCCTCCGTGGCCCTCCCCCCCGTGGTCCTCCCCTCCGCGAGCCTCCTCGGGCCTCCCCATCGTGATCCTCCCCTCCGTGGCCCTCCTCTCCTCGGGCCTCCCCGCCGTGGCCCTCCTCTCCTCGGGCCTCCCCGCCGTGGTCCTCCCCCCACCCCCGTGGCCCTCCCCCCCGCGGTCCTCCCCTCCGTGGCCCTCCCCCCGTGGTCCTCCCTCCGCGGGCCTCCCCGGGGCTCCCCTGGCCTGGCGGCTGCCCGCTCTCCTCTCTCCGCCCACCCCCAGCCGGTCGCCCCCGTCCCAGCCTAGTTTCCGAATGTGCCAGGCGTGCTCCTGGCGGAAGCACTTGTCTCACCCCTCCTTCTTTGCCAGCTGACTGCTTGTCATCTTCCCGGCTCGAAGTTCCCATCCTCCGAGAGGCCATTCCGGGACCACCACCCCAGAGGGCCCCGTCACATCACCCTGGGGTTCCCTCCTACCCCACGCCCCTGCACTGCTCCAGATATGAAGGGATCCCGTCTCCCCAGACCTTGGCCTCCATTCCCCCCACCATGCACAAACACAGCCTGGCACACAGTTGGCACTTAAAACCCAATTGTCGGGCGGACGCCTGCAGCCCTCCCCCTCCAACGCCACTCCGTGACTACAGGTGGTACGGAGAGCTTGTTGGACCGCGGGGAAACTTCTGCTGTGACCTTGGGTGAAAATCCAGGCCACAGAATCAAGCCTCTGGGGGTGATCACACCTGTGTCGGAAAACTAACGAAAGAGAAATCATAAACAAACTGGCTTGAGAAGAAGACAGAAGAAAGTATGATTTAAATTTTAGCTGCCCCTGGAGGTGGGACCAGTGGCAGTTTAGATTTCTTTGTTTTGCTTTTTTTGTTTTTGCTGCGTTCTCTTTAAGGCACACCTATTCCTTTATAATGAAAATGCTTTTTAAGCGGAAAGGCAGCAAAGGACCTCTTGCGCCCTCTGCTGCTCACTATTGGATACTGCAGCGCAGCTCCCTAGATCTGCCCGAAGTGGCGCGTTTGGAGGTGTCCCATGGAGGTTTGGAAGCAGGTAGAAGTGAATGCAATGGCAACCCACTCCAGTACTCTTGCCTGGAAAATTCCATGGACGGAGGAGCCTGGTAGGCTACAGTCCATGGGGTGTTGAAGAGTCGGACACGACTGAGCGACTTTACTTTCACTCATTGGGGAAGGACATAGCAACCCACTCCTGTTCTTGCCTGGAAAATCCCAGAGACAGAGGGGCCTAGCAGGCTGCCGTCTATGGGGTCGCACAGAGTCGGACACGACTGAAGCAACTTAGCGGCAGCAGCAGAAGTGAATAAGAAGAGGGATCATGACATACTTGGCCATCCTCTGAGAATCCTGCCAAATTTCCCAGTGCCTCCCCCATCTGTGCTAGGTCCCCTCCACTTCCCACTCCTCTCCCACCTCCCACTTTCACTGGAATGAGCCCCTGCTCCAAGCTCCTTCACCTCCCATCACCTCAGTTCTGTTCAGTTCAATCGCTCAGTCATTTCCCACTCTTTGCCACCCCATGGACTACAGCACGCCAGGCCTCCCTGTCCATCACCAACTCCCAGAGTTTACTCAAACTCATGTCTATTGAGTCAGTGATGCCATCCAACCATCTCATCCTCTGTCGCTCCCCTCTCCTGCCTTCAATCTCTCCCAGCTCAGGGTCTTTTCCAGTGAGTCAGCTCTTCGCATCAGGTGGCCAAAGTATTGGAGTTTCAGCTTCAGCATCAGTCCTTCCAATGAATATTCAGGACTGATCACCTTTAGGATGGACTGGTTGGATCTCCTTGCAGTCCAAGGGATTCTCAAGAATCTTCTCCAACACAGTTCAAAAGCATTAATTCTACGGCGCTCGGCTTTCTTTATAGTCCAACTCTCACATCCATACATGACTACTGGAAAAACCATAGCCTTGACTAGATGGACCTTTGTTGGTAAAGTAATGTCTCTGCTTTTTAATATGCTGTCTAGGTTGGTCATAGCTTTTCTTCCAAGGAGCAAGCATCATGTGATCTAATAGTGGGAGGGACAGGAGGGCAGCAGGGGCAGCTTTCCGGCCAAAACCTTGTCCCGATCCTTCCTTCCTGTGTCACTGGACATACGACATAACTGCTCTGGACCTCAGTCAGCTCACCCATACAGTGGAGTCCTGAGAAACCTGGGTTGCTTGGCCTCAGCCCTGCTGACTTTCTGGGCCGGGTAATCCTCCTGTGAGAGCCGCGGTGTTCCCTGTAAGAAGTTTAGCAGCATCCCTGGCTTCTACTCAGTAGATGCCAGCAACACCCCACCCGAAGGTCACAGCAACCCAAGGGTCTCTAGACAGTGATCCATGTCTCCTGGGGGCACGGATGCCCCCGATTGAGAACCACTGCACTCTTGGTTTTTATTATTACCCCCAACACCTTGCTACAGTTTTCTTCTGTTGAAAGGGGCTCAGAAAACATCAACATGAGTTCCTAAAGAATAACTGAAGAGGACTGCCATGGACAGAGGAGTCTGGCAGGCTGCAGTCCATGGGATCGTGAAGAGCTGGACATGATTAAGCGACTAAACAAGAACAAAAACCCTGGTGGTCCAGTGGTTAAGGCTCCACACTGCCGGTGCTGAGGGCATGGGTTCGATCCCTGGCTGGGGAAGGAAGATCCCACATGTTGTGTGGTGCATCCAGAAGATTTTTTTTTTTAATTTTTTAAAAAAGAATAATTTGGGGATTATCTGCTCTATTAAGAAAAAGAGGTTGAAAAGCAGATAAGACTCTCTCCTCCCTGCCTGCCTCCCCACCCCAGTTGGAGGCTGCCTATGCCAGGTGAGCTCACATCCCTGGTCCCCCAGAGACGCCCCCTGCCCCGCCTGAGCTGGCCCCAGGCTGCCGCGGTGGGCCAGGCCTCCCAGGCCTGCTTCGTGCTGGGCCTGTTGTGCTTGGCGCGGTCCGCAGGCCTTCACGGCAAAGAGCACGTATTCAATTAACCTAGAAAAACAATAGCAGAAAGGGTCAGAGTTATTGTGGAGAAAGAAAAGTGGTGAAAAGAATCTGGCAAACAGGTCCCCGGTGGGCGTGGGTGAATGAGGGCGGCCAAAGAGCTTGGCTGAGCTGGGAGAATCCCCAGAGGTGTGGAGGCGTCCGTGTCCCCCGACAGGGGCCGGGGACAGCTAGCAAAACAAAACCTCGCTCTGTTCCCTGGCCCGTGGGTCTCCCCTTCCCCAGTGTGGGGGCAAGGAAAATACAGTGGGATCCAAGTCTCCCTGGGTTCCTCCCGGGCTGGAGCAGACAGAGCCACAAGATTGGCTCAGAAAGTGCTCAAAGGTTGGGGCGTCCAGCTAGGGGTCAGGGCAGGGGATTCTTTACCTCCTCGGTTCCTGGGAAGAGAAGCTCTTCCTATCCGCGAAGCCTGGAGCTCGGAAAACCAGAGATTAGAACAGAGGAAGGTTCTCACTGCCTGCTCCGCTCCACCCTGCCCCCGGGGAGGGTGGCCTCGATTAGTGACCTTCACATGTTGAGTGCGGATTAAGGGATGGGCGAGCTGACCTGATGGGTCACGAGATAAAGAGTCTGCCTGCAACGTGGTAGACCTGGGTTCGATCCCTGGGTCAGGAAGATCTCCTGGAGAAGGAAATGGCAGCCTGCTCCAGGATTCTTGCCTGGAGAATCCCATGGACAGAGAGCCTGGCATGTCCCAGTCCGTTGGGTCACAAAGAGTCAGCTACCACTGAGTGACTAACACTTAAGGGCCAGGCTCTGTGCCAAATGCTTTACAAAGTTATCCCATTAAATCCTCACAACTATGCAGTGTGTGACTGCTGCTAGTCATCCCTTTATTCTATTCAGCAGATGTTAGTATTTGTTGAGCATCTACTATGTGCATATTTGTTGAGCACCTACTGTGTGCCAGGTTCCAAGCTTGGAAGTAGAGATACAATGGTGAGAAGAAAACAGATGTGGGGGGTGGGATGGGGGATGGGAAGAAGGCTCAAGAGGGAAGGGAAATACATACCTATGGCCGAGTCGCATAGCTGTATGGCAGAAACCCACAGCAGTGTAAAGCAATTATCCTCCATTTTGGGCTCCCCAGGTGGTGCTAGTAGTAAAGGACCGCCTGTCAATGCAGGAGACGTAAGAGAAGCAGGTTCGATCCCTGGTTGGAAAGATCCCCTGGAGGAGAGCACAGCAACCCACTCCAGTATTCCTATTGGGAGAATCCAACAGACAGAGGAGCCTGGTGGGCTACAGTCCACGGCCTCGCCAAGAGTCAGACACAACTAAGGGACTTAGCATGCACGCATCCTCCAATTTAAAAAAACAACAAGAAAAAAAAAATTTTTTTTATTCGAATCAGTGCTTCTAAAAAAACAAGAAAGAAAGAAACCAGATGTGGGGGTGCAGAGTAACCTGTGGTCTCCCACACTGCTGGTGGGAATGCAAAATGGTGCAGCCACTCTGGCGACATGATCCGATGGCCTTTTCGAGTCAAACACAATATGACCATCCAGCCCAGCAGACACACTCCTGGGAGTTTCACCTAAGAAATGCAAACCTGTGTTCTTACAAAAACCTGAATGTGAACATTAGGAACAACTTATTCATTAATCACCCAAAACTAGAAACAACCATGATGTCCCTCTCCTGGGGAATGGATAAATAAACCGGCACTTCCTGAGCTTTGGCCGGTCTGCAGGCTCCCGCTCTAGAGTAAGAAATAGCCGAGACCAAATGCTACTTGTAATAGGGGCTCTGAGCTTGTTAGACATGCAGTTCTCAGGTTCTGCCAAGGAAGCATTTAGCATGTGCCTCACAGAGTTCACATAAGCCATGTATCATCAAATGTGCTTTTAGCTGCAAGTAACGAATCATCTAGAAGAAGTTTGAGCTGTATTTTCTAGAAAGTGCATCATGTAACAAGTAGTCTTGAATTAAATGGTTCCTAGTTTGGTTCGCTCAGCCTCAATTATGTCAAACAGGAGGATGGGGATCCCGGCATTCCCTTGGGCTTAGCCTTGTGGTCGCAAGATAACTGCTGCAAGTCTGGACATTCTGACTATGTTCAAAGGTAGGAGGAGAGACAGAAGGAGAAGTTTCTAAGGGTCTCTCTCTTATCACACAGGAAAGTCTCTCCCAGAAGCCTCCAGGAGACATGCACTTACTTCTCATTGGCCAGAACCAGGGCATCGGTCCACCTGTAAACCAATCACTGGCAAAAGGGAATGATTTACATCAATAACAGTTGTCCTCTTGGGACTGGGGATGGAGCATCTCTCCCTTGAGCACATTGCCATCTGCTCTGTGCTGGAACAAAGTGGGAGTTCGCTCGGTCGGGAGAAGGGAGGACAGCAGTCTGCTGCAGGTCCTGGCGTCAGCTTTTACGTATTATCTTCAAATAAAATTATACCCAAGTCATAGAGAGGTACCACCAGAAGTGATGGCAGAAGTTCAGTTCAGTTCAGTTCAGTCGCTCAGTCGTGTCTGACTCTTTACGACCGCATGAACCGCAGCACGCCAGGCCTCCCTGTCCATCACCAACTCCCGGATCATAGAAAATCATTAAACTTGGGTCCCACTATCAGACCATGTGAATTACTTATTTAAAATGCATCCCACCATCTCTGTCTCTGCCTAATCCTCTTAGGTTGCCATGTATGTGTGTGTGTGTGTGTGTGTGTGTGTGTGTGTTAGAGACATAAGTTTTAAAATCTAACCTCGTAAAAGTGACTTCGATTTTGGTAACTCCATCTGGGGCTTTTATCTTTTCTTTCTCTCTATATTTCTTTCCAATTTTTCAGAGAGAACTAGTTCAAAATTTAGAGAGAGAACTAGTTCAGGTTTCTTTTAATCTCTTAGAGTCCCTACTCGATCCTCGCAACAGCCCTGCAAGGTGGGATTTACTGTCCCCATTGCATAGATGGGAACACTGAGGTCCAAGAGTGCAGGGTTCCCTTGCGCAGCTCTGGCTTCGCCAGCCCTTCTCCCTACCACGTACAGGGAAGGGACCCTCACCCTGATTCCTCTTACGGACGCGCTCAGGAAACGAGCCCTCTAATTCCATTGACAGGGTTGGACAACGGGACTAAGATGGAGCCAAAAATCTCCCTGGTCACTAACAGGAGACCCCCAGGATGTTTTTCCCCACCACCCGCGTGTTCTTCAAGTTACAGCCTCCAAGGGCCACAGCTACGAAAAAGCTTCTTTAATAGGTGCTTGGCGCGCCCTCGTGTGTCTCTATGGTGTAATAACACTGTAGGACGTTCAAACAGTACATCTTTAAACATAGCAACAATAGTAATAATGACTGCGGGTGCCAAGCAGTGTATTCAGTCATTTAAAGGCACCATCTCAGTTGTGACATCAGGTTTTTCGTTGGAATAAGTTTTACATGACTATGGTAAAAGGAAAATATTCATTCCATACACAAAGGTAGACAGTGAAAAGTTACCTGCCGCTCACTCCCCCATGATGTAAAAACGTGTCCCCCTTACATTGGACAGCGCAGTTTGTCCAGCCTTGCACTGGACCCTGATGTGCAAATGTACCTGCGGGGAAATTCTTAGACATACAATTGCGTGCGTATGTGGTCCTTCTCGGGCTTCCCCAATGGCTCAAGAGTAAAGAATCCACCTGCAATGCAGGAGCTGCAGGATACGTGGGTTTGGCCCCTGGGTTGGGAAGATCCCCTGGAGGAGGGCGTGGCAACCCACTCCAGTGTTCTTGCCTGGAGAATCCCATGAACAGAGGAGCCTGGTAGGCTATAGTCCATGGGGTTGCAAAGAGTCAGACACGACTGAAGCAACGTAGCAGGCAGACACACACGTGGTCCTTCCCAGGGGCAATCGGCACCACTTTGAATCAGCACTGGCAGTAGTTGCAGGGACGGGCATTTTTCCCTATTATTTCTTTCACTTAATAAACTACTGCTGAGCACCTACTGGATGTATGGCATTGTGTTAAGTCCCGTGAAAGACTCCAGGTTGACTCGGACTCTGAGCATAATCTAAAGGCTCTCCCAGGGCAGAGAGCCTGCTGCCTAGCCCGCCTCGATCGACGGCCTTGGTCAACTGCCTGGGGATGGCACAACCTGCGCCCTGCACCTCCAGAAGCTCCCTTCTGAAATGTGTTCCAATAAGCAGCCTCACAGAGCAGTCAGTGAGACCTGATGGGAAAGTTCACGGGGTCAAGATCCAGCTCTGACATCCCAGTGTGTGACATCAGGCAAATTTCGTGTCCTTGCTGACTCTTGAATTTCCTTACCGATAAAATATGGATAATAATACTTAGCTTGGTTGTAGGGAGATGGTTGTCAGGGAAAGCCACGTGCTTCAGAAATATCTGTGGTTTCTTTTATAATTTTATTTATTTATCTTTGCCTGTGCTGGGTCTTCATTGCTGTGCAGGCTTCTCACTGTGGTGGCTTCTCGTTGCAGAGCGTTGGCTGTAGGGTGCAAGGACTTCAATAGTTTTGGCTCACAGGCTCAGTAGTAGCAGCTCCCAGGATCCAGAGCACAGGTTCAGTAGTTGTGGCACGCGGGCTTAGATGCTCTGTTGCATGTGGGATCTTCCTGACCAGGGATTGAACCCATGTCTCTGCATTGGCAGGTGAATTCTTTACCACTTGAGCCACCAGGGATGCCCAGAAATACTCGCTGAATGAATGAAGGAATTGATGAGATTCTTGCTGTGAGTTATGCTAAGGAGACATTTAAGAATAGGCATGTCTCAGATTAAATGCTTAATCATTTCTCCTCCTGGGAGAAAATTGCTCCTCTTTCTGTATCAGTCAGGTCTCTTGATTGCAAGGGAAGAAAAAAATAAGGTGAACGGACTTAAAAGAACAAAAGGAGATTTACTGACTCACATATCTAAAAAGTTCATGAGTGGTCTGAATTTGGATGTGAGATGCTCAAATGATGACGTTAGAAATCTATTTCTCTCCTTATCATCACCCTGCCACAGTATGTCTTGGCCTCATCCTCAACCAGGCTCTCCTTGCTGGTAGCTCTTCACCTACAGAAAAGTCAGCCGTGTGGGGGAACCACCTGAAAGTTTTCCCTGAGTCTCCTGGACAAACCAGTGCCACACCCGGGCCTCCAACAGTCTACAAGTTTCAGATAGTGGTCGCTCAGCCTCCACAGGAAATGAATTACTGCAAGCGACAGCAGGAAGTGGCTCCAGAGTGGGTCAAAGGTGTGAATTTTCCCGAGGACTGGTTCTGAACCCCACAGAAGCCTGCGATCGCTTGGGTTCTCAGTGGCAGGACCACCTGGAAAGGTGAGAGATCCGAGGGCAGGGACTGGACCACGGAACGCCAAGGATCTGCCTCCAAGGAAGTGCATTCACAGGTTCCCGGTGGGGGAAGGCCAAGAACCCCCCATGCACACACACACACACACGCACACGCACTCCACTGCAAACCACTGCAAGCACCCAGTGAGTCCAGAAGGCACGACACCCCGTCCTAACTGCGTCAGCCAGGTAAGGCCTTTTCTGCCTCTCACCTCTTTGGTGTCTGGTGGAGGTGGGGAAGGGGAAGATGTAACATGAATGAAATTGGGAATTTTGACATGACATGTTAATTACTGATTTTAGACCATTATTTAGCTTCCCAGGCAGCATGAGTGGTTAAGAACCCGCCTGCTAATGCAGGAGACACAAGAAATGCATGTCTGATCCCTGGGTTGGAAAGATCCCCTGGAGTAGGAAATGGGACCCCACTCCAGTATTCTTACCTGGAAAATTCCATGGGTAGAGGAGCCTGGTGGGCTACAGTCCATGGGGTGGCAAACAGTCAGACATGACTGAGTGGCTGAGCACACAAAGATCGTTCTTACCCTTGGAAATAACTGGAAGGTGTTTTATTCTTATATTGTTATTTATCATTATCTAAGCGTGAGCGGAAAAGCTATGGAGTCTGCAGGATAGATCATGCAAGGCCAAGTAAAGAACCTTCCCACTCATTGTGTTTGAGTGCCTGGTGGGAGAGGAAATAGGATTGATGATTGCACCTGCTGGCTTCCTTGCTTTCGACGTACTCAAATGTGTCTGCCCCAGGAGCAAGTTCAAAGAGACAGTGATGGCAGGCAGGATCACTGTATGGAACGAAGCTTTAGATCAGGTGTGAAAGAGGGTGACTCTGGAAGGCTGGAAGTTGCAGGTGCTAACACGGAGGTCACATTGTAAATATCTTCAAAAATGAAGCCACAATGACATTTGAGAATTTAGAATGGCCGTTGGTACCTTTATGGGCTTCCCAGGTGGTCAGTGGAGAAGGCAATGGCACCCCACTCCAGTACTCTTGCCTGGAGAATCCCAGGGACAGAGGAGCCTGGTGGGCTGCAGTCCATGGGGTCGCTACGAGTCGGACACGACTGAGCGACTTCACTTTCCCTTTTCACTTTCATGTATTGGAGGAGGAAATGGCAACCCACTCCAGTGTTCTTGCCTGGAGAATCCCAGGGACGGCGGAGCCAGCTGGGCTGCCGTCTGTGGGGTCGCACAGAGTCGGACACGATTGAAGCGACTTAGCAGCAGCAGCAGCAGGTGGTCAGTGGTAATGAATCCGCCTGCCAAAGCCGGAGATGCAGGTTTGATTCCTGGATGGGGAAGATCCCCTGGAGAAGGCAATGGCAGCCCACTCCAGTATTCTCGTCTGAGAAATCACATGGACACAGGAGCCTGATGGGTTACAGCCCACAGGGTTGCAAAGAATTGGACACGACTGAGTAGGCACATTGGTGCTTTAAATGCTGTTCAGATCTGGAGATATTGGTAAGGAGGGCAGTGAAGAGTTGATTTGGAGCAAAAATTCTATCTCCTGCCAAGAGCCACCTGAGCTGGTTCCAACTGTCAAGGATGTAGTGAGCACTTATTTTGTGCCCAGTGTCCTGCCAGATGTATTTCAGGGAGAAGGCAGTCAAAGCTGGCTTCCAAAGGCAGGATCGCTGCCCAATTCCCCCACCTCAGGAGCTGACATCTGATTGAGAGGTGACCTCAGAGCGAGTTTTCTGGATCGTATCTCAGTGACCACCAACCTCGCCTGTCAAACCCGGAGATTTAGGATGGCATCAGATCCCAAATCTGGAAGAACTTAGCAACTTCACAGTGCCAGATCCAGGGGGAAAATATGCACGCAGAGAAACCAGAAAAGCATAGGATGGTGGGGAGAAAGAAGGAAAATGAGAACACTCTGTTTCCATTGGCAGAAATCAGTCTTTGCCAGGAAAACTGAAATGTTGATTTGGTATGCACATAATTCGATTTTCTATACGTTCCGAAGTAAAGAAAAACCCAGGCAGTGAAACTACTGACACAATTTTTAACACTGGCAAAGGTGATACGTATGTGAACTCAGTCTCATGTCAATGCCTTATCAGGTATATCTACAAAGGTATATGCCGCCACGTTTTAGATAGAGTACGATCTCAGTGATGTGGAAGTGTCTATCAGAATGTTGTCTGTCTCCATTTTTAACTAGCTATCATCATAAGCAACAGATTCAGGGACTATACACCAACATGTGGTCAGTAACTGGCAGGACATGGGCAGTTTTATTTTTGATCTTTTTCGGTGCTTTGAGATTTTCCTAATGTAAAAGTTTACTTTTCAATGATTTTTTAAAAATCTAACTAGTCCCTTCGTTATTGAAACAAGACACAGGTACCTGAACTTACAGGAATATATTGAAGACATAGAGCTTAAAAGGTTCAAATTAGAGAGTAGCTCATCTCTTCAACACTCCCAGGCCCCACATCGGTGAGATAACAACTTTTAAAATTTTGTCTTCTTCCCTCCCATCGTCCCTGCCTGCCTTCCTTCCTTTAAGGTTGTTACCATAAAACTATACCGGAATGAAAAGCTAAGTGGGTCCACAGCCAACTGCGGGTTAAAAAGCCACATCTAAAGAGAATGGCTGCTACGCTTCGCCACCTGCTGGCGAGACTTCAGAGTGCAGGCCCAGATCTCTTCAAAGACAAGGCTGTATGTGAAAACAGCCCAAATTTCAAAAGTTGGTACTGACTCAAAAAAGTTAAAAGCAATGGTTAATGGGCCAAATAGAATACATTTTAGGACCTGTTTTTAGAGCACTGAGGCCTCTTCTTTAAAAAAATAAACACAGAGTGCTTTTCTTAAATTATTAGTCCTAGACAATGTCTAGTGATGAGAGAGATGAGGAATTTTGGTCATCTGCATTCCTTCCACTACCCGCTTCTTTCCTTTTATTCCCTTGTTTTTACTAGTGATAGTATTGCTTATATTATTATTCTACCAGTGTGACCTTTATGACTTTAAATATTTATGCTCCATTAAAAAAATTACATCAACTTTTTGTAACACCTATGATAGAAGAGGAAGAAAACATTTTTCTTTAAGTCTCTGGTACTAACAAATATCCTTTATTCTGCATCTGCAACATTCTAGGAACTTTACGTTCACTCATCCATCACTCATTCATTCATTCACTCCTTCATTCATTCATGTGGTAAATACTGAATATCCACTTATGAGCTATTCTAGATATGGGAAGTACAGAGGTAAGCAGTCAAAATACCCTGCCTTTGTGGCAAGTATATTCTCACAGGGGATACAGATAATAAATTAACAAATAAATGAGCTACAGTCTGTTGGAGCCTGGAAAGGGCGAAGGAGAAGCGAAGATGCAGGGAAGGGAGAATGTGAAGTGTGTGTGCGTGTCCCTGTGAGTGTGCAAGTCTAGCTGTGTGTACACACATGTGTTGTGCGTGTGCGCGTGCACATGCAAGCGTGCAATTTTAGCTGTGGTAGCCGGGGAAGGCATTCCGGGGAAGGCAGCTCTGGAATAACAGATGGAAGGAAGCTAGGAGCTGAGCAGTCAGGGTATCTGCCGTGTGCACGTTCCTACCGCAGGGCACAGAGGAGCGAAGAAGGGAAGGCTGAGCTGGTCACATGCGTTAGAAGCGATGGAGAAGAGATGAGGTCTGAGAGGAAAGCGTGGGCGCCGCACAGAGGGCCTGAGAGGCGGTGGTCAGTGCTCTGCTGAGTAAGAGGAGGAACCGTGGGGTGATCGGATAAGAAGGGCGGGGTGGACCGAGTTAAGTTTGCAGAGGTTCCTTCTGGCCCCTGCGGGGAGGACAGATGAGAAAGCAGGAACAGAAGGAAGAAGGCCGGTGTTGCACTACTGCAATATTCCTGGTGAGAGGTGGGGGTGGCGATGGTGATGGAGGCCTTGACTAGAAAGATGGGATTCTGTCAGGAAGCACTGACAGATTGGATGTGAGAGAGAAAAAGAGGAGTCAAGGATGCCTTCAAGGTCTCAATCTGAGTAATTCGAAGGATGAAGTTGCCTTTTATCACTCTTCCTAAGTTGCTTCATCTGTCATCAGAGATAAGAGGTTAGATGATGTACACCAGGATATTAGTGATTTGGGGCTTCCCATATGGCGCTAGTGGTAAAGAACCCACCTGCCAATGCAAGAGATGTAAGAGGCACGAGTTTATTCCTGGGTGGGCAAGATCCCCTGAAAGAGGGCATGGCAACCCACGCCAGTATCCTTGCCTGGAGAATCCCCACGGACAGAGGAGCCTGGCCGGCTACAATCCATAGGGTCGCAGAGAGTCAGACACGAACTGACGTGACCACGCATGCACGCACATTAGTGGTTATGTTTGAGTAGTAGGGCTTGGGTGGGTTTTATTTTTCTCGATGTTTTTCAGTATTTTGTATTTTTGCAAGCAAAGACTGTATCACTATTATTATCGCTATCATTGTTATTATTATATTTCAGGGCTTTCAGTCATGGCAATACTATACCCTGTGGGGGAGGTTAAAAGCACTTACTATCTGGGTGGATGCTCTATTAGTCACTATTTGCTGTGCAATTAGCAATCCCAGAACCATAAGTTAGCACTCCTTTCTCACTTTCAGACCTGTGAGTTGGCTGGCACAGCCCCACTGCAGGCTACAGGTCAGCTTCAGGACTGTACCAGCTTCCTCCTTCTGGGGCCCAGGCTAGATGGGCTGGGGTGCCCTGATGGTATGGTAGATGTAGAAAGTTCCCCGAGGAGAGAGAGGAGACACCCACTGCCTGTTAATGTCACGGCTGGGAACTGACATCTTGCAGCTTCAGACCACATCCTAATGGCCAGAGCAAGGCACGTGGCCAAAGTCAACATCCATGGTAGTTTCCAGAGCTTGGCTGCTGTGAATAATACTACAGTGAGCCGGGTATGCAGATAACTCTTTGGGATACTGATTTCAGTTTCTTCAAACATGTACCTAGGAGTGGACGATCACGTGATAGATCTCCTTTTAACTTTCTGAGGAACCACCACACCGATTTCTTTAGTGGCTGCAACAGTTTGCAATCCCCACCAATGGTGCAGCTTCCCTTTTCTCTACATCCTCGCTGACGTTTGTTATCTCTTCTTTTTATTATGCTCATCCTCACCTCTGAGGTCTCATTGTGGTTTTGATAGTGAAGTTGAGCACCTTGCCATGTACCTGTTGGCCATTTGTATGTCTTTGGAAGAAAATGTCTATTCAGGTCCATCACCCAGTTTTAAATTCAATTATGTGCTTTTTTGCTGTTGAGTTTATACTTTGGAGATTACTCCTTATCAGATTTAGAGTTTGCAGATATTTTCTTCCATTCTGTCAGTTGCCTTTTCCACTCACTGAGCATTTCCTTTGCTGTGCTGGAGCATTTGGAGAGTGGGTGTGAGGCTTTGAGTTCCTGGGCTTCAGGTGAAACCTGCTTGTCAGGCTAGCTGACTTTTCTGCCCATGTGCAGCAGGTGTGTACATTAATCCAGTATCAACATGGCTAATCTATAAGACGGTGTTTGCAGGATTCGTCCTAAGGCTGGGATGTGGGATCTAGATTCAACAAGGACAGTGAAGCCCATGAGCCTCTTGATAGGTTCTGGAAAAGCACTGGAGTTGGGGATCAGCATTTAGAGATCAGAGATCTCAGTGAGGTCAGAGAGTTATTGCCAGGGGGAGAGTTCAAGTACTAGGAGAAATGTTAGGACGTGGTGACCAGGAAGTGGGATGTTTGATATAAAACATTAAGACTGAGTCAGGTTTGAGGTTGACCAGATTCGGGATGGAGCAGGTAAAGTGGAGCAGGAGGCTCCTGGAGTGGCAGGTACAGGGACCCAGAGAGGCCACACTGAGGTATCATCCAAGAGGATGCTAGAACTGGACAGGGTCAGTCATCTTCCTTGTAAGCTTGGTTTCCTTATCCATAAAGGAGAAATGGAGATTCTCCTCCCAAGTCTGATGACCCATGACCTCAGGCATGGACTGTGATTGGTTTCACATCTTGTCCCATGAATGAGTGGCCCCTTGAAGCAGCAGGGAGATAGTGGGTGGACGTGCACAGCCTTCTCCTCTGCTGGAGGTCCCGTCCCCCCACCCCTTCAGTCCTCCTTGAAGGACACTTGCTGTGGGGACCTTGCTCTTGTCTCCGTGGTGCCAGGCCGACACTGCCGATGCTCCTCTCCAGGAGGGTCTGATGAGAGAGTAACTAAGGCACCCTGTCTCTTTCTTGGTGCTTGAGACTTCCTTGATTGTTTCACTCCAGTGCTACATCAACCAAAGACTGGGAAGCACAGTGCCCATGGCATCGGAAATGATTGTCGGTGGTTCACAAACAGGAAAATGTGCTGAATCACACCACTGCTCTCTCAGCCCAGACACAGCCTCAGGATGGTGCTACTATGTCATGAACCCCTCTCTCACTGGAGCCCCCTTTTTCAGCACAGAGGAGGCCTTAAGTTCAGAGCCATCAGTTGATGACAGTATTGCAAGAGAATCAAATCCAGTCATGCCATTCCAAAAAGTCAAAGTTCTCCAGTGACTCCTTGGAACACTTAGAAGAAAGTCAGGAACACTTCTGTTTTCTGGAAGCTACTTCATGATCTGACCCCTGCTGACCTCTTCCTCATCTTCTGCCATCACTCTATCCTTCACACACTCCTCCTTGGCATTCCTCCAAGATGGAATCTCGGTCTTACTTCAGTGCCTTTGCACATGCAATACATCCCCTGCCTGATCGATGAGTTTATGACCCTGATCAAAACAGAGGAGAACCCACCCTAAGACTGGAAAGGTATCCCTACTTAGGCTGACAGGAAAGGAGAACTGAGAAGGTCTGGGGGCTCCTGCAGAGAAAATTAGGTCTGAAGAAGCCAAAACAGGAGCTGTAAGCAATGGTGGCCAGGTAAATGCTGCTAGTGGACTGATAATAACTGCTCTCAAGGGGGAAAAGAATGTATGTAAATTTTACTGGGATAACGGATGTACTGTTGCACAAAACTGGCAAATTTACAAATAATAATAAACACTTTATTGTAAATACTCTTCATTGTAAATTCCATCTAGCCAACTAATTCTCTCAGACATGTTTTCATTGATTTTCCTGTCAAACTCTGGATTCCAAAACCAACTGTCACTGCAATTTAGCCATGATTTCACAAAATTAGACCACGAAGAAATGCTTGACAGCAACACGACTCAGTAAGGAAGGTGCCCACATCACTGAAGCATGCGTGTAGTTGTGACATGAATGCTGGGTGAAATTTCTGTTCACGTTAGTGAGCGAGATGGAAGTAAAACAAGGAAGATGTGTGTCCAGACTCCTTCACTGGTGACATGAGTCACCTGTTGGCTGAATTGGATAATAATCCCCTCCATTTTTTTGTGCCATTCACAATGTATCAACTGCAGACGGGAGAAATTGTTAAGTTTAATTTACATTATTAACATTTCATCCATCACATTGTTGAGACTGGAAAATCAACAAAACAATACCTCAAGCCCCGATCTATCATGTTCCTCAGTCTCTCTGATGCAAAGACACTCCCCGTGGACATCTCAGGTGACCAACATGACATCACTGAATGCAGAATCGGCAAGGGGTGGGCCGTGCCCCTTCCCCATGCTCCTCTTGGGATACAATAGCTGTACATCACCTTAAGAGCACAGACGAAAGCAAAATGCAGTAAAATAAGGAAGTGATGCGCTTAGAGTATACATCACCTTGTTTTTTAAGATAATTTACATAAGTATAAATTTAAATAATTTAATTTTTTAGCAACTGCGCTTAATAATGAGCTTGCAAAAGTCTGAAAATTTAACAACCAGCTTTCACAAGCCAGCATAAGCCAGCTTCAGTGCCCTAAAGGAAGTATCGAGAAATGAGAGGAGAGGAGGACTCGGGAGGGGCCAGAGTCCTGTGGGGTGGAGCTATTCGCTCTGTCTCCATTTGACTCAACCCTTTTGGCCTGGGGTGACCCTTTTACAATGTCCCAAAAGTGGGGACCTAGGTATTGAGGGTAAAGAGAAACCCCATCCATCCTGACCAGCTGAATGGGACTAGTTGAAGACGCTCCTGATGGGAGACAGAAGTTAAATACACCCCTGGGGGAAAGTCAACTCCTTTCTACAGATGTGGAAACTGAGGCTTGAGGGAATTGTTACTTATTCAAGGTCAGTAGCTGCCAAGAGGTGTAGGCCACACCGACAACCGGGTTTGTTAGCTTTCAGACCTATCTCCTTTCTGCAAAGTCCTCATGTGCCATCCTGGAAACTGCTCTTGGAGCGCATGACCTGCACTGTGATGGTCCTTGGATTTCAGGGCACACAACTCTGGAATTCTTCACCTTTCCCCTAATTAAAACTTATCTCCCCTAAAGGGATGACTAGCAACTTGAAAGCAGGGCCCATGCTGATTATCCATGGTAGTGCCAGCATTTAAAATTCTGACTCATTGGCTTATGAAGAGATCTTAGGAACCGCCTGGTTCAGATCCCCCATTGTATACACAAGGGAAGCTGAGGCCCCCAGTCAGACAGCAAGAACAGCTGCAGTCAGGGCTAGAACTCGAGCCTCCTATCAACCATCTGAGTCGCTGGTGAATGACAAGTATTCTGGGCAAGGGAATTGGAGGGGTTGAACATAATGAGATCTGAGTACCAAAAAGCAGGTGTTCCCCCCCCAAAAGTCCCAGCCAGATGGAGAAAGAGAGCAGATAATATGGTATCCTTTGCTGGATTTAGGGGTGATCCCAGGAGTGACTTCCTGCTTGAGAAAGCCCACGGAACAATAGAGTCACAGTGAGATGCTCTCATCATTTCATTACTGCAGAGATGTGCAGAGTCAGTGGAGAAACCGAGGCAAAGAGGCAGAGCCTCAGGAACCCTCTGAACCTGAGACTCAAAATGAAGACTGTGCAGCTCTCAGACTTTGAACCCTTTTGCCCCAGCAAAACAGACCTCTTCTGGAGCAAGGGCGAGTCTTGAAGGACCATCTAGCCCTTGTGTTCCAGGGCCCAGGCAAGCAGGAAGCTGAAGACTGTCTGTTAAAGCCATGGTTCCAGCATCTTCTGGATGGACCCCCTCAGGAGGCTGCGGAGACCTCGATACGACTATATTGGATGCCAGCCGAACTCTGCCTGTGGCCAAAGCTCAGGGGGAACCTGCAGCACAGAGAGCGGAGGTTGGCAGGGCCTGGTGGCCTTCCCCAGGGTTGATGGGAGTGGACCATGCCTGGGGTCCCCATCCCATCCCCACCCCCACTCCTACCTGACCCTTCCTGCTTTCTGCCTTAATGTGCATTTCCAGCTTCCGAACGGCCCAGCTGTTCCCCCTGGTCTTCCTGGGTCCACCTGTGCCCCCTACAGCCAGATCTCCCCATCACAGCCAGACTGACCCTCCTAAGCACAAAGACTAGCTCCTGTCACCCCTGCTGGGAAGTGACATCACGCCCAACCGGCCTCTCCCACATCACCACCCTCCAGTCCCATTTTCCCATCCCACTCAAGGAGAAGAGCTCGTATACAAAGATAGGACAAAAGTCATTGTGTCCAGGCAGTAAAAACAACAGGAAGAGAAGAAAAACACTCTTCTGCAAAGGCAAAGTGTAAGGACTAAATCCCGAAGCCAAGTGCTCCAGTCTGAGATTGCTCATCCCCCTTGACCAGCCCTGACCACCTTACCATCTCTTCTGGAATTGCTGGTCTATGTCTGCCAACGACTGGCCTTTTGTTTCCGGGACAAATAAATAGATGAAGCCCAGGCCGAAGACAGCAGTCAGTCCGTACAGCAGGAAGGTCCAGGACAAGCCAATGGCACCTGGGAATGATGGGGTGGGAATGTGGGCGGAGCTTAGCCTGGGCCAACTGGTTGACCAGTGTTCCAGGTGGAACACTTAAAATCAGTTTACCTGGAGCAGATTCTCCATGTGGTAGATTTGCAGAATGACCAACATGCTGTCAGACAAAAGTACCATAAAGCAGGAGGAGGACTGGCTGTCCCAGAGGCAGGCAAAGGGCCAGGGCCCATATCCACAAAGTGTCTGGGACTGAACCTGTGTCTCCTGCATTGACAGGCGGATTCTTTACCTCTGAGCCACCTGGGAAGCTTGACCACCACTTAATCCTTATACTAGCAGAGACAGAGTGTTGGGCTGGGAGAAGGAGGGCTGTGTTCTAGTCTTCTGACTACCTGGCTAGACTTGGGAAGGACGTATTTCCCAATCTGCGAGATGGGGATGATAGGGTATGAAACAATTCTAAGAAGCCCTTCCTCCCCTTGCTTCTTTCCTCCCCTCTCTCCCTTCCTTCCTCTCTTATCTCTCATTCATTCCACATAAAAGAAATGCTTGAAAACAGGCACCAGTGAGAAATTTGAATTCCCAAAGACTGGGTGTGGGAGACAGGCAAGGTGGACGGGTTCTTCCACCAGCATTTCCCACAGCCCCCAAAGGCCCCTCCTTTGAAGGGGAAACACTTGGCTGCAGGAAGTGCGAAAATAACTAAACTCTCAGAACTGTGCCTTGGGCCCGCAGGGAAGGAGCCCCACCCACCTGGGCCCTGAGGACCCCTGGTCTTGGGTCATTAGTATCCTCTGCACCTCAGACACCCTCTCCCTAGTGTTCTGGGCCCATATAATTCCCACCCCACCCCACCAGCACCCAGACTGGGTTTGAATGCTAGCTAGGAAGAGGAGGTGTCATTCAAACCAGATCTGAGTAGAGCTTCCTGCTGGCAGGCGGGCACGAGCCAGATTAAGCTGGTTTAGAATGAAAAGGAAAGGTTGTGGCTCCTGCTGGTCTCAGACACATTCTCTCCAGGGGTAGGGGTGGGTGGGGGAGTGAACCTTCCCCTCTTCTCCGGCCTGGAGGATTTTACAGCATGTCTGAGAGTTCTGGATGTTGTCAGGCACTTCTGTGGAGCTTCTGCACAAAATTTTATTTGGGGAATTGTTCTGCTGCTGCAAATAGTAAAAAAAAAAAAAAAAAAAAAAAAAAAATACACACTCCTCTGCTGTCGAGTGGAAACTTTTAGTTACTAGGGGAGAATGGACTTGTCTTGATGGGGACAGGGAGCAAAGCCCCACACTCAGGGCTCCCAATCTCTGTACCCTGTACCTGGAGAACAAACTCCTGGTTTGAGAACAAACTCCTCCCTCCGCCCCCCCCCACCCCAATCAGGGATGGCTTCCTGGGCCAAGGAGAAATGGATGCTTCAGCTCTATCCTCCCTTCAGCCTCAACTTCCAGGTTGTCAATAAAGCCAATCCCCCCCACCCGTCCACTGACAACTGATGGGGTCTGGAATGAAGTAGAAACTTCACAGGTCGTATCTTCTGTTGTCTTTGTCTCTCAACCCCTCTCATTCTTTCAATAGCACCTCAGTTTTCCTTCGGGGAACCCTCCCCCAACTCTCAGTCCATGCCGTGGGTGTCTATCACCCCACCTTGTTCAAACTGGGTATGTGGCCCAAGGCCTGGGCGTCAGCATATTGCAGCCTTCCAGTGACGGTTCAGTGATGGGCATGTGATCTTGCTGGGCCAATGAGAGTCAGCCCCAGGACATGAGTTAGAGCCATTGGAAAAAGCAGGCTCTCCTTCCCAGGGGCTGCCAAGATGAAGAGCCCCGCTTGTGGTCATCTTTGCAGCCCCGCAGTCGGTCTGCCCAAGAATGAAGCTCACAGCGCGGGAGGCAGAGCCAAGAGAGTAAGCGGGCCCACAGTTTTGTTGAAGCTTCTGGATCAGTTATGGTTAAAGACAGTTACCCTCGTCTTTTCATGACTTAAGACAAAAACTTTACCTTTTGCTCACAAACTGTTTTGCATGGGGTTTTCTGTCACTTATACCCAGATGACATAGAAGCCTGGGCTCTGTTTGGAGGCAGTTGTTTCCAGATTTTGGGCCAGGGAATTAGGTCAGAGGACTCACCGATGAGGTCGAGGAAGGAGATGCTGATGAAGAGGTTGGCGGCCCAGTTGAAGCTGTTGCAGAAGGCAAAGGCCCTCCCTCGGATCTCCACGGGGTAAATCTCACTGAGGACAAGCCAGGTCACTAGGAGAGGAGGGCAGAGAGGATGCCTAGTAGCCGGGACCCAGGGCCCGGCACCCACGGTCCAGCAGGCAGCCCCCCAACAATGGGACTCAGTGCAGGGTCAGGCCCCTGACACCCATTTCTCTCTGCTGTTTCCCCCACATGGCCGTAAGATTCCCTTCAGAAGGACCAGCAACCTGGGTTTGCACAGGAAACTGAAGGGTTTCCTGGGACCCCAGACTTTCAGAGTCCTAGGCAAATTGGGATGCTTGGTCACCCTATTTATTAAATTCCTTTCCAGTCAACCCTTCTGAGTGAGCTATCCAGCGGCACATTCTGGCTTTATGAAGCTTAGAAGATTTGGGGTCTTCATAAGAAAGAAACCATGACAGACACATATTAGGCTCCTGCCCTCGGAAGAAGTAGCTTCAAAGAAGCAAGGAGCCCTGGAGTCTGAGCTCATTGTTCTCACGGTCAAGCCACCTCTGGTCCCTCTGAGACCCTGATGAGTTCAGTCCCCAGGCTTTCCGCTAGGAGGGGTAGAAGGCTTCCAGGTTACCTGCAGAAGACTCCCACTTACCGGGTCCAAAGCCAATGGAGAAGGCGCTCGTAAAGACCATCATGCAGACCAGCGCGGTCCAGTGAAGCAGGGCGTGCTCGGAGGCGGTAGAAAGGCCTCCAGGGGGAGTGAGGCTTAGGGCTGTAGGGTCCTCGGCTCCGGGAGGAGGCCCGGTCCTCGCAGAGGTTGACAAGACTGGCCGCCCCGGGCTCTGGTCGGTCGTGGGCGGCAGAGGTGGAGCCAAGCCCCTGGGCAGGCTGGGGTCTCCAGGGAGCCCCGACAGCCTGGTGGCGTTGGGCACGGCCAGGCAGGCTGGGCCCGAGCGCAGGGGCACAGCAAAGCTGACGAGGCCGAGGCCGCTGACCGACAGGGCCATGAGCGCACAGCCGGCGAGCAGCAGCGCCCTGCGGCCGGCTCGATCCACCAGCCCCATGGCCGTCAGGGTAGCCGCCACCTTCACCGCACCGAGCCCCACGGAGGCCAGCACAGCCGAGGAGCCTCCCCGGAAGCCGACCGACCGGAAGATGGTGGAGGCGTAGGCGAGCACGTTGGGCTGCCCGGTCAGCTGCTGGAAAAGCACCAGCCCCAGCCCCACGACGGTCCGGCCCCGCATGTTATCCCTGGCCCTGAAGAGGTCCACAAAGGCGTATCTCGGCCTCCCGGGGTCCAGCTTCGTGGCCTCGCTTCCCTGCAGCGGGATGAGGTCCTTGCGGGCTGCAGCCCCGGCTGTACCAGCGGGGAGGAAGAGGAGGCTGAGAGACTGCAGGAGAGCGGGCGCAGCGGCCCAGCCAAACATATGCCTCCATCCCCTGGGGGTGCCAGCCAGCGCGTAGTTGAGCGCGTAGGAGAGCAGGACGCCCACGGTGATGCCTGCCTCGTAGAGGGACACCAACACTCCCCGCTGCCGTGGGCCCGCCAGCTCGGACACGTGGATGCAGCAGGCCATGGAGGAGAGGGAGATGGCAAAGCCAGCCACCGAGCGGCCCAGGAGCAGCCAGGCCAGGGAGCCGGCCAGGCCCAGGCTCAGGCTGCCTGCCAACAGCACCAAGTTGCTCCCGAGGATGGCTTGCTTCCGGCCATAGCGGTCGATGAGGCAGCCACCTACCAGAGAGGCGAGGAGAGCCCCCAGAAGCAGGCTGCCCACCAGAAGCTCCTGCTGCGAGCAGCTCAGCCCGAAATCAAGCTGCAGCGGCAGCAGGGCACCCGATATGACTGCCAGTTCATAGCCAAAAGTCAGGCCACCCAGTAAGGACACCGAGGCACACAGGGGCAGGAGGAGTGAAGGTCGGCCTGAAAAACAAAAGTGACAGGGCGGGTTCAGAATGTTTCCATGTCAGAGCATCCAACCGTCCATCCGTCTGTCCCATCAAACCCCCTCTCCACCTGCCCAGCCCTCCATCTCTCCATCTATTCACTCATCTATTCGTTTATATGTCCATCTATTCATTTATTCATCCATCTATCCATATACCTACACATGCTTGTATGCAGGCACCCACTTCTTCCTTCATCCACTTCTTTCTTCATCCATCTCTCCCTCATCCTTCCATCCATCTACCCATCATCCATCCATCCACTCCTTCCTTCATCCATCCATTCCATCTGTTCATCCAGCTATTGATCAATTTACCCATCCCTTCATCATCCACTCCTCCATCCATCCACCTGCTTCATCCACCACATATTCTTCCATTCATTGGTCCATTCGTCTAACCCTTAATTCACCCAAATATCTATCCATTTATCAATCCATCTATCCAAAAATATATTCATCCACCCATTGTTGTATTCTATTTGCTACTTACCCAGACACACACACACCCATCCAATCATTCATCCATCCAATCATTCAAAAAATTATCTGGCATAATTTTTTATGCCAGTAGGCTGTGTTCTTGGGACTGACGATACAGTGGTATTTTCAAGGACCTGACATTCTAGTAGAAAAAGGCAGATAATAAACGAATAGGTGATAGGTGTCATTTAAAAAAAAAAGAGCAGGTAATGCTAGGAAAGATTGAAGACAGGGAGAGAAGGGGATGACAGAGGATGAGATGGCTGAATGGCATCACTGACTCGATGGACACGAGTTTGAGTAAGCTCCAGGAGCTGGTGATGGACAGAGGGGCCTGGCGTGCTGCACACCATGGGGTCGCAAAGAGTTGGACATGACTGAGAGACTGGGCTGAGCTGAAAGGGGATTGAGAACGATGGAGGGGTTCTGTTTTAAATAGGGTAGCCAGGCAGCTAAGGCATCTCTGAAGAGGGAATACTTGAGCAGAGATCTGAATGAAGGGAGGGTGAAAATCATGTCAAGTATGGGAGAAGAACATTCTAGACAAGGGAACAGCAGAAACAAAGGCTCTGAAGCTGGACAGTTTGGGGCATGTTTGAAAAATAACTATTAAAAGCTAGTACTCCTATGGTATTAAGTACCAGGCTCTGTTTTAAGGGCTTTACATGTATTTACTCATTTAATTCTTACAACAACCTTAAAATCTACTATTCTTAGCATCATCCTCCAAGGCACAGAGAGGTGAAGAAACTTCTTCATGGTCACACAGCAAGTAAGTGGCAAAGTTGATGTGACTAGAGAGTTCAGGCTTTTAATCATGGCCTATTGAGCAAGGAGGCCGGAGTGGCTGGAGATCAGTAGGTGAGAGTAATCGGCGATGAGGTAGGAGGGGTAGGCAGGGGCCAGATCAGGAGGACAGTGATGCATTTCACTCTCAGTGGATTCTAGGCACTTTTTTTTTTTTTAAATCGAACTCTTAAAATGTGGCCAGTGTAATTGAAGAACTGCGGTTTTAATTTTATTTAATTTTAATTAAGTGTGAAAATAGCCACATGTGGCCAGCAGCTACTGTACTGGCAGAGCAGCTAAACAGGTTGCTCTTACTTTTTAATTCACATATTTAAACAAATATTTCTGGAAGCATCTAGAGTAATCCAGACATATCTGTCTCACCCACCCCCTACCCTGGACCTGACAAGAGCATTCATAACATTGTAGTCAGATTTATGGAGTATTTGCTCTGGACCAGGCACTGCTTTGAGCCCTTTTAGTGGACTAACTCATTTAATTCTCACCACAACTTTATGAGGTGGGCTTTTGTATTATTTATGAAGAAGTAAACTGATCACCCGGCTTCTCAGGTGGTGTTAATGGTAAAGAATCTGCCTGCCAATGCGGGAGATGCAAGACACCTGGGTTTGATTGGGAAGGTCCCTTGGAGAAGTGAATGACAACCCACCCCAGTATTCTTGCCTGGAGAATCCCCATGGACAGAAGAGCCTAGCGGGCTACAGTCCATGGGGTCACAAACAGTAGGACACCGCTGAGCAACTGAGCACACACATATAAACCGATTATCAGAGACACGAAATGACTTGCCTAAGATGAAGAGTATTAAAAATCTAGCATTCTATTCATACTAGATCAAACAAGTAGAATCAAAATGTCATAATTTTTTTAATTAGGCAAAAAATCATAAGTTTTGTCAGAGAAGGCAATGGCAACCCACTCCAGTACTCTTGCCTGGAAAATCCCATGGATGGAGGAGACTGGTAAGCTGCAGTCCATGGGGTCGCTTAGAGTTTGACACAACTGAGCGACTTCACTTTCACTTTCATGCATTGGAGAAGGAAATGGCAACCCACTCCAGTGTTCTTGCCTGGAGAATCCCAGGGATGGTGGAGCCTGATGGGCTGCTGTCTATGGGGTCGCAGAGAGTCGGACACGACTGAAGTGACTTAGCAGCAGCAGCAGCTTGTTGAGATTCAAAGCCTGGTGGTCTGGTTCCACAATCTGTACCCTCAGCCACTCCAGTATAAAACCTTGACAGAATAAAATTTCACTCTGTTTTCTCACTTCTGCCTCACCCCATCTATGTTAGGCAATTTTTGTGCAGGGGTGGGGAGAGGACTTTCATTGGTGGAGGAATCACCTCTCCTCCCCAGCTCATTTTTCTCCCCATCACCTCTGCCCCCCAGGAAACAACCCCCTACCATTCCCTGGCTGGCCTAGTCCTTCCTCTTCATGACCATCAACCAACACCGTGGGGGGAGGATGCTGCCCAGGTCCTGCCCCTTGTCACCCCCTTCTGCCCCACCTCCCTCAGTTTCTAGAGTTCACTGCCAGAAGAGAAGTTTCGTCCAGGCCATGTGAGGCAATCCCGTGAAAACACAGAACTTCTCTGCCATGTCCTGGGTTCTTCTGGAGGTGAATGGGAACCCAGCCAAAGGACCCAGGGGCAAAGTTGACTGTCCACAGGTTCCACCGGAAAATGCAGAAGGACAGACTCAGGTCTCAGTGGCAAGAGCAGAACAGCAACAATAAAGGAAGATCAAACAGTAATAACAACAAGTGTCACTGACAGTGTCTCCTCTCTGCAAAGACTTCAGGTGCCTTCTCTCAATTCACCTTGGTGACAACTCTAGGTGGTACTGCTGCGATTACCCCCATTTGACAGATGGGAAAACTAAGGCTCAGAAACTAAGTGTTCTGTGAGAAACAAAGTGTTCCCACAGCTGGGAAGCAACAGGATCAGGACTCAAACGCTGTCCCATCTGACTCCCAAACCCACGTATTTAAGCTTTCCAAGGCTCCTACCACCTGCTCTATTAAGTTAACTCATGAGCATGACCTCCCAGTCCCTGCACAAGCTGGTGGCCCCAGCCCACCTCCTTAGCCACCTCTCCTCTCCACCCCTATCCCCACCCCTCCGACACACCCTGCAAACACTTGTTCCTAGCACACACCATAGAGTTTCATGCTGTTCTGCCCTCTACATGAACTGGTCCCTCTCTTCCCGACCTGTGTTCCCCAAATACTCACTCATCCTCTTCAGCCCCAGTCCACCTCCCTGAGGGGCTCCAGAAATACACATCTGTGATTTGGCCTCAGGCCCCCATGCTCCGTGGGGAGCTGCCTTCGCCTCTCCTGTCTTCATCTCTCAATCTCTGGATCTGGGTAGACTTGACCTCCCCGCCTCCACCCCCCCATCACCCAGCTCAAGACATTGTGTCCGTGACCCAGGTCTGACTAGCTAGCAGGTTCTCCGGCCTTGGGCAGTGGTGAATGCCACATGGCTGAACCTGAGCCAGTGAGAGACAGTCCAGCCCAGGGTGGTTGCTTATTTGGGTTTCTGAGCTGGTAGTTTACCTGCCTGGAGCAGCTGGGGGTCATCTTTCCCTAGCAGGGAATCCTGACTACACTGCCCGAGCTCCTAGATCCAACCATGCCTGAAGCCGTAGATGTTTTCAGAGACCAATAAATAAGTACCTTTTTAGTTTTTTTCTGATTAAGCTAGTTTGACGGAGACTCTAATTCCTGTACATCTTCCTCAACTTTCTAAGTCATATTTTTCACTTCCAGCCAATTCTTCTTTCTTCTGCATTTGCTCACACCAAGTAATTGTGAAATCGATGTGTTTTCCTTATTAAACGGGACATGATGAGAACATAGACTTACTGTCTCTGTGTCTCTAGGCCCCAGCCCCACCCTGAAACCTAAGATGGGCCGATTAAAGGTTCTACTGAGTGAATGAAAGATTGAGTCAGGATCCAGGGCAGTATCTCCACGTCTCATTCCAAGGACTGTGTCAGATACATTTGAACTTAATCTAATGCTCTAGAGCAGCCAGAGAGACCATATGATAACCCAAGTCAGGCCACATCATTCTGCTCAGAGTCCTCCAAGGCTCCTCTTTCACTGTGAAAAAAGTCAAAGTCCTAACAGTGACCTTCAAAGCCCTATAGGACCTGCCTCCTCTCACTGAACTCCTGGCACACCAGCCTCCTTGCAGTGCCTCCTCACTCCAAACCCGTCTCAAGTCAAAGCTTTTTACCAGGTCTCACCTCTGCTGGGAAAGCCCTTTCTCTCCATTTCAGTGACCCCAACCCTGCTTCGCTCTGCCTCCTGCTCAGCATCACCTTTTCATGAGGCCTTCCCTGATGCTCTCCTTAAAACTGCAAGCTCCCATGGCATCCAGCCCTTCGTATTCCACTTTCCTGCTTGTTTTCCTCCATGGTACTTTTCATCATCTGAAATAACTATACATTTAACATATTTGGGGGGCTCAACAACCAGAATGTCAACCCTAAAGGGACAGGAGTTCTTTGTGCGTTCTCAGTTGTCTCCTGATGCTGGGGACAGTTCCTGGCATACAGTAGACATTCTGTAACTGTAAATACTGGTTGAGTAAACACATGATTGAATAAATTAGTGAATTCAGGACATAGGGAATCCAGACAGAAAGGATTTGGGCTCTTGAGCATCTTGCTGGTCTGGAAGTGGCGACGGACAGGAAGTGGAGTAAATCCTGGCCTCCAAACTATGACGACCCAGCCTGAGTTTAGGTACTGGATGGTTCAGCAGGTAAACGATCTGCCTGTCATCGAGGAGATACAAGAGACCTGGGTCTGATCCCTGGGTCGGGAAGACCCCCTGGGGGAGGCAACCCACTCCAGTATTCTTGCCTGGGAAATCCCATGGACAGAGGAGCCTGGTGGGCTACAGTCCATGGGGTTGCAAAAGAGTCGGTCACGACTGAGCGACTAAACAACTCCCTTTCTATGGATTGTCTGTCTAAATATAATATGTGAAACTGGCTCACCCTGGATGAAGTCCCCCAGTTCCTGAAGGCAGAGCTTCCCAGGGGAGAGAATCAAGGGGCAGGTGGAGAGGAAAAAGCCAGGTCATGGCTGCACACTTCACCAGCCGCAAGTCCCAGGGCACCTTCGGTGGGTGACGCTAGAGCAGCATCTCACCCAGAGGCACAATGTATTGGATCCCTTCCCAACCAGAGACCTGCCATGGCTTCCCTTGAAACTCCAGGGAAAAGCCAGGAGTGAAACTGACCCATGCAAATATCTTCACCCAGACGGCTGGCTTCCAAGTGTCCCAACAACAGGTGATATAAGTGGGACTGCTGTTGATACTATAGCCAGCTCACCTCCTTTCCAGAAGCCATACCTCTAGCAGCTGCCTTAATTCCTACATTAACCCTGTGTCACAGACACTGGTGCTGTTCCCATTTTACAGATGAAGCAACTGAGGCACAGAGAAGTAAAGATGTTTGCCTAGGGTTGAGAGTTTGACCAACTTAAATAGCATATTAAAAAGCAGAGACATTACTTTGCCAATAAAGGTCCATCTAGTCAAGGCTATGGTTTTTCCAGTGGTCATGTATGGATGTGAGAGTTGGACTGTGAAGAAAGCTGAGCGCTGAAAAATTGATACTTTTGAACTGTGGTGTCGGAGAAGACTCTTGAGAGTCCCTTGGACTTCAAGGAGATCCAACCAGTCCATCCTGAAGGAGATCAGTCCTGAGTGTTCATTGGAAGGACTGATGTTGAAGCTGAAACTCCAGTACTTTGGCCACCTCATGCGAAGAGCTGACTCATTGGAAAAGACCCTGATGCTGGGAGGGATTGGGGGCAGGAGGAGAAGGGGACGACAGAGGATGAGATGGCTGGATGGCACCACTGACTTGATGGGCATGAGTTTGAGTAAACTCCGGGAGTTGGTGATGGACAGGGAGGCCTGGCGTGCTGTGATTTATGGGGTCGCAAAGAGTAGGACACGACTGAGTGACTGAACTGAACTGAACCAAGAGTTTATCAAGTCATAGAGCATATTCTGAACTTGAGTAGTCTGATTCCAGAGTCCCAATGTTGGGTGAGATTTAAAAAATAAAATCTCACGTTAACAGATCATTTACCATGTACAAGTGATATATGGAGTATTTAAGTTCATATTCTCATGTCATTCACATGACTTCCCTGTGATGGGGTATTTCCTGGTGACTGTTTTGGAGATGCAAAAACTAAAGTGAGAGAAGTTAACTACCCTGTCCTAGATCAGGATGCACCTGGGAAATGGGAGAATGAGGGCTGGAACCGCCCCCCTACCCGTCTTTCTGACACCCAAATCTACATACAGGTTCACTGAGTCCCCAACCCCTAAACCAATGTCTACCAGGTAGTAGGTGGATCAATGATTGACCTTTTGAGGCTTCTGAATCCAGAGAGAAAAACACAAACCTTAGTCCCTGGAGCAACAAAGTTTCCTAACCGTCCCACCTCCCCAAACCCCACCACCCACCCCCGCCCCCACTCTCCTCTATCTTCCCCTCCACTGAGCATCTGACAGCAGAGGTTTTTGTCTGTTTTGTGTAGGGCAGCATCCCAAGCCTAGAACAGTGCCTGGAGAAAAGTGCTCAGCGAATCTATGAATGAATTTGCTCCTTTCGGAGCCTCTTCTTCCTCTGCAGGATAGGAACAATTTCACTCACTCATGGGACGCTGCAAGGCTTCAAGAGGTCGGGAGAGGGTAGGGCCCCGGAATAAGCTCCTGGTATCAAGTTAAGGAGCCCTCTCAGGTCACTTTTTTTCTGGGCAGAAAGGAACGTGGAAGGAAGTGGGCCCAAGTCCCTTCCCAGCCCCCAGCCAAGGCCTGCTGTCCCGGCGGCCACCCGAGTGGGCGGTATCTGGTCTGGGCGCGGCAGCGGCGGGCAGAGGCTGAGCGCGCAAGGATGGGGTCGCGGGGCTTCCCTCCCCGAAGCGCCCCTCTGCCCGCAGCGCCGATCGCGACTTACCCATGGCGACCAGTGCTCCGGAGGAGAGCTGGGGGCGCTGGGGGACTGGGCGTGCATCTCCCCCGCCGAGTCCCCGCCTCGGCAGCCGCAGCCGGACAAACTTTCCGGCCCGCCTCCGTCCCTCCCTACCCGCCTGCGCTCCTGCAGCGCCGCCGCCACGTCGGCCAGCTCAGGGCCCCTGTGCTGGGGGCGGGGGACGGCGGTGCGCTCGGGACGCCGCCAGTCTCGCCCGGCCCGGCTGGGAACCCACCCACCGTCATCCCGGTTGCGGGTGGGGAGCCCACAATTTGTCCTCCTAGAGGAAAGGAGTTCGAATCACTGCGGTCCACGCTAGTTTGGCCTCTCCAGCATCCACCCTGACACACACACCCACTTCAGCCGCTCAAGCTCTCACGGATTTATCTTCCATTCATTGAACACTTAGGTTTGGACACCTCCCACCTGCCCTCAGGCACTCTCCTACGTCTTGAGTATGGGCTGGGAGAACCAGAAAGACAGTTCGTTCTGTTCCTGTGGAGTTTACTTTCTGGTGTGGGAAGCAGAAAGATAAATAGCCAAAAGAACCAGAGAAACACCTGGCCATAAAGGCCAGGCAGAGAATTAAGCTGGGGTGCTGGGTTAGCCAGCCACTGGTGGCTGCTTTAGCTAGGGGTGGGGAGGGGATTTTTTTGAACTGAAATCTCCGGTTCCAGACAGAAGGGAGACCAAAGGCAAAGGCCCTGCAGGGAGGAGCTTGTGCCGTCAGAGTGTCTGGAGCAGAGGGGGAGATAGGGTCCAAGGTGCATGCACGCATGCGTGCTAAGTTGCTTCAGTCTGTATCCGACTCTTCATCACCCTATGGACTGTAGCCCGCCAGGCTCCTCTGTCCATGGGGATTGTCCAGGTAAGAATACTGAAGTGGGTTACCATGCCCTCCTCCAGGGGATCTTCTCCACCCAGGGATCGAAGTTGAGGCTCTTATGCCTCTTTCATTGGCAGGCGGGCTGCTCACCACCAGCGCCACTTGGAAAGCCCAGAGTCCAGGGTAGGTGTTGGCCAACCCAGATCATCTAAGCCCTTGGGAGGCCGGGGTCAGGATGGGATTTTATTTCAACTGACACAGAAATAATTGGGCAGTTCTAGCAGGTTATAGGGAGCAGGCATGGAAACAGGGGACCCTTTAGAGGCTGTTGCAGGTTGAAAAGGCGACATTGATGTGGACTAAAGTGATTGGCACCCCACTCCAGTACTCTTGCCTGGAAAATCCCATGGACGGAGGAGCCTGGTAGGCTGCAGTCCTTGGGGTCGCTGAGTCGGACATGACTGAGCAACTTCACTTTCACTTTTCACTTTCATGCACTGGAGAAGGAAATGGCAATCCACTCTAGTGTTCTTGCTTGGAGAATCCCAGGGATGGGGGAGCCTAGTGGGCTCCCATCTATGGGGTCGCGCAGAGTCGGACACGACTGAAGCGACTCAGCAGCAGCAGCAGCAAAGTGATAGTAGTGGGGCTGGAGAAAAGTCAGCAGACAGACTCAATAAGGGCAGATGGACTGGGAGAGGAGCATTTTATGAATGAGGAAACTGAGGCAAAGGGATGTGAAGTAATTTGCATTATAAACAATACATAAAATCAATAGTGCTTAAGGACACACAGTATATAGCTGACCTTGAAGTCAAGCTTATGGGGAAAACCGTGCTCTTATCCATCAAGCTCTTGGCATGGAGAAGAGCCCAAGGAGGCCTCTTGGCTTTTGCCACATGACAGTTCCTTCTTCATGTGCGTATCTGGAATTGTCACCAGGAGACATACAGAAAAGCCTAGGCTGTTCCATTCCTGAGATATCTTGTAGAAGTTATATGATTTAAAAGGGCAGGAAGTCTTTGATCTTCATGGCTTGCATTATGTCAGGATGTTTGCAGGTCTGCTTTCGGGTTCTATCTCTCCTAGAGAATAGAGAATCTCTCTTCACTGGTTGCCCCAAATGAGAAAGAAAAAGTTCTAACTGGGCATTTTGGTAGGCGTCTTCAAAAATGACTTCCCTTGGACTTCCCTGGTGATTCAGTGGCTTGAGCCCACGTGCCAATGCAGGGAATCTGGGCTCAATCCCTGGTCTGGGAAGATTCCACAAGCCATGGGGCAAACGGCAAGCCCACGAGCCACAACTACTGAGCCCATGTGCTCCAAAGCCCATTCTCCAACACAAGAGAAACCACCACAAGGGAAGCCACTGCAATGAGAAGCCCCCACACCGCAACTAGAGAGTAGCTGCCACTCACCGCAACACTGCAACTAGAGAAGGCCCACATGAAGCAACGAAGACCCAGCTCAGCCACAAAATAATTAAAATAAATAAATATTTAAAGGATAAACATTATTTAAAAAAAAAAATGGTTTCCCTTGAGGCGAGGCAGGACCTGGTAACTCATTTCTAACAAAGAGAATACAGCAAAAGTGTACTCTAAAATGTTTGTCATTTTAGAGATCAGGTTATGAAAGATGGTGATTTCCATCTTGCTAAACCTCTTCTGATCACTTACTGTCTCTGATGAAGCTACTTGCTGTGTTATGAGTTGCCCAGTGGAGAGGCCCAGTGGAGTGGCAAGAATTGAGGGTGCCCTCCAGGCAATAGCCAGGGAGGAACTAAGGCCCTCAGATTAACCACCTGTGGGGAACTAAATCCTGCCACTAATCAAATAGTCATATAAGCAAGCAAAAAGGCAACACAAAAGAGAGATTCACAGGGACTCCAGGAATCATTAAGTTGGGTTTTCCCTCCTATGAGAAGTCAGGGAAGGCTTCCTGAGGAAATAACATTTGAGCTGGAAATGGAAAGATGCCTAGATGAGTTTAGGCAACCAAGAGAAGGAAGAGCACTTCTGATGTGGGCAATAGCAGGTGCAAAGGCCCCATGGCAAGAGGGAGCCTGGCAAGAATGAGACTGAGAGAAGGCAAATGTGTTTGAAGATCCCAGAGCAAAGGGGAGTTTGGTGGGAGATGAATCTGCGAGAGGGACACAGGGCCCCATGCAGGACCTCATGGGTCTTTATCTGAAGCACAACAGGGAGCCACTGAAAGATTTTAAACTAGATTTCCTATGGTAGAAGTCAGAACCAGTCTGACTATAGCAAGCCTGGGACTTTTAAATATGTTTTCACAATGGATTTTTCCAAAGGACGGTGTTGGAAATTGGAGGAAACAAAAAGTGTCCACCAAACTGAAAAGGTATCTTGAGAATGGAAAACAAGGCAGGCAGCTCCATATAATCAATAGATAAGTTTATTATAAGGTAACTTACAGGGTAGAATCAAGTGGACAGCATTCCAGAAGCATTTGCAGCTGCACTTTGAACCTTCAAGAGGCCATTGGGACAATTTTATAGTTAACCTAGGGTTTAGGGGTACATCCTTGGAAACAGGAAGTGCATTCCTAAGTCAAGATTTATGAATGGGTAACTAGTTTTTGCAGAAACCAAGAGCACATCAGCAAAGGTCTTCATCGTTTGGAGGCTAACAAAGCATAGAGGCCACCTGGACCTAAAAATCACTGATGACAGAGATTTACTACACAGAACAGCCATAGGTAGGGTAAGCAGAAGGAACTGTACAGACCCAAGATGGCCTCAGTTATGCTAACAACCATACAGAGTAACTCAGATTTGGTAACCATGGAGATGACCATATGGACACTAAGAATTATAATGAAACTACAAACTTGGGAAACTGGGTTTTCCAAACCAAATAGAATTGGTTCTATAGGAGCTTCAAGTAGGCTGAACTGATGAAAGGTGCTGGAAACCACATTAGGCCAAAACAAAGGGTCTGATGTTTGAAAAGGTTACCTTCCCTGTGTATGAATGAAACGCAGGGACTGTGAAGTACAACTTTCCAGGATCCAGATAGATTACTGACAGCAGATTCCAAAATAGATTTTTCAGAGAGATGCCGAAGCTTTCCGGAAATAGCCGAAGAGCTGAGAGGCGGCACCACCACAGCCAACCGCCAGAGTCACGAAGGGCTTCCGGAAAGAGCCGAGGAGTGGAAAGAGCGGCTCACGGAGAGCTGCCGAGGGTTTACGGAAATAGCCGAAGAGCCGAGTGGCGGGGCCAGGAGCCTTAGAAAAGAGCTGAAAGGTTGGGAGGGGGAGCCACTTCCACGAGGCAAAAGAGTCGGCCTTAAAGAGTCCGAAGAGGCCCGAGCATTTCCGGAGCGAGCCGAAGCAGCCCCGACAGTTTCCGGAGGCGGCCGAGCGGCGACGCTGAAACGCAAACATGGCGGCGACCGGCGCTGCTGCCGCTGAGCCGAACGAGGAGCTGGCGCCCGCGGCCGAAGCACTGGCCGCAGCCCGGGAGCGGAGCAGCCGCTTCCTGAGCGGCCTGGAGCTGGTGAAACAGGGCGCCGAGGCGCGCGTATTCCGCGGCCGATTTCAGGGCCGCGCGGCCGTGGTGAAGCACCGCTTCCCCAAGGGCTATCGGCACCCGACGCTGGAAGCGCGGCTCAGCCGGCGGCGGACTGTGCAGGAGGCCCGGGCGTTGCTCCGCTGTCGCCGCGCAGGTAAGACGGCCCAGCTTGGGGACGCGGGAAACCCCCGAGGCTCCGGGGCCCGGGCGACGCAGGTGAGGGGCTCCCCTGCGCTGCGGGGGTGGGGGTGGGGCGAGATTTGACTCAGTTTCTCCATTTGTACCTTCTTCAAGGCTTTCCATTAAGAAATGTCATCCTTGCAGCCTTCTTTTCCTTTCATTAACTCTTAAGAAGCCACTTGACGTTGTAGTGATGAGCATTTGTCCCGGAGCTCTTGGCGCCTGGTTCAGTTCCCGACTCTTCCACCTTTACTCAACGTTGAGCATGTCTTTTAAGTGCCCCGAGCCTCAGTTTCCCCATCTGTACAGTCTCAACTTTCGACCACTGTTATTTTTTTTGTTAGTTACTTTTAAGAAGCAGATGTATTTACAGGTACTTGTCCAGGAGCCAGGGTCTCTGGGTTCACACAGTCTGGCTCAGTTCAGTCGCTCAGTCGTGTCCAACTCTTTGCAACTCCATGGACTGTAGCACACCAGGCTTCCCTGTTCATCACCAGCTCCCGGAGCTTGCCCAAACTCATGTCCATCCAGTCGGTGGTGCCATCCAACCATCTCTTTCTCTGTCGTCCCCTTCTCCTCCTGCCTTCAGTCTTTCCCAGTAGCAGTGTCTTTTCAAATGAGTCAGTTCTTCACATCAGCTGGCCAAAGTGTTGCTTCAGCATCAGTCCTTCCAGTGAACACCCAGGACTGATCTCCTTTAGGATGGACTGGTTGGATCTCCTTGCAGTCCAAGGGACTCTCAGGAGTCTTCTCCAACACCACAGTTCAAAAGCATCAATTCTTTGGCACTTAGCTTGCTTTATAGTCCAACTCTCACATCCGTACATGACTACTGGAAAAACCATAGCTTTGACTAAATACTATTTTGCACCATGACCATAAACCTTTGCCTCTGTTGAGAAACAAGGTTCAGAGGGGAGAAGTAACTTGCTCAAGTTTACACAGTTAGTAAGGCTTTCACCCCCTATCCCTCTGACTCAGCAACACTGGCTTTTCACTTTTACACTTTCTATCTTTGTTTCTTTCATTGGTAATTTTTTAGGCATCTACTGTACGCCGAGACATTGTTAGGTGTTGGGAGATCTGGAAGAAATTCAGTTGCCAACAAGCACACTGTCTCTGCCCTGGCTTGGATTTGCAAAGTTATGCATGTGTTCATATTTCCTGTTTTCACCCTTTCCAGGAGCTAAGTTCTATTAAGCAGGGACCCCAGTTGCTTTGTTTCCTGCTGTGTCTCTACACGTTTGTCTCTAGTATCTCGAAGTGTCTTGAGTGTGATTGACATTCAGTAAAGAGGCATTGAATCTTCAAATTCAGTGAAATCATTGGATTATTGGTATACTGTTCTCATGTTATAGAGGCAGAAATGGAGGCTTAGAGAAATGCATGTGTCTTTAAAGATACACAGTTAATAAGGAAGGGAGCTGGGATTTGAACCTGTCCTTCCTCTCTGTAAAGATGCGTCTCTAGCCAGTATGCTGCTTGACCTCCTGCTTGGGTCCTTGTCGGGAAACTGCTTTCGTATGTTTGAACATATGACTGTTGGTGCTTACCCTTCTGGCTCTATTTGGATTTGTATTTTAGGGAAGAAGTATGACAGTGAAAGTGAAAGTCGCTCAGTTGTGTCCGACTCTTTGCGACCCATGGACTACACGGTCCATGGAATTTTCCAGGCCAGAAATACTGGAGTGGGTAGCCTTGTTCCTTCTCTAAGCGATCTTCCCAACCCAGGGATCGAACTCAGGTCTCCCATGTTGCTGGCGGATTCTTTATCAACTGAGCCCCCAGGGAAACCCAAGAATACTTGAGTGGGTAGCCTATCCCTTCTCCAGTGGATCTTCTGGACTCAGGAATTGAACTGGGTTCTCCTGCATTGAAGGTGGATTCTTTACCAACTGAGCTACCAGGGAAGCCCCAATATGACAAATGAAGTTCAATCTCAGTGGGTGGAAGGGAGGAGGGAGCTTTGACTGTGCTGACTTTAGCTGGGGTGATCTAAGCATAGTCTGGCAGGAGAAACTTCCAGAGAAGGAAAGCTGTACATTCTGCAGTATTCCTAAATTTTTTCCCCCAAATATACAGATACACATTGGAAAATTTTTCTGATTAAGCTAGAAAATTAAGGTTACTATTAAGAAAAAAAAAAAAGTATCTAATTCAATGACCCCTTATATCTTGGTTACAGGAATATGTGCCCCAGTTGTCTTTTTTGTGGACTATGCTTCCAACTGCTTATTTATGGAAGAAATCGAAGGCTCAGTGACTGTTCGAGATTATATTGAATCCACTCTGGAGACTGAAAAATCTCCCCAAAGTCTCCTGGGCTTAGCCAGGACAATTGGGCAGGTTTTGGCTCGAATGCACGATGAAGACCTCATTCATGGTGACCTCACCACATCCAACATGCTCCTAAAACCCCCCCTGGAGCAGCTGAACATTGTGCTCATAGACTTTGGGCTGAGCTTCATTTCAGCACTTCCGGAAGACAAGGGAGTTGACCTGTACGTGCTAGAGAAGGCCTTCCTCAGTACCCATCCCAACACTGAGACTGTGTTCGAAGCCTTTCTGAAGAGCTACTCCACCTCCTCCAGAAAGGCCAAACCAGTGTTAAAAAAATTAGATGAGGTGCGCCTCAGAGGGAGAAAGAGATCCATGGTGGGCTAGAAGAATTCTCTGTGTGACAACCACAGGCAGGAAGCTGTTCACAGTACATTTGAAGGAAGGCCATGAGTACGAGATTCTACCTAAATAAAGATGGTCGGGGAATTTTCAGCGCTGTGATCGTGCTTGTTCGGCGTTACCACCTGCAGTTCGCTGTCCTCACTCACTCTGTATGTGTCTGGCAGGACTGGGCGTTCAGAATAAATCTCAGACTTTCTCTGCAGTTGTAAGGCGCACTCCTCAGATTGAAGGGCGTGACGTTACAAAACGCTGAACCGCATACTGAACCAGTGAACCACACTGAACCGCTTTTCAGCCCTGGAGAGACTGGGACAGAGCCTCAGTTGGTGGCAGTGTATCTTTATCAGCTCTCTAACCCAGCCTTTTTTGTTGTTGTGTTCATGACATAGTCCTCTTGAAACCAATACAATGGGATGCAACCAGCATATTAACAAAAGAAATGGAATCAAGGATTAGAAAATATTAAAGTGCATTATATGTAGTATTGTAAATACTGCTTTATGAAACTTGTTTCAAATGTGTATATAGACAACAGTACATACTAAGTTTCGGTGTAAAATACAGTTCTTTTTGAGAGTATGGTAAAAAAAAAATGAAAAATGCTGCTTAACTCCACTTATCCTTTAAGAAATGAGATGCTGGCAATGACATGTGTTTAAATTATTATATTATGTATTGGCATTATATCACACTGTTTTTCAAAGAATTCCAAGGCCGCAGAGGCTGGCCATAATTTTTTCAATGAATATTCTCAACGAGACTGCAGGCTCATTCCCCAGTTTCCTCCTGTACTGTCCAACTAATATAGCTAGTCTCTGCCTTGTGGAGGGAATAGTTGACCCATGTGTGCAGGCGTTACGTCAGCAGATACCTAATATTCGCTTTGTGTCAGGCACCGGAGACAGAGGGGACATGAACCGCTCGGGAAACAAACTAAGTACCTAAGACAGTTTCAGACAGTGATGAGGGCTGTAAATGATGCTGAGATCCCAAGTGACCGCGAGGAATGCACGTTGCGGTGGGAGTGGCAGGAGTGGTCAGAGAAGCCTCTGATGAAGTGACATTGGAGCTAAGACATGCCTGAGAACCAAGAGATGGTGGGTGGAGCATGATGTACCAAGTTGGTGAAGGAGGAACTTCCTCGAGGGACAGCAAGGCCAGTGGGACTGGTTGGCAGCCAAGCAAGGAGGAGAAGTGGGAAGTGAAATCAGAGAAGTGGGTAAGCGCTGGGTCATTCCAGGCCTGGTAACAAGACCGGGTTTTTATTAACGCAACTCAGGAGGTTTTAAACAGGAGCATCTGATTTGTGTTGTGAAAGGATGGCATCAGTAGAGGAAAGACCCTACAGAGTCAGAGTGAAGGCACGAGAGCAGCGAGAAGGTTGAGCCTGTGATGATGGTCGACGGGTGGATGGTCAGCCACGTGACATGCTGGCTAGCAGGTGGGGGAGGTGTCAGCAGCAACAGGGAGGCAAAAACTGGCCTCTGCCGGCGGGGAGAAGAAGATAACCAGAGAGTGGAGAGATGTCTACTGCCGGACCAGCCGGGATATTTCAGCGAGCAACACGACGCGTTCCTTTAGGCTAAGAAATAAAGACACAGGACAGATGGGGTCGAGAGGATCGCTGCAGTCAACGATGCTCCTTTATTTCTCTAAGCTTCATTTATACTTAAACCAAGAAGGAGGCAACCCAAAGAAAATTCTTCCCCATGTACATCATCTTTAAGATAACAATCACTAGAACTCTCACTAGGCGCCAGAGCACAGGAATGGCATCCTGATTTATATTAGGGGTAATCGTAAAAAGGCTATCTGCGTCTTGTGTGCATTCAAGGCTTATTAGTGTTCTGTTTAACTTTGGATAGTAAATTCAGAGGGGTGGCGGGACAGAGAGCTATGTCCTTGAAGGGACCCTTGATAATCAATCAAGGCAGCTCCCAGAGTCAGCTCTTTCAAGCCACTCCCCGCAGTCTACCTGTTCCCAGGAGGAGCATTCCACCTTCTTCCTCAGTCCGTGGCCCAGGCTGGGAAACAAGGGTGAACAAGCCTTCCTGGGGGATCAGTGGATTCTCCTCCTAGTTCAGTGTCTCACAGGGGCTAGGCTAAGAATCCTTCTGCGATTCCAGCTCCCTCGAAGTCCACGTGGGGACAGCCTGTGCTTTGCGTCAGTCAGCCAACAGCACCAGCAGCCATGTGTGAATTCCCCCTGGGATCCCCCCGCCCCCAGACGGGTGTTCAAACCTCCATTTTACAGATAAGGAAACACTGAGCAACGTAGGGTATGATGTGCTCGGATCGCAGTAAGCGACCGAGCTCGGGTTCAAACTCCCATTTTCAGCATCAGTTAACTGTTTGGAGCAGTCAAGTTCTTTGTGTACATCACCCCGTCTTCAAGGGAAGGCAGCTGAGGCGCAGAGAAAGTCAACCTTGCTCCAGGTCACGCAGCGAGTGAGTGGCAGAGCTGGGGCAAGGTGCTGTGACGTAGAGGTGTCCAGCAAAAAGGACACAGGCCACATCTGGGGAACTGGCTGGTCCGTGGGCCACAGGATGGAGTTACCCAAGCCTGGCCTGGCGAGTGCCCCGTGCAGGCGTACTCCTGAGCCATCTGAGCTGCCCTGGGGGAGGTGGGGGCGCTGGTGAGGCCCGTGGGCTGTAGTCTGCTGTGACTGAGGATCAGCTGTAACTGAGGATCCTGTAACTGAGGATCCTGTATAGCTGAGGATCCTGTATAGCTGAGGATCAGCTGTAACTGAGGAGTCTGCTGTAACAGGGTCCTGTAACTGGATCAGCTGTAACTGAGGAGTCTGCTGTAACTCAGGATCTTGTAACTCAGGATCAGCTGTAACTGAGGATCCTGTAACTGAGGGTCCTGTAGCTGAGGATCAGCTGTAACTGAGGATCAGCTGTAACAGGATCCTGTAACTGAGGAGTCTGCTGTAACTCAGGACTCTGCTGTAACTCAGGATCAGCTGTAACTGAGGATCCTGTAACCGAGGATCCCGTAACTCAGGATCAGCCTGGATCCTGATGCCGCTTCCCTTACGATCTCCTTTACACTGACAGGTGCCTGGTTTGTGGCCCACAGTTTGCCAGGTTGATTTGTTTAAAATATCACATTCAAATATTTGTCTCAGTTACTGAGTCTTGGGGGCCCTAGGCAAGCGCTGCTCTGGCCTTGCACTCATCCTTAATTCCTGACCCCGCCATCACCAACCGATGGAGACCCTGACTGAGTGCCCATGTCCTTGTAAGGGCCTGCCCCAACTCTCTTTTTGGGAACTAGGACTCCTCTTGTGTCCTGAGTTCAGGGCCCTGCAATTCCAGAGGACTGAATTCCCCTTGGCCTGAACCCAGTGGCGTGGCTCTCCTTTGCCACTAGAGGTCGCAAGTTTCTGTCATTCTGGGTGCAAAGACGTTAAACTTCCTGCCCTTCCAGCCTCTCTTCCACTTCCTTCTCCCTTCCCCTCCCCCTGTATTCCTCCTCCCGGACCCCCTTATCTTCCTCTGCTTCCCTCTTTTCTTCTCTCTTTCCACTGAATTTGTTCATTTATTCACGCAACACCTTAGCTGAGTGTCCAGATGTGAGTGCCATGCTGATCACTGTTCGCTCAGGATACTAGAGAGCAAGAGGGATCAGAGGTGGGGGCGTCTGGTTCTCTCCTTCCTTGATTTTGTCATCTGTCCTCACTCACTCGGCATTTACCAAGCATGTTGGCTGTGTCTGGCCAGATCCTGAAGAAGCTACGGTGACTAGGGAGTCCCCCTACCACCTTGGAACCCCCCTTCACCTCTCCCAGCACCGTTGCAGTCAGTGGTTTCCCCACTGCCCCCCCCCACCCCCAACACACACACACACACACACACACACACCCCGTTCTGCCCTGGCCTCCTGCGTTCTTCCTCACTCAGCAGTCAGAGACACCCTTGTGAAGCCGGAGGATGCCACTTCCTGCTTCAGAAGTGTGAGGGCTTCCACCGCATGTGTCCTTGCTCACCAGCTGCGGGGCTTGGGACCATCTCATTGCACTTCTGTGAGCCTCCATGTCCCCGTCTGTAAAATGGACCAACAGTGGTGCCCTGCGTGGGCACTCTCCTGGTCAGCATCCCCAGGAAGCAGTGCAGGTTAGCGTGTAGGATGTTTACTCAGGTGTCAGCCTCCATGGAAGGGAAGTGGAGGGAAGGCGGGCAGAGAAGTGCGGCTGAGATGCAGGCCGACAGCAGCCCCAGCCAGCCCCGGGGGGTGCTCTGCAACTGCAGTGGCCCTGCACAGATGTCCCCGGGCGGCCTTCATAGCCCCGCATCACCCAGATGTGGGCGGGCCACCCTGAGCGGTCTGGGCTTGGGTGAGGCCACTCTGCTCGCAATCATGGCCACTTGATCCCTGAAGGGAGACAGTTGACTGCTGCCTGCTGACCGCACCTTCTTTCTTGAGGGGGACCTGGGTCACACATCAACGCCCTCCCATAAGCATCAGTGAAATAGAGTGCTACCACAGTGCCTGGCATTGTTCAACAACAATGAACTGTGTTTTTGTTATTACTGTGTAAGTTTTATTGCTACTGTTTTTAGAGACGGACAAACAGGCAAGCATAATACAGCATCCTTTGCGCCACTTTATGAGCCCGGGGCTCATAGGTGCGCATCGACTGGCCCCAGGCCTAATCTGCCAGAATCAAGATGTCTGAGGCGGGCTGAGAATGTGCATTTCCGTCAAATTCTCAGGTGATGCTGAGGCTGCTATTCTGAGACCACTGCCCTACGAGAACTCAAGGTGTTTCTTGGGAAGATCAGGAAATGGATGCTGGGGGGTGAGGTCAGAAACAATAATTAATTTGCTCTGCCCCTTTTACAGGGAGGAAGCTGAGGCTCATGGATGCTAAACACCTTACCCAGAGTCATCAGCCTGTGTGGCAGAAATTGTGCCAGACATTGTCTGTTGCCTCCTAAAAGCCACCCCTTTAATCCTTTTGAACAGAGCCTTGATTTATCCAGGTAGTTACTAGGTGCAGGTGGCTCCGGGGAAGCTAAGGTCGGTCCCTGGAATAGTGGTGGGTGTGTGACCTTTTTCTGGCCAATAAAACACAAGAGAAAACCTTCGAAGTTTGCTCTGGGGAAAGATTTTGCTTCTTATAGAAGGTGAGAGGAGTATGAGAATTCTAAGTTCTGACTCCAACACAACCCCATCAACAATGCCTGCTTTTATTTATTTACTGCCTTTTTTAAATGGATCATCAGTTTTATTCCCCTAGTTCCATGAAAACAATGTAAATTTACAAGTGATTTGTACACTTTGCTGATGAATTCATGTAATGCTCTAGTTCCCTTATCTTTTGACTTCCTCTCCTCAGAAGGAAATGACAACCCACTCCAGTATTCATGCTTGGAAAATTCCATGGGCAGAGGAGCCTGGCAGGCTACAGCCCATGGGGTTCCAAAGAGTCGGACACAACTGAGCGACTGACACTTTTATTTTTACCTCTGTAGTTACTCTGTTGTGTTTTGACCACTGGCCGTAGGAGTCGGGGCTTAGAAGAGAACTATGCCTTGAACAAATAACTGTTTGATATGGTAATTTGTTTTCCTGCTTGCCCTTTCAGTCCATTCCCATTTCTCCAAATGCAGAATCAAAGTTTGAGATTTAAGCCCTTAAACCTGTAGGAATTCCTGTCAGCTTTTTTGCAGAGACGTTACTTGGGATCTGAATGGTAGGGAGGCTCCTTGTGGAAGGTGGTTAAGAGCCCAAAGCCACTTGTTTACATAAAGACAGCAATACAAAAGCGCCGGTCCGGGCCTCGAGAGGAATTACCTGGCACTGGCGTCACCGTCTGGCTCTGCTGTGTTCCTGTGTCCTTGGAATTAGACCCCAGAAAGGCAGCTCCAACTTTAAATTGCTAAAACCTATTGTTGTTCAGTCACTAAGTCATGTCCGACTCTTTGCAACCCCGTGGACTGCAGCACACCAGGCTTCCCTATCTGTCAGTGTCTCCTGGAGTTTGCTCAGATTCATGTCCATTGAGTTGATGATGCCATCTAAAACCTTTTGGTGATAGCTCAGTTGGTAAAGAATCTGCCCGCAATGCAGGAGAGCCGGGTTCGATTCCTAGGTCAGGAAGATCCCCTGGAGAAGGGATAGACGACCCACCCCACTATCCTTGGGCTTCCCTTGTGGCTCAGCTGATAAAGTATCTGCCTGCAATGTGGGAGACCTGGGCTCAATCCCTGGGTTGGGAAGATCCCCTGGAGAAGGGAAAAAGCTACCCACTCCAGTATTCTGACCTGGAGAATCCCATGGGCTGTATGGTCCCTGGGGTCACAAAGAGTCAGACTCTACTGAGCGACTGCCACTTTCACTTTAATTGCTTTAAGGGGGCAGGAGTATAATGGATCCACTTTAGAGATCTTGAAAGTGGAGAATTTGTCCCACAAAGGTTCTTATAAAAGTTAACTGAAATAACTGATTGACTTGGGTTTTTTAAGGGCTAACTAGGAAACTGTCAATAGTCAGATCTCAGTAAAACCAGGTTGATCAGTTTTCTGATTGTCACAAATGTTAATCAAACCCCCCAAAATAAAAATAAATCTGGGAGCCAGAAGAGATAAACACAAGCTCTCATGCATAGTAGCAGGGCAAACTGGTTACCCTAACAAGGGCCCTGCAGGAACCTGGTCACAGCGATCAGTGATGCTGAAGCCCAGGGGAGGAATTCCTTTTCTTTTGCCTGCTCCTGACTATTTCAAGAGAAAGTCTCAATTTGGGACTGTGTGCTTAGATTTCTATTCTTAAGGAATATCCCTCACAGAGAACAAGGGGCCTCAGGTCATGCCCCCTTTATCTGATAAACTGGTTCAGTCCAGCCTGGGCTTGTATTCTTATTTCACAGTTGCCTCCCATTTACAGCAACTGCTAGTAATTTTCCTTTTTTAGAGAATGACACAAAATCTTTTTTTTTTAATATAGGTAATTTTAATTCAATATAAGTAGCAACACAATGTAAACTTTGTGACAGTAGTTCTGGAATGTCTGAAGTCTGAGACGGAGTCAGTTAGGCCAAGGCTGCCTCAGCTTTCTGTATAAGTTCAGTATCCAGATTGCTCTGAGGACCCAGGTGTCCAGAGTCAACTGATGCCATTAGTATCGGATGAAGTTTCCTATTTTACCTGAACAGAGACAAATGATTCTGACCTACTTTAATGAAATTTGGGAAAAACCAGCTGAGGCAGGCCCCATCATGTCCAGATTTGAAGGTGTTTGGGGGAATTAATGAAACATACCAGAAATATTTGTTTTTCTCACCCCCCCAAACAAGTGTAATGAAGGTTAAAGTGTTGATGCTAATTTAGATCCTGATTACATATTGTGAAGCCTTAAATTCTGCTTCATTAATTATAGCACTGGTAGCTGTTTTGCACAATATTGCACGCTAAGCTGCAGGCAGCCTAACAACAAATACTGGAGGAAAGAGAATTTTAAAAACCAGCATGATGAACCATTGTCCGTTAAGAACTTGAGCAAAGATAAAAACACCGAGCTTTTGCAGGCAGACCCTTAGCAGTGGTCTTCCAGAAGAACATTTTCTAACTGACAGTTTTGTTTGAGATGACAATGTATCAGTGGTGTTTTGCTGACGTTCTCAATTATGCAGACAAGCCCTGTGATGAATAGCATTACCAAAACTAATACCCCCCCCAAATTACAATGATTTGAAACCCTGAATTTTTACTAGCAAAAGAAAATCCTGTTCACAAGAACACAGCAATTAGCCCTTGCCCCCCACCCACCACAAAACCTGCATCCTATTAATAAAGCCAATCCAAAATGTGTCATTTAAAAGAAGTAGGTTTTCAGGTCCACAGCTGAGTTCATCAAGACTTTGCAGCTGGAGGGAATTTGAAAATTCGCACTTTCCGAAAATATCTGACAGTCAAAGGCCAGGAAACTAAGGTAATGCTGATCCTCATGGTTGTGAACAGTGATGTTCACACCCATGGATGTGTGTGAATGGAAGGTGCTCGTGCTGGCTGCCATTTTTTACTGGACCAGTGACTGTTTAAACCCGAGTTTGCGCAGGACGGCCAACATGCCCGCACTGCTTGAAACAACCATGTAAAACATGCCCAAGGAGATGAATGAGAGCCCAGTGCAGTGACACGCCAGGAGCACCGTGTTTTTGAAAAGTCTTTCAGCTGCTGTGACTTGCTGTGCTTTTTCTCTCTGTGCCGCTGACGTTGCCTCCTGTTGTCGCAGTGACTTGACTGGGGTCCTGGTGGCCATGGCAGTTCCCGAGAGGGGCGGTGGTGCCCAGGAGCCAGGTGGTGCAAGACCTGGCACTTGCTTTGCCCGCAAGACTCAGCAGCGCAGCAGCCCAGCCATGTTGTGCAGCCTGGCATGGGTGCCTCTGCAGCCGCCTGCTGTGTGAACAATGCCTGCTTTTAAATGCAGTGGTGAACGAGCTTAAACCAGGCCTGAGATCTGGCCCACTCAGCGCCTGACCCATCTCTCCACTAACTTCCTCTCTGAATTTAGGAAAAATCCCAGACTTCGCTGGCCCTCCGCTTCCCCGTCTGTAAAATGAAGGTTCTCATCTGGATCAGGCTGGTTGTTGTATCTGTAGACATGTTTGTTGGGTCCGTGGAGTGTTTGTTTTTTTGGTTGCCAGTGTTAAATGATTAGGATGGTTTCATAGCAACATCCAGGTAGGTATCTGACTTCTCTGGGAACATCGTCAGGAGATCTAGCCACACTGGACCCGCATTCCAGCACTTCCCCTTTTGAGGGGGGAGGGCTTGTGTTTGCCAGCTTACCTCAGCTTACTGCCCTCTTGCCCCTTGGCTCTGAGGCTGGCTGCTGGTCATGATTTATCACCATGCACATCCTGCTCTTCTCCCAATGCAGTTAAGAGGAGAGTGAAACATTTCTTACTTGTAGACCTTCTCATCCTCATGCTGCTCATCCCTGTAAGCATTGAATTTGCAGCCCCCAGATAAGCTGATCTCTTATCTTTTTCCAGGGATTGCACAAGCAGCTCCAAATGCAGTCTGTTCAAAAACAAACTCCTGGTTCCAGCCCTTGGTCTCTGCTCCCACCCAGCTTCCCCATCATAGAAAATGACTCCCCTTGACTCCTTTCTCTCACCCTCACACGCCGTTCCCCAACCCAGCAGCGAATCCTCTTAGCTTTACTTCCAGAATATAATCAGGAAGCTGGGAGAGTGGGTCCCCTTGGAGGAGGGGTAGAGACATGGAACAGGCTTCTGGTGGGGGGGGAGGGGTAAGTTCCATTTCTCCATCTTGGCGCTGGTTACTTAGGTGGATTTGTTGTAAAACTTCATCCAACTGCACGCACACTTACAATAAATGAATCTTTCTCTTGGGAAAAAAAAAGTGAAAGTGTTCGTTGCTCAGTTGTGTCCAATTCCTTGCAATCCCATGGACAGTAGCCTGCCAGGCTTCTCTGTCCATGAAATTCTCCAGGCAAGAATATTAAGTGGGTAGCCATTCACTTCTTTAGGGGATCTGCCAGAAATTATGAATATACAATGGCTAGCAAAAGTAAATCCTATTCATGAGAACACAGAAATTAGCTCCTGCCTCCCCCCCGCCAGCCTAACCACAAAACCTACATCCTGTGACTTGGACTTTGTGCTCTTTCGTTTGAACCATTCTGGCCATCTCCTCACCGCACTCCCTGCTTCTTCCTCATCCCCTTTGGTCGTTCCCACACAGCAGCCTAGGGAATCCTGTTCAAGACCAGTTCATATCATGTCATTCATCCCTCTGTCCAAAACACTCCAGTGTTGCCACCTCCCTCAGGGCCAGAGACCCACCTGCCCCCACCCTTACGCGCTCACCTTTCTGACCCCCTCTTCTCACTTTGGGTCAGTCACGCAGTCCTTCCAATAGGCAGGCATCGGGAAAATTGTCTTCCAATGACTTGGGGCCATTGTACTTGCTGTTCCCTTTGCCTGCAACGCTGTTCCTCACACATCCTCACGTGGCCACCACCTTCACTTCCTTCCGGTCTCTCCCAAACTCCACTTTGTCTTCCGTGAGGATCCTGTGCAGAAGGTCCCCCATTGCCTCCCCAGCTTTGCCTCCAGCCCATCCGCGAGCACCTGTTCCCATTTACGTTCACTCGCTCTTGGCCACTCTGGGGGCCAAGGTGGTGTTTGCGTTGTTGCTGCAGACCTGGTTTCTGCACTGGTGCCTGGAAGGTAGTGGGTGCTTGGTAAACATTTACTGAATTGAATTGAATTCCCTCATACAAGCCCAGCCTAGATGTTGGAGAAAAAAATCAAGGAGCCATGTGCACTTTCCTACCACTATGTCGAACACACACACACACACACACACACACACACACACACACACCACCCTCCCACCCCCACCTACCCACAGTCTTCCCTGATGGAGGCAAGCAGAGTAGGGGCCTGGCCTGCGGCTTAGAACAAAAAACAGTCAGAACCCTGGGGGGGTTTGGTGCCGATCAAAGGCCTCCTGATGTTTGTAAACCTTGGCTCGCTGCCTGAGATAGAGGGGGTTAGGGGATGGCCCAGAATCCAGAGTTGGTTGCAGCTCCAGACCAGGGGAGTCCATCGCCTGCCCCTTTCCCCAGGAAAGGCCCTAAGAGGTCAAGCCGCATGACCCCCTCCCTCCAGGGCGTGTCAAGGGGTGACTTATCCCAACCCCAGCCTCGACCCCACCTGCTGGGCCAGGCTTCAAAGCCAATATTGTTTTTGGAACTGCAGAGGCTTCGACTAAGATGTCCCACTGAGAGATGCTGACTGTGGTACCACGGGGCTCAGTGAGGGGAACGGGGGATGCACCAAGAGTCCCTTCTGTGCGGGCAGAGTGGGAAACTGGTGCCCAGACACCGCTCAGAAGACTCTGTCCCTCCCTGCTTTATATTTCTTCATAGTGCTAAACACCACGTGATGCTGAATATAATGCTGTGTATTTCATGCACACATCTTGTTATAGAGCTGCCAAAACAAAAGTTCTGTGAGAGCAGAGACTTTTGTTTCGTTTGATCCCTGCTATTGTCCCAGCACCCAGAATGATGCCTGGTACATACGACACACTCAATTCATATTTGTTGAATGAATGATAGGCGTGATTTTGGTTGATGTTCACAGTAATACAATACAGTGATTTAAAGCGTGTTCAACTATTCAGCAGTTGACTGAACCTCTGCTACATCGCAGGCACTGGGACTGTGGCAGGCTATGATCTGGGCTCCTCGTTCTCACGGGGCTTCATCTAGGAAGAATTTCAAATGGTCAGTCATGCTGTGAAGGAAACAACACAGGGGATTTTTATGCAGAGGGAGTGTTGTCAAGTTGAGGAATGCTGTGTTTCACTGAATTAGGTAGTCACGGAGGCCCCACTGAGGAGGTGACGTCTGAATTGAGACCTGAGTGAGGAGGAGGAAGCGGCCACTATGAGGGCTGGTAGGAAGGAGAAGGGGAAGAGAGATGCAGGCAGAGGGAGCAGTCAGTGCAAGAACTTGGCATGTTCAAGGAGAGGAAAAGGTCACAAAGAGGGTGGCACCCGGTGGTTGAAGGGAAGGAGGGTAGGACATGGAGTTGAAGTACTAGGCAGGACTCAATCGTTCATCTAAGTGCCCGGCACAGGGCTTGGCACACATCAGGCCCCTTGTTAACTCACCTGATGACTATAAACAGTGTGTTTACATATATATATATTTGGTGCAGAGGTGGTTATCTGCCCATGTGCAAGTTCTGTGCTATACACTCGCCTAATAATTCTCGCCACATCCTTATGCGTTATAAACAATTTTTGTTCTCATTCTAGATGAGGAAACCGAAGCCTCATGGAATTAAACATCTTGCCCAGGGTTGCACAACCAGCAAGTGGAACAGCCAGAATTTGAATGTAGCTTCATCTAATGCAAGGTCACAGACTCAATAAGGTAATGCAAACAGATTATTGTAAGGATTTAAAACAAATTTAAATACATATAAAGTGCTGCAAACTGGGCCCTGCACATAGTAAGTGTAAGATGTGTGTTTGGTATTATCAGTGCTATTATTGGGCTTCCCTTGTGGCTCAGCTGGTAAAGAATCCACCTGCAATGTGGGAGACCTGGGCTTGTTCCCTGGGTTGGGAAGATCCCCTGAAGAAGGGAAAGGCTACCCACTCCAGTATTCTGACCTGGAGAATTCCATGGACTGTATGCTATTATTATTAATACATTTGAGCCACCAGATTGAAACATCTGCTCTAATAGAAAATATTTGTACTCTTAATCTCTTAGCTGGCTTCAGAATAAGGGAGCCGGTCCCGGGACACTGGGTCCAGTATACCCTGACCCAACAGCTTCCGCCTAGGCTTTGGGGAATGGACCTGAGTTTCTATGAAGTCAACTGGTCCAAATACCTAGGACTAGTTTTTCCAGTTTGGAGCACCCCATCCTCCCACATCCAGTCCTCAAATGTCCAAAGTGCTCCCTGTAGGGCCTTGCGGTCCATCCAAGACCATCTGATGCTAACCTGGCTAGCACCTTTGATGAAACCGACTATTGGATTGGCTCAAGGTCAGGTCTCCAACCTGAAAGGACACGGGAGAAGGTTTCATCACAGCCTGCCAAGGGGCCATTGGGAAATAACTTGGCCTAGGGTTTATGGGAATCACGGCAGCATGACCTGGGTAGAAAGTGAACACTGCACCTCTATCTGAGCCTTTCTCTTGTTTTGTCTTGGCTTCCCAAATTTCAGATCTTTGCATCTAATTTTTGGAATTTTGCCATAACTGTGCACCCTCCAGAATTACTTAGTATTTTTCTTTGAATTGCTTTGCATTGTAAACTTCAATAGATGTAGCTTAAAAGGAGGATTATTTTTAAATCATGGACTTTAGGGGCTTCCCTGGTGGTCCAGTGGGCCTTGGGGCCAAAAACACAAAATATAAAACAGAAGCAATATTGTAATAAATTCAGTAAAACTTTAAGAATGGTCTTCATCAAAAAGAAATCGTGGACTTTAGTTAAAAAAAAAAATTACTTACTCTAAGTCAAAAGTAATTAGAAGAATAAACAAAATAAAAAGAAACCAACACTGTCCAATTGCAGCAAGATGTCAGTCTCTGGTCCTGAAGTCTTCTCAGGCTGTTAGAAAGGGAGTTACCAAGTGATGAGGAGTTAATAGGAGACTAACACCCAGCAGAGACCCTCTCCGTGGGGTAATAAAGAGTTAAAGAAAGTTGACACAGGAAATAACTTTCACTCTGTGGGATTAAATGTTATTTAAATACCGTCTGTGTGTGTCCGTGCTCAATCGTGTCTGACCCCATGAACTGTAGCCAGGGTCCTCTGTCCACAGGATTTTCCAGGCAAGAATACTGGAGTGGGTTGCCATGCGCTCCTCCAGGGGATCTTCCCATCATAGGGATCAAACCTGCGTCTCTTGCATCTCCTACATTGGCAGGCAGATTCTTTATCAGCTGAGCTGTCTAGTACAACATGAAATGATCTGTGTTTCCTCATGGGTCTGCTTCTCACATGTTGAGAAATATTCCACCGTCTCATTTGGTCTCAACAACAGCTCTTTTCTGTCTCATCTTTAGAGATCTGAAGACAGGTCCATATAGAAACCTGTACACCAGTGTTCATAGCAGTGTTATTCATAATAGCCCCAAAGTACCCATCAAGTGATGCATGCCTAAATAAAATGTGGTATATTCATACAACGGAACATTCAGTTCAATTCAGTCACTCACTCTTTGCGACCCCATGAACTGTAGTACCCCAGGCCTCCCTGTCCATCACCAACTCCTGGAGTTTACCCAAACTCGTGTCCTTTGAGTCCGTGATGCCATCCAACCACTTCATCCTCTATCATCCCCTTCTCCTCCTGCCCTAAATCTTTCCCAGCACCAGGGTCTTTTCCAATGAGTCAGCTCTTCACATCAGGTGGCCAAAATATTGCAGTTTCAGCTTCAGCATCAGTCCTTCCAATGAACACCCAGGACTGATCTCCTTTAAGATGGACTGGTTGGATCTCCTTGAAGTCCAAGGGACTCTCAAGAGTCTTCTCCAACACCACAGTTCAAAAGCATCAATTCTTCTGTGCTCAGCTTTCTTTATAGTCCAACTCTCATATCCATACATGACCACTGGAAAAACCATAGCCTTGACTAGACGGACCTTTGTTGACAAAGTAATGTCTCTGCTTTTTAATATGCTCTCTAGGTTGGTCATAACTTTCCTTCCAAGGAGTAAGCGTCTTTTAATTTTATGGCTGTAGTCACCATATGTAGTGATTTTGGAGCCCCCAAAAATAAAGTCAGCCACTGTTTCCCCATGTATTTGCCATGAAGTGATGGGACTGGATGCCATGATCCTAGTTTTCTGAATGTTGATCTTTAAGCCAACTTTTTCACTCTCCTCTTTCACTTTCATCAAGAGGCTCTTTAGTTCTTCTTCACTTTCTACCATAAGGGTGGTGTCATCTGCATGTCTGAGGTTATTGATATGTCTCCCGGCAATCTTGATTCCAGCTTGATCGTAAAAAGGAGAGAAGTACTGATGCATGCTACAACGTGGGAGAACCTTGAACAAAATCATGCTAAGTGAAAGAAGTCAGACACAAAGAACCGCATATTGTATGATTCCATTTGTGCAAAATGTCCAGAACAGGCAAATCTAGAGAGACAGTAAGTAGATCAGTGGTTATCTAGGGCTTTGGAGGTTGAGGGAGCAGTTGAGACTGTTAATGGGTATGGGGTTTCTTTTTAGGATAATGAGAAAGTTCTAAAACCAGTTGTAGTAATGATTGCATACTTTTGTGAGTATACTAAAACCAATTGGCTTTAAATGGATGGGTTGCATGCTATGTCAGTTATGTCCAAATAAATCTGTTATTAACATAATGAAAGCAGAATCTATCACTCTGCTTAAGTCCCTGCAGTGGCTCCCCTTGTCACTCAGTGTAGAATGCAAAGTTCTCATTCAGCCTTTCAAGATGCTGTGTGGTCTTGTCACTGGCTCCGCACCCCAATTCCCTGATGGCACTAAGCCAGGTCGTGCTTGCTCCTACCTCAGAGCCATTGCTCTTGGTTTTTCCTTCCTCTTGAAAAGACCCTCACATACCCAGAGGATCCACTTGCTCACTTTCCTTGGGTCTCTGCTTAACTTAGGGTGCTTGATCACCTAACCATCCAGGGCTTCCCTGACCACCTTATCCGAAATGTCAGCCCACTCCATCACTCTCCATCTCTCTCTCCTGCTTCGTTTTCCTGCATAGCCCTGGGTGTCTTCTCTTCTTTATGCTATCATACATTCTACTCATTTATTTATTATGTGTCCCCTCCAACTCCACCTCCCCTCCCCTCAACCAAATATAAGTTCCGTGTATGCAGAGATTTAAAAATTTTGGTCTTTTTCATTGTTGTATTCATAGCCTAATATATAGTTGCCATGTAGTCAATATTTCTTGAATAAAAGGAATAATGAAAGGTTTGGTGCCGAGTTTGCTGATGAGGAAAACCAAGTCTGGTATTCAAATATTAATTTAGTAAACATGAACAGAATGCCTACCACAGACCATGCTTGGGCCCTGGAGATATAAAGACGCAAAATTCGGTAGAACTCAGGAGGGCCATTCCCTGGTGAGCCATAACTGATTCCCTGGTGGCTCAGACGGTAAAGAATCTACCTGCAATGCAGGAGACCTGGGTTCAATCCCTGGGTCAGGAAGGTCCCCTGGAGGAGGAAATGGCAACCCACTCTAGCATTCTTGCCTGGAACGTCCCATGTATGGAGGAGCCTGGCAGGCTACAGTCCATGGGATCACAAAGTCAGACACGACCGAGTGACTTCACTTTCTTTCTTTTAGGAGGGCTATGAGAACTGGATTGAAGTCTCTAGATGTGAAGTGATAGATGCCAATTGAGATTTTGCATCAGGGAAATGATTCTACCAGAATCTGACCAAAGATGGACTAGCTTTTAGGGATGTGGGGAGCTGGAAAGCAGTGGAGTTGTTACAAAAGTGGCTCTTAGCCCTCACTGCATATTAGAATCTGCTGGGAGCTCTTAAAAACCCCAGTGTTAGGGCCACATCCCAGACAATTAAGTTAGAGTCCCTAAGGGCAGGGCCTGGCATCAGCATTTTAAGCTTCCCAGGTGATTCATGCTGCAGCCAGGGTTGAGAACCACTGTGTTAGATTTTAGGTTATAAGAGTGTTGGTAGTCCTTGTTACCTGATGGTATGAGTACTGGGCAACCGCTTCGTGCCTAAATATAGTCAAATTGTTGACAGGTCTTAGAATATTTGAGGGGATTGGGTGCTATTTTACTTTAGTGCTCAATGTAAAAGTATCTCATATCTCATATCTAATGAACGCGTATGATAAAACATGGCTAATAAAACATATGCTGCAAGTCATTACTATGTTGTGGTTATGCATGGAGACTACTGGGATTTGAGTCCCCCTTAGTAGCCGTGTGTTGTTTGATAAGTTGCTCAAGCTCTCTGTACCTCAGTTTCCTCCTTTGCAAAATGGGAATATATTAGGATCTCGCACATAAGGTAATTTTGTGTTTAATGAGTTAAATCATATAAATCATTTAGAATAGGGTATGGCACAGAGTAAGTACCAGTGAGTGCTGGCTGTTATTCATTAATAAATAAGAAAGCCAATATCCCTTGCACATTTGACATAGATCACTAATTTGATTAAATTATCTTGAACAAAATAAACTGCAATTATAAATGTCAGTAAATCTGATTCTTTTGAATGGTTCAAGCATATTAAACAGTAGACAGAGTAGATACGAATTCATTGTGGATGAAACTTATGAATACTTTTACACCAAGATCAGTTACAGAAGTCCTGACCCCATGGAGTTTACTTTAATTTTTATTCATATTTTTAGAAAAGCATGCTTTTAAAAATTTCATAGATAGAACTATAGAAATTACATTATCTGAACAGCAGAGAGAACATAGACTGAAAATGAACAGAGCTTCAAGAATCTGCGGGATTGTAACAAACAGTCTAACATCTGTGTCATTGGAGTTCTGAAAAGAGAGAAAAAACAAGAAGGAGCATAAAAGTATTCAAAGAGATAATAGCTGAAAACTTCTCAACTTTGGTAAAAGAATAAACCTACAGAGTCCAGACGCTGAGTTAACTCCAGACAAGATAACTGAAAGAAACTTTTCTCTAGGCAAAAATACTGGGTTACTATGCCCTCCTCCAGGGGATTTTCCCAACCCGGGGATAGAACCCAGGTCTCCCACATCCCAAGTGGATTCTTTCCCGTCTGAGCTATCAGGGAAGTCCAAAAGAAACTTACACCAATGCATGTAAGTTTGACTCTTCAGAAGTCAAACTTCTGAAAACTAAAGACAAATATCTTGAAAGCAGTGACAGAGAAATGACATCTTTCCTCTAGAGGAGAAACAATTCAGATGACAGCAGATTTCTCACCAACATTCATGAAGTCCAGAAAAAAGGGGCATAACATTTTTCAAGTGCTGAAAGAAAAGAGCTGTCAATTCAAAATCCTATATCCAGTGAAAATATTCTTTAGGAATAAAGGGGAAGTCACAAGCTTCTCGATGAAGAAAAACTGAGAGGGTTTGTTGCCTACTCTAAAAGAATGACTAAAAGTTCTCAAAACCAAAAGGAAATGATAAACAAAGGAATATTTGAATATCAGGAAGGAAGAAAGTACACAGCAAACAAAAAATATTGGTAACTACAATAAGCTCTTTTTCTTCTTGGATTTTCTAAGTTATGTTTAATGGTTGAAGCCAAAATTATGGCATTTCCTGATATGATTCTTTTTTCCTTTTCATACTATTCATGTCCTGGATATTCATTGGAAGGACTGATGCTGAAGCTGAAACTCCAATTCTTTGGCCACTTGATGCGAAGAACTGACTCATTGGAAAAGACCCTGATGCTGGGAAAGATTGGACGCAGGAGGAGAACAGGACGACAGAGGTTGAGATGGTTGGATGGCATCACTGACTCAATGGACATGAGTTTGAGTAAACTCTGGGAGTTGGTGATGGACAGGGAGACCTGGTGTGCTTTGATCCATGGGGTCGCAAAGAGTCAGACGTGGCTGAGCAACCAAACTGAACTGAGACTGTGATAAGTTATGTTTATACAATGTAATACCTAGAATGAACACTAAAAACCCTATACTAATAAATGCACTCAAAATCACAATATAAAAATCAAAATGGAATTCTAAAAAATGTTCAAGTAATCCACAGAAAGGCAGAGGAAATAAAAATAGAGAAATAAGAAAGACAGAGATAGAGAAATAGAGAACATACAGAAAACAGAGTGGCAGATTTAAGTCCTAATATAGCAATGATTATGTTAAATGTAAATGGCCTAAAAACACTAATTAAAAGACCCTAGCAGAGTAGATGTTTTTAAAGCTTGACCCAACTGTATGTTGTTTATAAGAAGTTCATTTCAAATGTAATGGTATATGCATATTGAAAGTAAAAGGATGAAAAATATATATGGCAAAGAAGAATTTAGTCAAAAGAAATCAGTAAGAATCTATATTAATATCAAATAAGATATATTTCAGAACAAAGAAAGTTACCAGAGACATAGAGGAACATTATATAATAATGAAGGAGTCTTCCACTAAAATATTTAACAATCTTTAATGTGTATACACCAAACAACAGAGCTATAAAATATATGAAGCAAAAACTGACAGAACTGAAAAGAGAAATAGACAAACCTACATTTGTAGTGAGAGACTTCAATACCTCTGTATCAATTATTGATAGAACAACTAAACAGAATCAGCAAGAATATAGAATAACTTAACAATACCATCCAACAACAGAACTTGGTTGCCATTTATAGAGCAATCCACTTTAAAACAGCAAAATACACATTCTTTCAAGTGACTATGGAACATATAGGAAGATAGCTATGCTGACCCATAAAACTCATCAAAGTTAAAAGAACTGAAATTATACTTGGTTGTGGTTCTTTGACCGTGTGTGTGTGTTAGTCGCTCAGTCGTGTCTGACTCTTTGACTCCATGGGCTGTAGCCCGCCAGGCTCCTCTGTCCATGGAATTCTCCAGGCAAGAATATTGGAGTGGGTTGCTGTTTCCTTCTCCAGGGGATCTTCCCAACCCAGGGATCAAACCCAAGTCTCCTGCATTGCAGGTGGAAGCTTTACTGTCTGAGCCATCAGGGAAGCCCTCTTTGACCATAGGGGAATCAAGTTAGAAACCAGTAACAGAAAGATCCCTGTCTCCTGTACAATGTCACGAACGTCCATCCATAGTTCATCAGGCAGTCTGTCTATCAGATCCAGTCCCTTAAATCTATTTCTTACTTCCACTGTATAATCATAAGGGATTTGATTTAGGTCATACCTGAATGGTCTAGTGGTTTTTGCTACTTTGTTCAACTTATCTGAGTCTGGCAATAAGGAGTTCATGATCTGAGCCACAGTCAGCTCCCGGTCTTGTTTTTGCTGACTGTGTAGAGCTTCTCCGTCTTTGGCTGCAAAGAATATAATCAATCTGATTTTGGTGTTGGCCATCTGGTGATGTCCATGTGTAGAGTCTTCTCTTCTGTTGTTGGAAGAGGGTGTTTGCTATCACCAGTGCGTTCTTCTGGCAAAACTCTATTAGCCTTTGCCCTGCTTCATTCTGTAGTCCAAGACCAAATTTGCCTGTTACTCCAGGTGTTTCTTGACTTCCTACTTTTACATTCCAGTCCTCTATAATGAAAAGGACATCTTTTTTGGGTGTTAGTTCTAAAAGGTCTTGTAGGTCTTCATAGTACCGTTCAACTTCAGCTTCTTCAGCATTACTGGTCAGGGCATAGACTTGGATTACTGTGATATTGAATGGTTTGCCTTGGAAACGAACAGAGATCATTCTGTCATTTTTGAGATTACATCCAAGTGCTGCATTTCGGACTTTTGTTGACTATGATTGCTACTCCATTTCTTCTAAGGGATTCTTGCCCACAGTAGTAGATATAATGGTCATCTGAGTTAAATTACCCATTCCAGTCCATTTTAGTTCGCTGATTCCTAAAATGTCAACGTTCACTCTTGTCATCTCCTGTTTGACCACTTCCAATTTGCCTTGATTCACGGACCTAACATTCCAGGTTCCTATGCAATATTGCTCTTTACAGCATCGGACCTTGCTTCTATCACCAGTCACATCCACAACTGGGTGTTGTTTTTGCTTTGGCTCCATCCCTTCATTCTTTCTGAAATTATTTCTCCACTGATCTCCAGTAGCATATTGGGCACCTACCGACCTGGGGAGTTCATCTTTCAGTGTCCTTTTCATACTGTTCATGGGGTTCTCAAGGCAAGAATAATGAAGTAGTTTGCCATTCCCTTCTCCAGTGTACCACATCACGACCCAGATAATCATGATGGTGTGATCACTCACCTAGAGCCAGACATCCTGGAATGTGAAGTCAAGTGGACCTTAAGAAGCATCACTATGAACAAAGCTAGTGGAAGTGATGGAATTCCAGTTGAGCTATTTCAAATCCTAAAAGATGATGCTGTGAAAGTGCTCCACTCAGTATGCCAGCAAATTTGGAAAACTCAGCAGTGGCCACAGGACTGGAAAAGGTCAGTTTTCATTCCAATCCCAAAGAAAGGCAATGCCAAAGAATGCTCAGACTACCGCACAATTGCACTTATTTCACACACTACTAGTAAAGTAATGCTCAAAATTCTCCAAGCCAGGCTTCAGCATTATGTGAACCGTGAACTTCCAGATGTTCAAGCTGGTTTTAGAAAAGGCAGGGGCACCAGAGATCAAATTGCCAACATCCACTGGATCATCAGAAAAGCAAGAGAGTTCCAGAAAAACATCTATTTCTGATTTATTGACTATGCCAAAGCCTTTGACTGTGTGGATGACAATAAACTATGGAAGATTCTTCAAGAGATGGGAATACCAGACCACCTGACCTGCCTTTTGAGAAATCTGTATGCAAGTCAGGAAGCAACAGTTAGAACTGGACATGGAACAACAGACTGGTTCCAAATAGGAAAAGGAGTACGTCGAGGCTGTATATTGTCACTCTGCTTATTTAACTTGTATGCAGAGTACATCATGAGAAACGCTGGGCTGGAAGAAGCACAAGCTAGAATCAAGATTGCCAGGAGAAATATTAATAACCTCAGATATGCAGATGACACCACCCTTATGGCAGAAAGTGAAGAACTAAAGAGCCTCTTGATGAAAGTGAAAGAGGAGAGTGAAAAAATTGGCTTAAAGATCAACATTCAGAACATGGCATCTGCTCCCATGGCATGCCGTTACTTCATGGCAAATAGATGGGGAAACAGTGGACACAGTGGCTGACTTTGTTTTTCTGGGCCTCAAAATCACTACGATGGTGACTGCAGCCATGAAATTAAAAGACACTTACTCCTTGAAAGGAAAGTTATGACCAACCTAGACAGCATATTAACAAGCAGAGACATTACTTTGCCAACAAAGGTCCATCTAGTCAAGGCTATGGTTTTTCCAGTAGTTGTGTATGAATGTGAGAGTTGGACTATAAAGAAAGCTGAGCACAGAAGAATTGATGCTTTTGAACTGTGGTGTTGGAGAAGACTCTTGAGTGTCTCTTGGACTGCAAGGAGATCCAACCAGTCCATGATAAGGGAGATCGGTCCTGAGTTTTCATTGAAAGGACTGATGTTGAGGCTGAAATTCCAATACTTTGGCCACCTGATATGAAGAGCTGACTTGTTTGAAAAGACCCTGATGCTGGGAAAGATTGTAAGGCAAGAGGAGAAAGGGACAACAAAGGATGACATGGTTGGATGGCATCACCGACTCAATGGACATGAGTTTGAGCGGACTCTGGGAGTTGATGATGGACAGGGAGGCCTGGCATGCTGTGATCCATGGGGTCGTGAAGAGTCGGACACAACTGAACAACTGAACTGAGCAGAAAGATAATATGAAAATCTCCAAACACTTAGAAACTAATACCTCACTTCTGAATAATCCATGGGTCAAAAAAGATATTGCAATGGAAAGTAAAAAATACATTGAATTGAATGAAAATGAAAATACATCACATAAAATTTGTGGGATACAGATAAACCAGTATAGAGAGGGGGAATGTTTATCATTAAATGTATACTTTTGAAAAGAGGAAAAAAATCTCAACTCGATAATCTAAGCTCCCACTTCAATGGCCTAGAAAAAGAATAATGAGCAGAAGGACGGAAAAAAGAAATATGAAATCAGTGAAACTGAAAACAGAAAAAAACAACCTCACAGAATTAGTTCTTTAAAAAGAGGATGAAATTTAAAAATCTCAAGTAAGGCTGATAAAAAGAGAAAAGATGCAAATTACCAAATGAATGAATCAGGAATGGATGAAGGAATCAAGGATATCACTACAGAACCTGCAGACATCAAAAGGGAGTACTCAAAACTCTACATGCAAACGTTTTAACAATTTACAAGAAATAGAACACCTCCTCAGAAAATTCCATGACATCTTACAGAAAAACCCTAAAGAACTTTCTGGCCAACTCAATATAAACTACCGCAATGCACTCAGTATAAAGTAGATAATTCAAATAACCCTATTTCATACAGATTTGAAAGGAAAAGATAAATCAGTTCTTATTTGTAGATGACATGATTGTCTATATAGAAAGTCTCAAAGATGTGATCAAAAAAAAAAAAAAAAAACTCCTAAAACTAATAAATGAATTGAACAAGATTTAGGGTATAAGGTAAACATTCAAAATTCAACTTTATTTCAGTGTACTATCAGTGAGCATATGGATCCTGAAAAAAAAAAGAATACCATCTACTTTGCTCAAAATTGCAGTTTTATTGTTGTTTAGTCACTAGGTCATGTCCAGGCTCCTCTGTCCAAGGAATTCTCCAGGCAAGAATACTGGAGTGGGTTGCCATTTCCGCCTCCAGGGATCTTCCCAACCCAGGGATCAAACCCAAGTCTCCTGTGTCTCTTGCATTGCATGTGGATTCTTTTCCCCTTGAGCCACTAGGGAAACCCGGTATTGGTAGAGGGATAGACAATTAGATCAATGGAACAGAATAGGGAACCCAGAGACAGATCAACCAAATATGCCAATTGATTTTTGACAAAAGTATAAAAGGAATTCAATGGAATAAAGATAACTTTTTAAACAAATGATGCTGCAGCAATTGGTCAATGATAGGCAAAAATAAATAAAATAAAAACCTCAACCTAAGCCTTGCACCTGATATAAAAATTAACTCATGGTCTTAAATATAAAACATAAAACTATAACTTATCAAACATCTAGAAAAAAATCTGAGAAAATCTTTAGGATCTAGGACTGTTTGATTCCACCAAAACTACAAGTGTTTGCTCTGTGAAAGGTCTGTTAGCAAGATGAAAAGCCAGGCTATAGACTGGGAGAAAATTTTTGCAAACAACATATCTATCATAAGACCAGTATTTAGGCTATATAAAGCACTCTCAAAACTCAACAGCAGAAAAAACAGTCCAATGAGAAAATGGCAAACAACAGGATGAGATGGTTTTCCCCAAAGAAGATATACAGATGACAAATAAGCACACGAAAAGATGTTAAACATCATTAGCCATTAAGAAAATGTAAATTAAAGCCACAAGATTTCTCTACACCCCCATCAGTGTGGCTAAAATTAGAAAAAAAAAAGCAACTTACAAGTCCAGTGTTGGCAAGGACATGGAGAATCTGGATCACTCATCCATTGCTAACAAAAATGTAATAGAGTGCTAACACTTTGGAAAATTGTTTGGTGGTTTCTTAATTAAAAAAAAAAAACAAAACAAACAAACCCAAGGATGCCATACAACCCACGACTATATTCCCATGCACTTATCCAGGCAACCTGTAAAGCAGGAGACACTGGTTCAATCTCTGGGGCGGGAAGATCCCCTGGAGGAGGGAATGGCTACCCACTCCAATACTCTTGCCTGGAGAATTCTATGGACAGAGGAGCCTGACGGGACTGTAGTCTGTGGGATCCCAAAGAGTCCGACTCGATGGAGTGACTAATACAGACACACACAGGCTCCGAACTACAGATGACTGACCCACACTGGAAGAAAAATAAGGAAAACAGTATCCACAGCAAGAACTCCCAACAGACCTCTTGTGTAGTTCCGACTAATATTATCATCACCCCTACTTCGTGGATGAGTAAGCTGAGACTCAGAGGCCAGTGTCAAGGCCACGCAGCCAGTATGCGGCAGAGGCGGTATAGGAATCCTGTTAAGGCTAGTACGTGATTCAAGCCTCAGATTGTCTGGTGTGGCCCTTTTCACAGGCAAGTAGGGAACGGTGAAGCCTCGGGCCACACAGCTGGAAAGTCAGGCGGCTGCTCCGTCTTCTGGGCTAGAGTGCGCTTCCCCGGTTCTTGGGTCCAACTTTTCCTAACTTTCCCGGGCCACTTTCCCCCGGTCCCAGGGGAGCAGGCCCCACCCTTTTCTTCCGGGAGGCGCGCGTAGGGGGGAGGGCGGGTCCCCGAGCGCAGTCCCCTCCCCAGACCCTGCCCCCGGGCTATAAACCCGGGGCCGGGGACCGGCGCGGGCAGTCCCGGCTGGCCCGCTCCGCGGGGCGATCGCGCAGATGGCGGCGCTGGCGACAGTGGCCAAGAAGGTGTGGAGCGCGCGGCGGCTGCTGGTGCTGCTGTTCACACCGCTCGTGCTGCTGCCGGTGGTCTTCGCCCTCCCGCCCAAGGTAACGCCGCCTCTCCTGGGCGGTACCCCCGTTCCGCCCGCCCCGGGCGGCCGCGCCACGATCAGGACCCTGTCGTCCCGAGCCTCGGATTCGGAACACCGCAGAGGTCCCAGTCTAGACTTCACCAGACCCCCGGCCCTCCGCCTTCCCTCGCTTTCCCTGCCTTGCACGGATGTGAACACGATTCCCCTTTCCCAGCCGCTGCTGCTCCTGGGAGCCCGGGTCCCAGTAGCCTTCTGGATCTTGTCATTTCTGCAGGAATGATTTCTCTCTATCGAGCTCTGACTGTGCGCTTGGTGATGTGTGGCACATTTCACTTGATAATCACAAGAAACACTTGATGAATGGCAAGCTGTGTGATCTGGGGCTTAACCTCTCTGAACTTCACTTTGTTCATTTGTAAACACGGGGGAAATGATCATAGGGATCCATTGGATGGTGGTGAATATTAAAAAGAGGCAATATATGTTAATTTCTTTGAACTGAGCCTGGTACCCAGTAAGTGCCGGAGACTACACTGGCTGGTCGTTATTCGATGTGCCTTATACAATGGAGAACAGCCAAGCTTTAATAAATGCTTACTGGGAGCCAGTGTGAAGTGAAAGTCGCGCAGTCGTGTCTGACTCTGCGACCCCGTGGACTGTAGCCCGCCAACCTCCTCTGTCCATGAAATTCTCCAGGCAAGAATACTGGAGTAGGTTGCCTTGCCCTCCTCCAGGGGATCTTCCCGACCCAGGGATTGAACCCACGTTTCCTGCAGTGCAGGCAGATTCTTTACCCTCTGAGCCACCAGGGGCAAGGTGCAGTGCTTAACTTTGCCTATGTGCAGCGTCTGACTTAATCCAGACTGAAAATGCCCCTCCCAGTGGGGAGGACTATTTGCCTTATTTTCCAGAGGAGAAAAGTGAGGCTGGGAGAGAAGTGTCTTGCTCACAGTCACACAACAGGCAGCTGAGTGGGATCAATCCCTCGCTTATCAGAATCCAGAACCTAGTTTGTTTCTAGACTCTCAAAGAAAGTAATCCGTAGAAGATCAAAGGCTGCAGATTGAGGTCAGGAGTGTCACGACAAAATTCATCACCAGTGGGAGAAGGAGATGGTATCGCAGGTCCCTGGTGGGTCCCTCACCTGTGCCCAGCACATTTGGGGCACCAAGGGAAGGTGTGAGGCTCATTGGACAAGGCTTCTACCTCCGGGAAGTTGTTTCACTGTCCCTCAATGAGATATTGTTCAGTTGCTAAGTTGTGTCCGACATTTTGCAACCCCGTGGACTGCAGCACACCAGGCTCCCCTTGTCCTTCACTATCTCCCTGAGTTTGCTCAAACTCGTGTCCTTTGAGTTGGTGATACCATCCAACAATAAGATTTTAATTATCCATTAATTGCCATCTATGAAATATTACATGTTCATAAATGTTAAAGAGAGGGTATAATTTAGTGGCAGATTCCCCACCTCTTCCAGCAGAGTACCAGGGGAGCGGGGAGAGGTGTTAAGAGAGGGCTGCTTGGAGGAAGGGGTGAGGAAGTGATACTAAGAAGATGGTGTTGAAAGATCCAGGACAAATTCTTCGGTGTGGAAATAGCCTAGCACTTAGACTTTCTTGACATGTGAGAGAAAAACAGTAAATGCTAGTGTAAGGATTAGGCTGCTTATTTAAAAACCATCCCATCCCTGGCCACTTGCTGACTTCAGGACCTTGGACCCGTCTCCTTTCCTCTTTGGGTCTCCTTTTCCTTGTCTATGAGGTGGAGGATTTTGCCATGCTAGCTTCCAACACTTGACGTGAGGGTCTGAGCGAAGACGTTGCCTCACTTTATGAAGCATCACTGGTAGAAGGCAAGGTGGGTCTGGGGGGTCCCAGGCAGAGCTCTGGGGAAGAAGTGATGAAACACACAGGGTCTCTCTCCTCTGCAGAGGGTTCTGAAAGCTCCGCTCTGCTCTGCTCTCTAGCAAGATTTGTGAACCTAGAGGCGGATCCAAGTGTTATGGGGCCAGAAACTTGTACTAAATTGAGAGGCTTTCTTTAAGAAAGAGCATACAGCTTTACAAGTACAGAATTCAGTACGCGGCTTGGGAGTGGCTCTGAACCTGTAAAGACTTCATTAGCTTCACAGTGAACCCACTTCCGTATGGTCCCCAGTGTGGATAGCTAACAGCGCATGTCTGATCGATAAGGTGTTTCGCTGAGTGCTTCCCGACTCTTACGTTCCAGGCGCAGTGCTGAGTTTCTCAGGTGTTGCCCTCTGTGATATCCACATCACCAGGGAGTCCACTGCTATTAGCATGGAACAGGTGAAGAAATGGAAGCTCAGCAAGGTTAGGTGACTTGTCCAAGGTCACACAACCTGTACAAAGCCAGAATGCATTGTCTGTGTCTGACCACTTCACTTTATACTCTTTCTTTAGTTCTAATTGAGTGAGAACCTCTGCTGGTTCCCTCCAGATCCCCAGTGGAGACTCTTTGTGTGGCTCTGATCTCACCACCTTTTAAACTGGCTAATAAAGCAGGGCCTTCTCCCAGGAGGCAGCTCTGGCTTCTTGGGAGATCTTAACCTCCCTCAAGTCTCTATCAGCACACTCAAAACTCCCTCTTCCTGCATGTTATATGCATATGTTTATCACATTGTATTATTATCATATTCTTGGATGTTAATAACTGACATGTTTCTTAATCTAACGTAGAAGGTGAATAAAAGCATCCTTAGAGAATAGTGAGCGGAGAAATTTGTGGTTTTTGTTGGTCTATGACATACACGTAAAGCAAAGAGTGGGTGTGCTATGCACACATAGTTTCAAGGCAGTTCCTGTAATCTTAACCAGTTCAATCCTGTGATAACCTCTCCAAAGGCTGGCAGTATAAAAAAGTGTGCTTTCTGTGCAAATGAAGCTTCAAGGCAAGTGTGCTCAGTGTCCACCCTCACCCCTAACATCAGGCTGCTGCTTCTAAGCCTCTCTCACCTAGAAATTCTGGAACCACCAAGGCCAGTTATAGGGTTCATATCCCAAAAAGCTTTGCAGAATTGTTGATATCAGGGAAGAAGTTTGAGATCCTTGCTGTTGGCCATTTGCCCCTCACTGGGTCCTGCTTTTCTAGCTTGATAAGGTCTCCAGCATCACTGCTCTGATGTTCCAGAAGTCTGTATGATTGTAAGGGTTGGTTATCATGCACCTGTCCCCTGGTGACTGGTGAGGGAGGCTGCAGGGAGGCTTGGGTTAATCTGAAGGGTAGAGCCAGGGGCTGGGGGCAGGGGATGGGAACAATTCCTACATTATGTCCTCCTGGCTTGGAACACTGTCAGCAGGGGTGAAAAGGAGTGGGATGCCCTTCTGGAATGCAGTGGCTGCAATTTCCAGGGCCACGGGGATCATGGCTGTTACCCCAAAGAGTGCCAGAGACTGAGGAACTCAGGATGCTGCTAGAGGGACTGCCTCACAGTTTTCTAAGAATGGCCATCCTGGAAGCTGGGTGTTAGAGGACTGGCCTTGGGCAACTCGGGGAGACAGAGGAGAGTATTAAATCAAGCTTGCAAGTAAGCACCAGGCCATGTATTTGCAGAGAATCTCACCTCCTTTCCCAACTTACTAAAAGCAAATCTAGCTGGACTGACCGTCTGGCCATCAAGAGTGCTTCCAGTGGGTACTCACAGGTGGCTCTTTCTAAGGATGCTTTGAGGAGGAGGCAGGTAGGGGTGGGGGGACTCTGGGCAGGGCCTCCTCCCAGGTGACAGGTCTGGCTTCTTGGGAGATCTTTCGTTGTTGTTCAGTCACTCAGTTGTGTCCGACTCTTTGCAACCCCATGAATCGCAGCACGCCAGGTTTCCCTGTCCATCACCAACTCCTGGAGCTTGCTCAAACTCATGTCCATTGAGTTGCTGATGCCATCCAACCATCTCATCCTCTGTCGTCCCCTTCTCCTCCTGCCCCCAATCTTTCCCAGCATCAGGGTCTTTTCTAATGAGTCAGCTTTTTGCATCAGGTGGCCAAAGTACTGGAGTTTCAGCTTCAACATCAGTCCTTCCAATGAACACCCAGGACTGATCTCCTTTAGGATGGACCGGTTGGATCTCCTCGCAATCCAGGGGACTCTCAAGAGTCTTCTCCGACACCACAGTTCAAAAGCATCAATTTTTTGGCGCTCAACCTTCTTTGCGGTCCAACTCTCACATCCATATGTGACTACTGGGAAGAACATAGCATTGACTAGACAGACCTTTGTCAACAAAATAATCTGACTTCACTGATTTTAGCTGCCCAGAGTCTCTATATCAGCACACTCAAAGCCCCCTCCTGTTACATGCTTACATTTATCATGTTATATTATTGCCGTATTCTTGGATGTTGGTGACTACATGTTTCTCAATGTAACATACGATGGGAATAAGAGCTTCTGGGCAGGACTGCTCCAGAGTGTTGTACAGGTTGTGCAGCGCACAGAGAGAAGTGAGGAGGCGAAATGAGGCCGAATCCACCTGCGGAAGCTGGCATCCCGGTGTGGTGCCGGACCCACTGAGGAAGAGCCCCTTTCCCCAGTTGGCACAAAGGCGTTGTCTGGCTTGCAGCAGCCTTGTTCTGGGGTGGCAGTTACACCTGTGAAGTCAGAGGCCCACTGTTTTGCATTCACCTAATCCATGAGAGGGGGATGTTCAGGTGGATGACTGAGAAAATGGGCCTTTCCTTCCCAGTTTTGAGGCTTCAGAATCAGAACTGGATTCTCATTCCACATCCCGGCTCTGTGACCTCAGGCAAGTCGTTTGACTTCTCTGGGCCTCAGTCTCTTCAGTGATAACACCCCTATAATATCACCTTCCCCCCGGTTATTCTTTCAGTTCAGTTCAGTTGCTCAGTCGTGTCTGACTCTTTGCGACCCCATAAACCGCAGCACTCCAGGCCTCCCTGTCCACTACCAACTCCTGGAGTCCACCCAAACCCGTGTCCGTTGAGTCAGTGATGCCATCCAACCATCTCATCATCTGTTGTCCCCTTCTCCTCCTGCCCTCAATCTTTCCCAGCATCAGGGTCTTTTCTAATGAGTCAGCTCTTCACATCAGGTGGCCAAAGTATTGGAGTTTCAGCTTCAACATCAGTCCTTCCGATGAACACCCAGGACTAATTTCCTTTAGGATGGACTGGTTGGATCTCCTTGCAGTCCAAGGGACTCTCAAGAGTCTTCTCCAACACCACAGTTCAAAAGCATCAATTCTTCTGTGCTCAGCTTTCTTTATAGTCCAACTCTCACATCCATACATGACCACTGGAGAAACCATAGCCTTGATAGATGGACCTTTGTTGACAAAGTAATGTCTCTGCTTTTTAACATGCTGTCTAGGTTGGTCATAACTTTCCTTCCAAGGAGTAAACATCTTTTAATTTCATGGCTGCAATTACCATTTGCAGTGATTTTGGAGCCCAGAAAAATAAAGTCAGCCACTGTTTTCACTGTTTCCCCATGTATTTGCCATGAAGTGATGGTACTGGATGCCATGATCTTAGTTTTCTGAATGTTGATCTTTAAGCCAACTTTTTCACTCTCCTCTTTCACTTTCATCAAGAGGCTCTTTAGTTCTTCTTCACTTTCTGCCATAAAGGTAGTGTCATCTGCATATCTGAGGTTATTGATATTTCTCCCAGCAATCTTGATTCCGGCTTGTGCTTCCGCCAGCCCAACGTTTCTCATGATGTACTCTGCATATAAGTTAAATAATCAGGGTGACAATATATAGCCTTGATGTACTCCTTTTCCTATTTGGAACCAGTCTGTTGTTCCATGTCCAGTTCTAACTGTTGCTTCCTGACCTGCATATAGGTTTCTCAAGAGGCAGGTCAGGTGGTCTGGTATTCCCATCTCTTGAAGGATTTTCCACAGTTTATTGTGATCCACACAGTCAAAGGCTTTGGCGTAGTCATTTATTATTGTTTGGGTCATAGTTATTCTTTGGGCCTAGTGAAATCATATGTTGTACTGGCATCATAACTTCTTACTTTTTCATTCAGCCCTCAAGGTGTGTTTTAACTCTCCCGTTTTGCAGATGAGAAGCTGAGACTCAGAAGTAAGAGGATGGAAAGAGCATGGGCCTTGGGGTTGGGAAGACTTGGGTCTGGGTCTTGGCTCTCAAACTGTAAGATGAGGGCCTTGGGCGGGAGACATCCCATTTCTGAGCCTCGTTTTCCTCACTTGTAAAGTGGGGAAGACTCACGGGTCCTCAAAGAGCTCCTATGAGCTTTAATTCAGTTAGGGTACAGAAATCGTCCCATGCTTGTCAAACAGGGTGGGAGTTGATAACAGTAATAATTGCTAAGTGTTTTCCTCATCTGCCCCACACTGTTTTACATACCTCTCACATTTTAGTTCATTACATTTCATTTAATCTCTGAAGCCTACCTTCTAGATAAGAGGTGAAGGGAAGTAGATGTCAAGCTCCCATATTTCTGTTCAGATTATAGTAAGACCTCAAGAAAGGATAAGAACACCTCATACTTACTGATTACTTACTAGAAGCTGGCCCCCTCTTTCCCTCTGCGCCAGCCACCTGGCCTTCTTGGTGTTCCTTAAATATCCCAAGATTGCTCTCACCCCAGGGCCTTTACCAGCTTCCTGGGTGGCACAGTGGTAAAGAATCCACCTGCCAATGCAGGAGACCCAAGAGACTCCGGTTCGATCCCTGGGTCAGTATTCTTACTTGGAAAATCCCATAGACAGAGGCGCCTGGCAGGCTACAGTCCATGGGGTCACTAAGAGTCGGACACAACTGAGCAACTAAAGACACGCACACCTACTGTTCCTTCCGTTATGAACTCCTCTTCCCCCAGATCCCTGCAAGCCTTGCTTCCACACTTCATTCATCTTAGTTCAAAGATGAACCTCCTCAAAGGCCTTCCCTGGCCACCCTTTGTAACATAGAAAATAAAAATTCCTTTATGCTCTCTTCCCTGCCTTATTTTGCTTCATGGTCTTCATCACTATCTGGCAATGTAATATGTATTTAAAGAACGGGCAAGTCAGAGTAAGCAGGCTTAGAGTTGGCTAGCTCAAATAATTTCAGTGGGCTCTGGGACAGAGAGGTTGTCCCTAGTTGTCTGGTCCCTGGCCCTGGGTGATTAGGGCAGGCAGATAGTGGCCTGGAGTGAGAGAAAGGAGATGGTTGGGGGTGTGGGCTTGGGATTGTCTGGTTTACTTTTGAAAAGCAGACGCACAGGTGAGTTATTTACTATCTCTAGGAATGAACTAGCCCTGAGAGGGGCAGACTCTTCAGCGTTAGCAAGGTCCCAAGATGCCAGAGCATCACATTCAGAAACTGGAAAACATGGTTGTTACAATCTCCCATACTCTTCTCTTCTGTCACTTGTGGTCCAGCCTTATAGGCCTTCCTTTGGTTCTTTAAACCTGCCAAACATGTTGCTGCCTCGGGACCTTTGCACTTGTTCTTGCTGCCTGGGATGCTCTTGCCCCTGATCTTCCACAGGTGGATCTGTCTGATCATTCAGGTCTTAGCTCCAAAGGCACCTCCTCCGAGAAGACCTCCTTGATTACCTCTTCTCAATAACACTTGCCCTCCTCACTGTACAAAACAGTCTCTAAAACAGCATCCTGTTTTATCTCCTTCATGGCATTCATTCCAACCTGAAATGTTCATTATTTGTTCACTGCCTGCCTTCTCCATGAGACTGTGAGTGATATAAGGGCAAGGCCTGTGTCTGTCTTGTTCCCTCAGCATCCCGAGTGCCTAGGAGAGAGTCTGACACTGTAAACCAGACAATGAATGAATTTGCATTTGAGCCAGGTAGCTCTGATTTCTGAGCACGTGCACTTGCTAAACCCCTAGACTGCTACTAATTTGTAGAAGATCTGAGCTGAAATCAGTGTTTCCAGCCCTTTCCTTTTTCAGCAGGGAAAACTGGGGCCCAGAGGTCACATGGAAGGACCTTCCCACCCCTTCCAGCCAGGTGGTCCCAGAACCCTCATCTGTGCCCCCTTCGTGCTCTCCCGCCAGGTTTGACCTGTTGCCCACACAGACCTCTTGGCCTTGGAACCGCTGCTCTGAGGCCTAGCCAACTTTCCACTTTCCTGGAGATCCTGCCAGGTGTGTAAACAGACCAACACAATTCCTGATGAGGCGGTGGGGAGCAGGATCGTATTTCCTGACCTGACTCAGCTGGGAAGTGCCCTCTGGACTGATGAGCAGGATTGTGAGACACCGCCCCCCCCCCCAGACTGTGAGGACACAGAGTGAGCACCCTAACTAGACCAGACCTGAAACAAATGACACAGGTGTGCCCCAAACGGCTCTCTCCAGCTGAGATGCACCACGGATGAGAAAGATGCACAAGGCCATGCCGTCTCTGGCAAGCCTCAATTTCCTCATCTGATAAGTGGGCATAACGACACCCACCTGCTCGGAAGACTTGACAGTGCCTGATGCAGCATAGGTACTTGGTAAAGAATTGTGGCTATTGCTATTATCTGCAAAATAGGGGTACGAGGCACTTGACTCTATCTACTTGTTCATGAAATTCACAAGGGGAGGGGCAGCCAATGGGAAGGAGCCTGTGCTGGGGGCGAGGGGAGTCAGGAGGACTGATAGATAGGACAGAACATTGATGCCCTGCTCAATAAAGACATTGGAAAAAGGCTAGCGAGGCCAGCGTGCCCCTTCTGGCAGCCCAGTGGCTGCCCTGCCCAGTTCCTTTAACTTTCCTCTCCTGCGAAGCCCTCTCTTGGTCTGGACTGGAGAGAGGGGTTTGATTTCAGTCATGTTAAGCTCTCTAGCAGGAATGCGCCTGTCCCTGGGAGGCTCAGGATGTGAATTCAAGGTTGCTGATGTCCCAGGCTGCATGCCTTACTCATTCCCTCTCCTCTCTCCCCCAGGAGGCCCCTTGAGAGCCATAGCCAACACCTCTCTAGCATTTATGAAGTGTCAGGCGTGGTTCAATGCACTTGAGATAGGCTCGCTCATGTATGCTCGCCCCGGCTCTGTGGCACAGGTGCTATTATTGTCCGCATTCACAGATGGGGAAACTGAGTCACAGAATTGTTCAGTCACTTGCCCCAGCTCCCATGGTTTGGAAGTGGCAACAGCTGGGGTTCTGACCTGGCATTCTAGCTCCAGAGTCTGTGCTTTTAGCCGCTGTGTGACACAAGGGAGATGGACCCATTTTACAGACGAGAAGCCTGAGGCTCAGAGAGGAAGACACTTGTCTAGCACCTCACAGTCACTGAATGAGTAGTCAGGCTGCCATTCGAGCACGTCTGCCTTATCAAAAGCCCACATTCCTTCATGCTTCAGTGGAGGCAAGGGGACAGGGGCAGGGAATACATTAAGAAAGGCTTCCCAGTGGAGAGACCTGTCATTCTGACACTGGAGTGGAAGTTTGGAGGTTTTGGGGTCTTGGGGGTGCTGAAGATAGGAATTAACATGAATTGTCAAGTATGATATGTAGAAGCTTGGGTTTGGGTGCTTCGGTGCAAATTCTGGTTTTTTAATATGCTGTGTGACCTCGGGCCAGTTGCATAACTTCTCTGTGCTCAAGTTCCTCATCTGTGAATGGGTAGGATAATAGGTGATGGTACTTTTAAAGGGCTCAACAAATGCTGGCTGGCTTCATGGCTAAACCACCTCCTGTGTCCTGAGCCCTGGGGAGTCCTTTAAAGCAGAGTTCTGAAGTGTTTTGCTCTCCAGGAGACATTCATCAAGGCCTGAAAACGTTTTTGATTGTCACAGCTCGATGGAGATGCTACCGGCGTCTAGGGATGCTGCTGAACACACTACAGTGCGCAGGATTGCCCCCACAACAGAGAGCTCTCAGGCCCCGAATGTCAGTGGTGCCAAGGCTGGGAGCCCCTGCGCAGTGCATTTACTTGGGGTCTTCTCCCAGCAGGCCCGTGAGGCAGGCGTGATCAGGTCCCATTTTCTGTCAGGAACACTGAGGCCCAGAGAGGGGAAGAGCTTGCCTTTGGACTCACAGCCTGACTGCAGAAGGCCTCCCAGGGTGGAGGGGATTTGGAAATGGAGGCCCTTCCAGGGCCCGTGAGCCCTGCTCCAGGCTCTGCTGCGTGGAGCTGACTGTCCCCTCTGCCCTCCTGGCTCTCAGCGGGCGGGACCAGCCTCCTTTCCCGTGATCGGGAGAAATAACAAGAGCGGCCCTTGTTTGCTGCCACCCACAGCCCCGATTGTCCCCTCGATTCCACATGACGGTCCACCTTTCTCGCATGACAAGCCACTTTGCTGGCTGGCCCCCAGCAGCCTGGAGGAGTGCAGGAGAAGGGAGGAAACGGCTCCCTGCTCCTTTAAGCCATCTTCTGCCCTGCCTGGAGCCCCCTTGGATTCCTCTGAAAAGGGCTGGGACTCGGCAAAACTCCTCCTGGCGCCTGAGCCAGGCGTTTGACAGCATGGAGTCCGAGAAACAGAAGTGTGAGCAGTTTCCTGAGACACGAGTCTTGGGAATGGGCTCTGCTGTGCTGACATCTGGGACCAGAACGCGGGGTGTCCAGGCCTGGGGGAGCCAGCAGAGGCCTAATGCACGGCCCTGCCTGCAGTCCAGCTCTCACTTCTTCTTGGGGAAACTGAAGTGGTCCTGAGAGGCCTTGCTACCCCCACTAAACTACCCATCAATCCAGGGTACCTGGCTTCCTTTCCTGCTTCTGATCTGTTTCTTCTATGGAGTCTGGACCTCCTCCAGACCTTGACTTTCCTCCCCTGGACAAAGGGTCTGCCCAGAGTCACTGGGCTGATTTGTCCTCCAGAATCACTCTCTGAAGGGGAGGGGGCAACGTCATGAGAGTATGAACTCTAGCACCAGATCTCCTGGACTCCACGCTGGCTCCCCCACCTCCTGGCTGTGTGACCCTGGGTAAGTTACTTAGCCTCTCTGTGCCTCAGTTTCCTCCTCTTTGTGAGGACACTAATAGGATCTACCTCAGAGCGGGATTGTGAAGATTGGTTTTGATACCTAAAATACTCTGGGCTGCTCCTGATCATAAGAGGTACTAGTTAAAGATCTACTGTTGTTCAGTCGCCAAGTCGTGTCCATTTCTTTTGTGACCCCGTGGACTGCAGCACGCCAGGGTTCCCCGTCCCTCACCATCTCCCGGAGTTTGCCCAAGTTCATGTCCATTGCGTGGGTGATGCCATCCAACCATCTCATCCTCTGTCGTCCCCTTCGCCTCCTGCCTTCAATCTTTCCCAGCATCAGGGTCTTTTCCAATGAGTTGGCTATTCGCATCAGGTATAATAGTAATAGTAGTAGTATTGTTATTTGCCTTACAAATGAGCCTGTGGATCTAAGGGTCTGGAAGTGCTTTATAGGGGATGAGACTTGCTTCTGCATCTGCTTGGCTTCTTCCCTTTTAATCTCTGTGTAGGTTCTTGGGTTCTCTGAGCCTCCAATTCCTCCACTATAAAACAGGGGAAAGCTGATCTCCTAGGAGCTTCTGGAATTTTAAATGAGATAGTGCTTATTCAGAAAAACAACCCCAGTGAAAGTTCCCTTGCCGTTCTTACTCTAACTCTGAAGTCCAAGGCTCCAGAGGCCTAAGAAGTGAAGGAATGTTGGCAGTGGGGGGTTCATTGTCAAGAGGGGCTTGTGAACGTCATAGCTCAGGCCTCAGCAGCAGGGGTCAGCTTTCCCATCATCCCCTGCACTGACTCCCAGGATGCCTGGGGCAGAGCGCGCTGGACCAGAGTGGACGATGGTAAATGGTAGAGACTTAAAATGTCAGAGGCAGGGAAGACCTCAGTGCCCAGGAGAAGTTAGGCTAAGTGGTGGGCCCGTAGCTGATCCAGGATGGATCCCTGCCAAGAACGTGCTCTGGGGATGGGTGTGGGGGTGGGCAGAACAAGGCATTTCCCCGCCATCCTTGGTCTCACCATCTGTCTGTACATTCACTAGCCTCATGGGGCCATGTTGAGGAGCCAGGGAAACTAAGCACTTTGTAAAGAGTGAAATAAGTACCTGTAATAGTAAGGTACAAATAAGGGTCCTTCCCGCCTGGTTAACCAGTATATCCCCAGCGCTTGGCAAAGTGCTTAATAAATATGTGTAGAATGAATATGAAATCAATGCAAGTATTTCCTTAGTGTTTCCTGTGTGCCAGGCACTGTCCACGAGTGATCCTTACAGTTAAAAGTATTAATTGAGCACCTACTATATACCAGCTACTAGTCTGGGAGAACATGGCAATGAACCAAACAGTCACAAATCCTTTTACTTATGGAGCTGACATTCTAGAGGGGTATACATTTTTTTAAAGAAAGCAAACACATAAATAGGTAAGATCTATGTGTGTTTGTATGTATGTGTTAGTTGCTCGGTCTTACCTGACTCTTTGCAACCCCATGGACTGTAGCCCGCCAGGCTCCTCTGTCCACGGGATTCTCCAGGCGAGAATACTGGAGTGGGTTGCCATGCCCTTCTCCAAGGTAAGATCTATAGTATGTCAAATGATGAACAGTACTATGAAGCATAAAATCGCAGAAGGCAGGGGGCCAGGAATGGGGGTAAGTGCAATTTTAGAGTCAGAAAGATTCTGAAAAGGGAACATTTGAACAAATTCCTGAAGGAGGAGACATTGGAGCAAAGAGTTGAAGGAGGTGAAGGAACAAACCCTGAGTGCGTATAAAGGAAGAACATTCCAGGTAAGGAGACAGTTAAGCGCAAAGATCCTGAGGTGGGGGCATGGGGGATGTTCAAGAAATAGCAAATGCATGTAAATCCATGGCTGATTCATGTCAATGTATGGCAAAAACCACTACAATATTGTAAAGTAATTAACCTCCAACTAATAAAAATAAATGGAAAAAAAAATTTGAAACGGAATCTGAAGCACACACACATAAAAAAAGAAATAGCAAATGGTCTTCCTGGGTCCTCATGACAGCCCTTCCAGGAGCCTGCCCACTGACCCCTTGATCACAGAGGAACTCAGGTGAAGAGCATAGGTGGCGTTTGAAGGCAGGTCCCACCATAATGCCTTCAGGCTGGATTTCATTTCAGCCCAAGAGAGGCCTCCTGTTAGCACAGGCCTCCGGAGGTGTGGGGCAGCTGCCAGGAGCAGGGGGAGGTGGAGAAGCCCTGAGGGGGCCTTTGGCACACCCACCACCTGTGATGGGGCCTGAAGGGCCCTTGGAACACGTGGGGAGACTGAGGCCCCCCAGAGAGGAAGGCACTGTCCGAGGTCACACGGCCACTTGGCCTCTTTTTGGGAAGAACTTGTTCCAAAAGTTCTCAGTCCTCTGGCTGAGTCAGGCCACTGGGGGAGTTTTTTTTGGGGGGGTCTCCCCCCTATAAAATGGGGAGAAACTGATCTCCTAGGAGTTCCTGGGATTTTAAATGAGATCGTGTTTATGCAAAGAAAAATCCCGGTGAAAGTTCCCTTGCCATTCTTCTTCTAACCCTGAAGCCCATAGCCCCCGAGCCCTAGGACATGAGGGACCGTGGGCAGCAGACGGTCACTGGGCAGCTGCCACCCCGCCCCCACCCGCCTGCCTGGCTCATGAATGATTAGTGAGCCTTGGGGGGCAGTGGGGTGTGAGCTGCCCCTTGAACACTTTTAATGAATGGTTCAAAGAACTTGAACTTGTGACATCTGCTAATAAGTCCAGGGGTCTAACACAGTCCATTCAAGTGGAAGGAGTGGAAGGATGGGGTGGCTAGCCTTGGAAGTCTTCTGGGGCAAGCCTCTCCCTCCCATTTCTCCTCTTTCCCCTGTTGAGTCTTAGGCCCAAATGGACACAGGGGGCTTCTAACTGCTGTCTCAGATTGTTTGGGGGCTGAGGAGAGGTTAGAAGGGAGCCCTGGCTGGAAATCAGAGACCAAGACTTCTGGGCTGTCTTACGTGTTTCCCGCTGAGTCACCCTGAGCCAGTTTCAGGCTTCACCCTCCAGGCCTCTGTCTCCTCCTCCAGAAGGTAAATACTTTAAGATCAGCCGGGCTTATCCTCAGGACTGAACAAACCCAGAAAGGATGTAAAAGGACCTCTGAAGTGCTTTTCTGTTGAATATATCTCCTTCCGTTTTCCTTCATAAAACCTACCAGAATGTGGGAGGAGCAGCATTCACGTTAAGTTTCAAGGGCCTAGCCCAGCACCTGCAGACAGTGAGTCAGTAAACGCTGACTCTTACCATCACTACAGTCTTTCTCTTCACTGAGCCCAGAACCAGGGCCCTGGGCTCAGACCACCACGCTGAAATCACGCTCCGCCCCCTGCTAGAGATGTACACGTGGGCGAAGAGGTGGCTGAACTTCTCTGAGCCTCCAATTTCTCCTTCCTAAACAGGGCCGTGAGACGAGCAGGTGAGCTCATGCGTGCCAAGGGCGAGGCTCGGTGCCAGGTCACAGGGAGCCCTCAATGACCGGTAGCTTTATTATGGTCACCTGCCACTCACAAGTGAGGCAATGTGAGCTTGGGCCAGTTGCTCAAGCTCTCTGAGCCACACGTAACCCGGGGACAGCGGTCATAACTGCCTCGTGGGGCTGTGGATAGGTTGAATGAAGGAATCCATGGGCACCATGCCTGGCACGTCTTAAGTGCTCAGTGTGGGCAGCTGTCTCAAATAAGAGTGCTCTGAGGTCACAGAGACAGCTGCTCAAGAGACCGTAGGCAGAGATGCTGCCAGCGTGGCAGGGCTTCCACAGATGCCACGTCCACCCGTGTTCCTTTTGACTTCCTGCCCAGCTCTGTCAGGATGGCGAACAAGCACCCTGATTTATGGATGGGGATGTGGAGGCTCAGAAAGGCCACCAATCAGCCCAAAGGTCAAAGCTTGTAGGTGGCGAACCAGGATTTGCACCTGGGAGTCTGGGGCCTCTTTGGGGCTTGTCACCCTGAGCTCCAGCTGCCTAATTCCCCCTTTTCAAGTGGAGGCTCATGCCTCTTAGCCTCAGCAGAGAGAGTTTCTCTTGGATTTTCTCTCACCTTGCTGGGTCCTTTGCCTGGGTCTGCTGTGTGTGCCCCAAACTCCCTTCCTTTTGGGGTCAATGTCTACCCAGCATCCATTGCCTTCATCCCCACATGAAGTGCAGACTGGAAGTGCCTTAGGGATCATTGAGATGAAACCTCTGATATAAGGAGGGCAAGAAATGGGCAGAAGCAACAGATTCTGTCAGTAGGAGGTAACGTTTTATAACTTAATTTGCCACGCGCTGCTTCCAGCACTCAACCTACATTCCCTGCATTTAATCCTCATAACAGTAACTCTGTGAGGTTGAAATTCTTATCATCATTATCATAATCCCCATTTTACAGATGAGGAAACCAAGGCACAAGAAGTCACTTGTTCTAGGAAGCAGTAGAGGCAGGATTCAAACCCAGGCCCTCTACCGCTGGATGCCAAGCTTGCGACTCAAGCTCCTCTGCTTCTTGATGTCGGGCTCTGATTTCAGACCCCCATCTCCTAATTCCCTGTCCACTGTCCTTTCTGTCGATCCCAACGGCTGCTGCTTCTCAGGGGCTGGTCATCCTCTAGGTGCAGTGTGCTGCTGTAGTTCCTGTGTTATCTCTGAGCAAACTGAGGTCCGAAGCTGCCCAAGGTCCTCACGCCAGCCGTGGGTGCCTGAGCCGATATTTCAAGCCCCGAGTGGCCTCAGGGGTTTTGACCGCTGCGGTGGCCCAGCCTTAGGCTGGAGGGGATATTGAGAGATTGAAGGCATGGGTCTGGCCTTTATAGGCTTCCCACAGCCCTGGCCCTGGACGTTCCCGGGGAATGGGCCTCTAGTAGGCAGCAGGAGGGCACCGCTGTGAGCACCTGGCCCTGATCCTGCTCCCTGAAGGGCCTGGCATTGCGCCAGTCACAGCCCAGCAGGAAGATGGATGCGGAGGGAGGGAAGGAGCGAGGGGGGGTGGACACGGTTTCCGAACAGCTCCCGCCCCGGACTCGGAGAACAGCCCAGTGCTCGCTCTTTCTTTTCCTGAGCGAAGTGGGCAGGCTTGGGGGCAGTGGGGGACAAGTTGCCTTGAGTCTGCCTGGAAATCATTCCCCCAGCTCAAAAATTAACTGCCTGACATGGCAGTTTCTTCTTTGTCCGCTGTCACCTCTGCGTGTTTCGCCTGCAGACTTTAATCCCCGTGCTTATGGGCCGGCTGAGCCGGAGAAGCTGGGATTTCTTCAGTGGGCGGATTACAAGGCTTTCTGTCAGAAATGTCTGGGTCAGGCTGGCATGAATCGGGCTGGTGAGGGACTATGAGGACCACCCCCACCTTCCCAGCCCAGCTGTTGCTCCCAGCCAGGGCCAGGACCAGGGGTAGCCAGGTGAAGCACCCAGGGAACAAAGTTTAAGGAGGGACTCACTGTCAGGGTCCTGTACCCGCCTCACCCTCATCCCAGCCCAGCTCCCAGCTTCTGCTGCCTGATAGACCTCAGGGTGCAGTGATCTTTCCACAAAGCGGGGTAAAACAAGTCCTTACATCTGCCTTGCTGTGTGACCTCAGGCGAGACACTGTCCCTCTCTGAGCAGTCACTGTACTGAGGGTTAAACTAGACCAGGGTTTCTCAGTCTCGCCAATGGTAACTTTGCTCCTATTGGAAACAAGGCATTTTCTGTTGTGGGGGCCCTGCAGGATGTTTAACAGTATCCTTTGCCTCTGCCCACTAGATGCCACTGGCGTCATCCCCTCCAATCACCCAAAAATGTTCCCTTTGTCCCCTGGAGGTCAGAGTCATCCCCTATTGAGAACCACTGGATTAAGTAATCTCAAGTTCATTCTAGCGCGGATATTTTAGGATTTATTTAAAGATTTAAGAATAGTTTATTTGAAGTTCAGCTTTAAGAAATTTGGGCTTCCCTTGTGGCTCAGCTGGTAAAGAATCTGCCTGCAATGCGGGAGACCTGGGTTCAATCCCTGCATCGGGAAGATCCCCTGGAGAAGGGGACAGCTAACCACTCCAGTATTCTGGCAGAGAGAATTCCTTTGGGGTCGCAAAGAGTCAGGCACAACTGAGTAATTTTCACTTTCACTTTAAGAAATTAAACGTGTATTATTTTTTAATAATTTTATTTATTTTAGGCTCTGCTGGGTCTTCATTGCTGTGTAGGCTTTTCTCTAGTTGTGGCAAGTGGGGGCTACTCTCTAGCTGCAGTGCATGGGCTTCTCATTGCAGTGGCTTCTCTTGTTATGGAACGGGGGCTCCAGGACACCCAGGCTTGAGTAGTTGCGGCATGTGGGCTCCATAGCTGCGGCTCCCAGGCTCTAGAGCATGGGCTCAATAGTTGCGGTGCCCAGGCTTACTTGCTCCACGTCATGTGGGATCTTCCAAATCAGGGATCGAAGCTGTGTCTCCTGTGGTTTGGCAGGTGGATTCTTTACCACTGAGCCACCAGGGAAGCCCCTAGGCTTGTATTATTATTGCGATGTAACAATAGCTCACATTTATTGAGCATTCCCATGTCAGTGGTCATTTCATATGAAATAAATCACTCTCCAAGGTAGAGACTATTATTACGTGCCTGTAACACACAAGGAAACTGATGGTGAGGGCAGTCAAATAACTAGATCACACAGCTAGAGTGTGGAAGATTGCATTTAGTGTTCAAACTTGTCTAATTCCAAAGCCAATACTATTTCTGTGCCTGCATGCTAAGTCACTTCAGTCATGTCCGACTCTTTGTGACCCCAGGCTCCTCTGTCCATGGGATTCTCCAGGCAAGAATACTGGAGTGGGTTGCCATGCCCTCCTCCAGGGGATCTTCCCAACCCAGGGATTGAACCCGTGTCTCCTACGTCTCCTACATTGGAAGGCGGTTTCTTTTCCACTAGTACCACCTGGGGAGCCCAATACTATTTCTACTGTTCGTGTTTATTGTAGGAAGATTAGAAAAGACAGACAAGCAAAAGGAGATATAGTACTTTCTGATGACAAAATTATTACATTGGTGGAGTCCAGACTTTTCTATTCCATTCACCTTTCTGAAGCAGTCTGAAAAAGGTAACAAAAAGCAGCAAAGGGAGGAGAAAATGCCATATGTGATAAAAGAAGGGCAGACCACAATCCCACCCTGTTTGTGAAGACGAGCTGACAGTGATATGGGATTTGGACCTAATTGCAGAAGGGAACCAAGGGTGGCATGTGCTGCTGCAGCTCCTGATCAGGAGGCAGAAGTCTCCAGAAGGATTTTTCAACTCTGTGAGCCCTTCCTAATCCTGGCAAAGCCTGAGGCATGCACAGGGGAAGGGAGAGTCAGTGAGATGTATGTGACAGTTCAGAGCTCAGATGAACTGGATGAAGAGACTTGGAGACCCTTGGCAAGAAGTAGGATGTTAAAGTGGCAGGTAAGAGAAAGGATAGATAACAGTCAGCCGTTTGGTTCTAAGGGTTCTAATTTTCTCTCTCAGTGAGTCAGAGACTTACTCAAGGAGACCCTGAAGACTGTGATATTCTTAGGTCTTTATTTAACTCCCCTCTAGGTCTATTGCTTAGAGTAGAGATATTAATAAATTCAGGACAGCGCTGGTGACAGAGGATCTAAGATAATCCACAGGGTTACCTGCCCGCCCCAGCTTCCTTCCAGCTCCTGTCCACACACTTTCCTTTAACAAAGATCTGTGATAAGTAGCCAGCATGGGACCTACAAAAAGTTGTGTGAGAAATAAGAGGAAAGAGAACATCAAATGAAAAATAAACAAAAATACTGGAAGAGTTGTGTTATGAAGTAAGAGAAACTACTGAACTGACATTTCTCTGTATTTTACGCAAAAAAATAAAGAAATGATGACCTTCCTAAAATAAATCTCAAGATAAGAAATAAAAGGTTCAAAGAAGAGAATAAAAAGTAGATGGAGTTGAGAAAATCAGTGTCAGAAGAGAAATGAAAGTGGGTGACAAAGAAAAGTGAAGCCACACTTTTATAAAAGCTCTACTGGAAATAGCAAGATGGAAACTATTAAAAACATAATCAAGAACTTGTTACACAGACTAAAGAAGATGTAACAAAATTAAGTAAGAAAGAATAAGAAAGGATGAAAGAAAAGTGATCAATATGGAAGACAAAGGAAATCCAACTTCTGCATAACTGGTGTTGCTGAAGAAGAAAGAAAAAGAAATCAAACAAAACAGAAAATAATATTGGATTCTTTAATGGTAGAAAATTAATTTACCTCTAATTCTAGAGGATTAATTAAATAAATGACTCTGAAGTCAAATTAATTTAAAACATCTGCAAATTTTCTGTCTCCAAGAATAAACAATGTATAGAGACTCATCAACTCTGAGCTATATCATGGCAACGTCAATGAATTGAGGATTAAACCAAATAATCTTATGGATACCCAGGCAAAAAAATTGATGAGCTATAAGGGGGAAGAAATCAGGCTGGCCTCAAATTTCTGCACAATGAAGTATTTCCTAATTCTCAGAAAAGAGAGTGCAACCTCAGAATTTTATAGATACATTACATATATATTCAGGGAATGTCTATTAAAAAAAACCATGTACATATATAGTTGAAATTTGGAAAAATGAAGAAATTCATTCATAATCTCACTCCTAGTCTACCTGTTAAGTACATATTTCAGAATGCATTTACATGTATTCTTTCTCATGGGATCCTCTAGGATTTAGGTATTGCACCATTATTATTCCCAATTTGCAGATGGATGAACTCAGTGACTTGACAGAAGAATCCAGTGGCAAAACCACCACACCCAGGTTTCCTGGCCCTCGGATCTGAATCCTCTAGAATGACTCATCCAAAAGAACTTCCTGCAGTGATGGAGATGTTCTAGATCGTCTCTGTCCAGAATGGTAGACACTAGTCTCATGTAACTGTGGAGCACTTGACATGTGGCTTGTGTGACCGAGAACCTGGAATTCTAAATTTCATTTAATTTTAATGAATTCAAACTTACACAGCCACCAGTGGCCCAGAGCTGGTATATTTGGACAGCCTAGTTCTAGAGATTTCCTTGGCATTCTCTTCCCTTCTGAAAAAGAAATGACCACTTTCCATTTCATCCTTCCCCCAACCACATGCACATCAGGTCTTCCAGATTCTGGCCTCTGGGCTCAACCAGCCGTCATAGTTAGGAGCAGCCTTCTGGCTTCTCACCCGTCTTCTCGGACCGCAGTCTCCTCCAGGTTGTCCCCCTGAGGGTTTTAGCTGAGTCACGGCCGCTTCTGCTGGCGGAGGGCACAGGCTGGGGCTGTGAGCGATGCTTCACCTTGAGCCACAACTCCGCCTACCCTGTGCCATCTCAGCAAATTCCCCTTCCTGAAGCGGAACGTCTAGACTGACAGAGTGGCCAAGGGGCAGACTGATGACTCTTGAGATGAGCCAGAAAGTGAGCCTGCAAGAGCAGACACCTCCCCCTACCTCTGGACTCCAGAGGTTAAAATTCAAAGGAACAGGGACTTGGGCTCATGTGACACTAGCCTTTACCCAAACCTGCCCTTGAGGGACTCGAAGGAAGATTCCATTCGGCAGACACGCAGACTGACTCTCCCCGTGGCCAGGTGGCTGGTCTGAATTCACAGAACAGGGGGCTCAGAGGTAGAGGTGGCTGTGCGCCGGAGTAGAACCGACCCCACTGGACCCCACTCCCTGACACACTATTTGGACCAGGAACCCCGAGATCTGCTCTTGTGCTCCGTGCGGCTTCTGCTGTGACCTCAGTTTCTGTCCTTGTAAAATGAGGAGTTTTAAACAGAACAGGGACTTTTCACAGAGCATCCTGTGATTCCTAGTAATCCATGAACAACTTGACATTAGATCCGAATTGTGTATGTGTGAGCTCTTTCCTGGGACTTTCCACCCATTAAGACCATGTAGACGAGAGGTCATACATTGGTGACCGTGGGTCTGATGCCTTTTGCAGATGTGAGGTTTTTTTTTCCAGCCCATACTTTCATTTTAATGAGCAAATAATTTAAAACTGTGAAATGTCACATAAAAGCACAATTTCAAGCCTCTCTTGAAAAATCAGAGCTGGCATCCTGGGCCCCATGGCAACAGTCAGGAGCTGAGTGGCAGCTGCTGTTTTCCCCACTTCACCAGGGTCCCCACTTCTCCCTGTCACGACCATGACACCAAAGCCCAGTGCCAGCTGTAATTTATCATCACACTTGGTCATTTTGTTTCTGTGTTGAAAGATCGGTTCCCTGTACCCACAGCACTGTCAGAAGTGCAAATCAGACTCCAGAAAATGAAGTGATTTTTCTTAGGCTGGCCCACCTCACTCATTAAATTGTCCCTTGCACTTGAGTTTGTGATGCCTGATTTAGAGCATTTAGTCATTCATTTGGGCTTCCCCGATGGCTCAGTGGGTAAAAAATCTGTCTGCAATGCAGGAGACCAGGAGACATGGGTTTGATCCCTGGGTCGGGAAGATTCCCTGGAGGAGGAAATGGCAATGCACTCCAGTATCCTTGCCTGGGAAATCCCATGGACAGAGGAGCCTGGCGGGCTACAGTCTAAAGAGTCGCAAAGAGTCGGACACAACTGATTGATTAAACACACACACACACACACACACACACAATCATTCATTTAACAAATGTCTACTGAGGCCCTGAGGAGAGAGGTGAGCAAACATAGAGAAGAACGCTGTTTGCACGGAGCTTGAGGTCTGGTGGGAAGAAGTGATAAGTGAACGAATAAATTCTTCAGTCGTTGGAAAGTGCTTGACAAGAATGAGGCTGGGTCGTGGGGATCAGATCACAGACAGCAGCGTGGTCCATGAAGAGGCGACCTTTGAGATGAGGCTGAACAAGGAGGAGTGAAGTAGGCAGAGATCAAGGTTGAAGGCCGGGCAGAGGAGGCAGCAGGTGCAAAGCCCTGGAGGTGGGAGCCGGCTTGGCCGGCTGAACCGCTGAGAGCCCACCGCTTAGCGTCTCCAGGCCAGCTCTCTGGTTCTGCCTCCAGGCCGCCTGGGAGACTTTTGCTCTCTGGAACTCAGCTCTGGCCTAGAGGCCTGCAGGGGGTGAGGGGCAGCAGTACTTATTAATTCCTCACCAGATGCCTGGCACCCAGCTGGCAATTCTGAATTCACTTTGCCCACAGGAAGCTCAGCCCGGGCAGGGGAGCTACGTGGGGTCACCTTGGCCCTGCTCCAATTCCTAACCAGGAGGGCAATGAAACACTGTTGACCCACTCACTGCCCAAACCCCGTGAGGGCCAACGATCGACTTCCTGATTCCTACCATTTCCCCTGGGTCACCCCCTCTTGCTGACACGTGCTGGATCTGGAGTCATTTCTCCACAAAAGATGGATGTTGACCTCCTGGCAAGAGAACCCAGAGAGGGAAGAGAAAGTGGAACAGAGCAAGAGAAACAGAGGGAGGGAGAAAAGAGGGGAAAGAGGGAGAGGGAGAATCCAGGCCTGGGACTCAAAGGCCTTTGAAAGGCCACCCAGGCAGCCCAGAATTTACCAACACCCCCTCCCACTATATAATGTGCAGAATTAGTAGCGCCGCACTGAAGGACTGGCAGGAGTCACCCCTGAAGCAGAAGTGCTCGAATATTTGCAGCAGGTTCATTTACAGTAATGCCAAACTGGAAACACTCCAGTCTCCATAAGCAAGAAGATGCACAGAGAAAGAGTGGTATATCTACAGGATTGAATACTATGCAGCTGTGAAAAAGAGCAAACTGCAAACACACACAACCTCAGGGATGAATCCACAAACATGATACTGAGCAGAAAATGTGGAAGTCCATTCTGTATCATTCCATTTAAGTCAAGTCCTAGAGGAGGAGAAAACATGCTATAGTGATGGAAATCATAGCCGTGTTTTGGAGAGGTCCTGAGGACTGACCTGAAAGGGGCTGAGGGGTACTCTTTGGGGGGGGCGGGCGGTGGAAATGTTCTGTATCTTTTTTTTTTGAGCTATAGTTGATTTACAATGCTTTGTAAGTTTCTGGTGTATGGCAAAGTGATTCAATTATATATATTTTTTTTCAGGGTCTTTTCCATTATAGTTTATTATAAAATACTGAATATAGTTCCCTGTGCTATATAGTAGGTTCTCTATTTTCATATATAGTAGTTTGTATCTGCTAATCCCAAACTCCTAATTTATTCTCGCAACCTTTGGTAACCGTGTTTTCCATGTCTGTGAGTCTATTTCTGTTTTGTAAGTTCACTTGTATCATATTTTTAGATTCCACATATAAGTTATATCATATGATATTTGCCTTTCTGACTTATTTCACTTAGTATGGTAATTTCTAGGTCCATATATATCGCTGCCAAATAGTATTTCATTGAACATATTTACCACTTGGAAGTGTTCTGTATCTTGATCAGGATGGTGGTTGTGTGGGTTCATACATTTGTTGAAACACAGACTGTAACTTACAATAAATGCATTTTATTGGGTGTAAACTATAGTTCATAAAGCTAATTTTAAAAAAATCATGTTTGTTTCTCTCTCCAGTTGTTGCTCTAAAAATGTATTCCATAGGGGTCGTTCTTCCTCTATAACCCGCGTGATCCTGAAGACCATGACTTCCCCCACCACTCTTGAAAAGTATTAATAATTAACATCCTCCAGTTACTTGAATGCACATGCGTGATGTCTGCATAGAAAGTTGAACGGTCAGTTTTGGCCACGCCCTCCTCCAGGGGATCTTCCCAAGCCAGGGATCGAACCTGCGTCTCTCATGTCTCCCGCGTTGGCAGGCAGGTTCTTTAGCGCTAGTGCCACCTCGGAGCCTTTGTAATGTTCGTCAGGTTACTTAACCACTCTGTGCTTCGGTTTCCTTACCTGTGAAATGGAGGTAAGCGTGGGACCTACTTCCTAAGGCTGTTGCGACAATCACAGCTAAACTGAGATCATGCAGGGACAGTAGTGGGAATGTTGTCTGGCCCACAGGACGTTCTCAGTGAATGTTGGTTCTTCGTAGTCTTACTATGGTGCTGCTGGTGGTTGCTCTCGTATGAATGAAAGGAAAGATGATAGCTTCCAGTTAGATTATTCTCTGGAAAACAGAAGACAAAATGGAAGGGTGAGGCTTCGGGAATGGGGAAATTGGGAGGGGACATGATGGTCTTTAAGATCATGTTCTTTGGGGACAGTGGGGGCACAGATGAGAAGTGATGGAGTAGTCTACAGCCATACCACCCTGAACGCGCCCGATCTCGTCTGATCTCGGAAGTTAAGCAGGGTCGGGCCTGGTTAGTACTTGGATGGGAGAAGTGATGGAGGGACATAGATGGCAATACCAGGCCAGTGAGCTTCAGAGGGGTTCTTTTGATCTAGGAGTTTGAGAGATTCCAGGGGTGCTAGAGATCTAGAGGATCCAGGAATTTGGCAGGGGCAGCCGTAGGTCATGCAGAGATAGAGTGGTACAGAGCGCAAACTCTGGAGTCAGGTCACCTTGAGTTCAAATTCTGGCTCTGCCTTAGCAACCTTGGTCAAGTTACCTGGCTTTGCCAAGTTACCTCTTTGCCTTAGTTGTCCCATCAGTAAAATGGAGATGATAATACCTGCCTCCAAGAGGAGCTATGGAACGGAATGAGTTATTGCATGTAAATTACTAGGAAAAGTACCTGGCCAGTTGTAAGCACTTGTTAGCTCTCTTTATACTTGGAGTCCTTTAAATGTTTAGAGGAAAAGAGTTTAAAAATTAGAATTTCTGTTTAGATATGCAGTTCATGAATTGCAACACCACCATGGGGCCGAATTATCTGGGTCACAGCTTCACATGCATGACTAAACCAATGTCTTCCATAATCCCCTCTGAAAAATAATAGGGCCTCTCGTTAAATGAATTAATACATGTCAAATGCCTGGAACTTAATAAATGCTCAAAACATGTTGGTGGTTGTCATTATTACCATAATTATTCTGCTGCATAGTGATGTGAGGCAGGATTGAGAAGGCAGTTCTAAATAGAGCTTCTCAGAGCTCAGATTTTCCAGGTGACCTCAACTATTATAATATTCTTTTCTTTTCTTTTTGCTTCATACCCTTGTCAGGATAATCCAGGTAACAGGGTTACTCCGGCCTCACAAAATGGATTGAGAATTGCTCCTTTTCTCCCTCTGTTCTCTGGAAGGATTTGTGTAAGATAGATATTATTTAGTCCTTAAACATTTGTAGAATTACCATCAAAGCCAGCAGGGCTTAGAAGTATTTTTTGTTTTTGTTTTTTTTGCAGGGGGGGTTTTAATTGATTCCATTTCTTTCAAAGTCAACGACATAGTTTTTCTATTTCTTTCTCTAATAATTGAATTGAATAAGTTATATTTTTCAAGAAGTTTTTATATTTCCTCCAATCAAATTTATTGGTATCAAGTGGCTCATACTATCTATTTAGTATCCTTTTGAAGCTGTAAGATCAGTTCATGAGGGTGGGGATGGAATTGTGCTATGTGCTAAGTCACTTCAGTTGTGTCCAACTCTTTGCGACCCTATGGACCATAGCCTGCCAGGCTCCTCTGTCCATGGGATTTCCCAGGCAAGAATACTGGAGTGGGTTGCCATTTCCTTCTCCAGGGGATCTTCCTGACCCAGGGGTCAAACCCGAAACTCTTATGTCTCCTGCCTTGGCAAGTGGGTTCTCTATCCACTAGCGCCACCTGGGAAGCCTGGGAATGAAATTATAGCTCTTATTAGAAGAAAGCATGTTTCTCTATGCCTGGCACCAAAGCAGGACCAAGTGAGGACATAAGGAGAAGACAGCCATCTGTAAGTCACAATGGAGTTCTCCCCACGACCCAAATCTGCTGACACTGGGCCTCAGAGCTTCCGGTCTCCAGAACTGTGAAAAATAATTCTGTTGTTTAAGCCACCCAGCCTATGGTATTTACTTGATTAGCCACACATATCTTTTTCAAACTGAAATACCTATTGGCCTGTCAGGTGGTGTATAAAACAGGATAGATGCGGCATGTCTTCCAAAGCCAGCAGCAAGCTTTGACAGCAAATAACTGTATATTTTTAAACGATGGGTGCATGATACCACACATGGGTCGGAGAATGTCAAGTTTGCCTCAGAATGACCTTGACTCCTTGGGGGCTTTCCATGTGCATTCTTCTGCCTGGAGGCTCACAACAGTGACTGGAGCCTGTGTGTTCCTGGCTCACGAGACCCGCTGGTTAAATTTTCATGAACTTTGCTAGCTAGTTGTTGAACATAGACACTAAGGTGAAATTTTATGAATTGGTGTTAAATAATCAAAACAAAGGTAATAGATAGTCAAAGCTCATCACTTCCTGTGTTACTGTTTTGTAAGGTCTTGATGTTCTCTACATCTATGGTTATTTACCTCTACTGTTATTTACCTCTACATGTGCATTGGGGATACTGTAGAGTGTTGTGATGCTGTCCTTCTCTGAGCGTTCTGCGCCCAGTGATGTAACTTGGTGGCTTGAAATCAGCCATGTAGAGGTATTCACAGCATAGAAATCAGTAAACGCTACAAATCAGGGCTTGGCGTATTGTTTGGGTGCTAGTCTAGTCTTAAGGTGATGGGAAAAGTTAGTAATTCAGATCACACTCAAAACGTGTTGTCTATAGCTGTGACTGTGAATAGCACAAAAAATGAGGAGCTCTTCATCCAATATTTTTTCCTGTGGACCATTTTTTAAAAGTCTTTATTGAGTTTATTACAATACTGCTTCTGCCTTATGTTTTGATTTTTTGACCAGGAAGCATGTGGGATCTTGGCTCCCCAACCAGGGAACAAACCCGCACACCCTTGCATTGGAAGGCGAAGTCGTAACCACTGAACCGCCAGGGAAGTCCCCTCCTCCAGTATTTGAAAACCGTCATTTGATTCAATAAAGAAGACACACCATTGATAAACGGACTATTCATTGAGTCCATTTTGTCTTAATAATTAATATAAAGGAAAATATAACTAACATTCCAGGTGGCACTAGTGGTAAAGAATTCACCTGCCAAGGCAGGAGGTGTGGGTTCAATCCCTGGGTCTGGAAGACCCCTGGAGAAGAGAATGGCAATCCACTCCAGTATTCTTGCCTGGAGAATTCCTGGACAGAGGAGTCTGGCAGGCTACAATCCATGGGGTCACAAAGAGTCACACACAACTTACCACACACAAACATTCATAGTGGAACTAAACTCATTGATCAATGACTGGAGTGACTTCTTAGCTGAACTGAATAGTAATTAAGAGCTTTTACACACACATACCCGCAGTTTTTCAGAGAGCCGTTTGTTAAACATTTCCCGGCACACCACTTGAGGAATACTAAGTGGGTAGAGTCCGATAAGGTCACTTGGGTGTGAAAAGAACTAACTATTGAAAATGGTCCTATGATTGGCACAGATTTGCTGGTAAAGGTGCATGACAATGTCTCAGTCATTTTCCTCATCTCATCTCCCAGTCTGGCCAGGAGTAATGTTTGCAGAATGGAAGACAGTGAGTGTGTTATGAGCCCTGTCTCTGAGTTACAAGTATTAGTCACGTCAACAAATACTTTGGGTTCCTACTAAAAGTTCCAGGCACTGCTCTTGGCTTCAGGGACACAATCCCAGCCCTCCTAGAGTTTACATTCTAGTGGAGGAGAAAACCAGTAAGGTATAATAATCTGCTTTCAGGTTAATTTCATCTGTCAACTTGACCATGCTAACAGATGCCTAACTCGTTGGTGAAACATTATTTCCAAGTGTCTGTGAGGATCTCTCTGGAATAGATTGCACTTGAATTAGCCTCAATCTGTTTTGTTTTGAATCTTTGAAATTGCATTATCAGGCTGTCCTAGATTCTAGTAATCAGCTGACAACTTGGTTAAGCGAGTTGGCTCTGGAGGCAGACTGCCGTTGGTTCACAGTCATTGCCTCACTAGTGACCTCCTTGCATCTTAAATTGCCAATCCATCAAATGGTCATATTAATTGCACCTCCTTTACTGGGATTTTGTGAGGAATAAACAACACCTGGTACTTAATAACCCAAGGTTGTTGCTATTGTTTAGTCACTAAGTCATGTCTGACTGCTTTGCAGTACCATGGACTGTAGCCCGCCAGGCTCCTCTGTCCGTGGGATTCTCCAGGCAAGAATGCCAGAGTGGGTTACCATTTCCTCCTCCAGGGGATCTTCCCCACCCAGGAACCGAATCTGCATCTCCTACATTGGCAGGTGAATTCTTTACTACTGAGCCACCTGGGAAGACCAATAACCCAATAAATATCAGTAACTGTTATCACTCTTTATAGAGTGTGTACCAGGTATTGGACGTTGTGCTAAATGCCGTGTATGGGTGCAGCAGTAGCTACTGGGGCTCTGTCTGCATCCCCTCTGGCACTCACCATCCTGCACAGGCCAGTAGCTTCTTACTGAACCCAGGATGCTTGGCAGGAGCATGTCCTCTGGCTGCTGCACAGGGCAGGCCCAAGTGCTGGGGAGTTAATGCTCCCACGAGCAACACTCAGCCAATGATGACCAAGAGTTGCAGCTTTCTTGCCTCCCGGGGGGAGAGGTCTGATCTACACTCTCTTCTGGGGTCCCGATCAAGATTGCACCCCAGCTTCCCACAGTGGTAACCGTCTTGTTAATACATCATCTTGGCTTCCTTTTCTGTTTCACTTCCTCAGTGCCCTTCCAGAGCTCTCTAGGATTGCCCGTCAAGCATACTACTTTCACTTTCACACACACTCTCTCTCTTTATGCCGTGTGGCATGAAAGACCTTAGTTCCCCCACCAGGGATCGAACCCACGCCCCGCGCAGTGGAAGCACTGAGTCATAACCACTGGACCACCAGGGAAGTCCCTCAAACCGCTTTCACTCTCTTGCTCATCTCAGGGACCACTTCAAAGACAATGGGGATATTTCACGTGACCTTCAAACAGTCCTATAAAATGGCAGATATGGCTCCCCCACTTTATGGTTGAGTAAAATGAGGTTCAGATCGGTGACACCACCTGCGCAAGGTCTGAGCCTTGGGCACGTACCCTCTCCACTGCCTCCCCAGGGAACGTGCCTCGGGGATGGGCCCCGTTCCAGGACCTCTTCTGTCCCTGCCACCCCGAGCCTCTGCTGACCCTCCTAAGCCTGCATCTCCCCCTGCAGGAAGGCCGCTGCCTGTTCGTCATCCTGCTCATGGCGGTGTACTGGTGCACTGAGGCCCTGCCCCTCTCCGTGACGGCCCTGCTGCCCATCGTCCTCTTCCCCTTCTTGGGCATCCTGCCCTCCAACAAGGTCTGCGCCCAGTACTTCCTGGACACCAACTTCCTCTTCCTCAGCGGTCTGATCATGGCCAGCGCCATCGAGGAGTGGAACCTGCACCGGAGAATTGCCCTCAAGGTCCTGATGCTCACCGGGGTCCAGCCGGCCAGGTGAGGCCAGGGAATGGCGTCCAGCCCAGAGGTGGGAGGCAGAGGGACCCCATCTCTCGGAGCCCAAACCCACCCTTCCTGCTCTGGTCATCTGGAGTGACAAACGCATCATGTCCCACCATCCACCTGTTAATTCATTTCCCAAATACGTAGTGAGCCCCACTCTCTGCGCCAGGCGCAGTGCTAGGCTCCTGGGTAGTTCTCAAAATTACGTAAGGATCACTTGGGAGTCCGCTGAAATGCTGGTTCCCAGACCTCACCCCAGGGATTCGTGTCCAGTAGTTTTAGAGGGGGCCGTATTAGCAGTTTGACTCAGGTGACTTGGGGCTGAATCCTACCTTTCCTGCTCTGGGTGTGACCTACCCTCTCTCTGCCTATAAAAATGATGATATGATAGTCTCAACAGTAAGTACTGGCTCTATTATCCTGATTTTCTATTTACCAGCCAAGGTGATCCAGTGGGTGGGGAGTGGTTGGAAAGATGGCCTTAGAGAGACGGGGAGATAGGGTCCATTCCTATGGGGCCTCGAGCCTCCTGGATAGGATTCAGGCTTTCACTTAAAGAGAATTGAATGGCCTTTAAAATAAGGTTATTGTTGTTTTTTTTTTTTTCGCAGTTTGCTGCATCTTAAGGCGTCCTTCCCAGTAAGTGCATAAAGCACATGTAGGATTTAAAACAACAATCACAGCAAAATGCATTTATCCAAATAATGTTTTAAAACCACACAAATTTGTGATAGAAAAAAATTTCTGATAGAATACCTTATGAACTTCTTTATTAACACAATAAATGATGAGATCTAGCAACAGCCTAGTAACTGTATAGTTTTGAGGCTGTAACCAAGTCCCTTCTAATAATACTGAACTTTATTGTCTTCATTAATCAGTGAAGGAAGTATTCAATTTCTATCGAAGTGAAAGTGAAGTGAAAGTCGCTCAGTCATGTCCAACTCTTTGCCACCCCTTGGACTATAAGCCCATGGAATTCTCCAGGCCAGAATACTGGACTGGGTAGCCTTTCCCTTCTCCAGGGGATCTTCCCAACCCAGGGATCAAACGCAGGTCTCCTGCATTACAGGCAGATTCTTTACCAGCTGAACCACAAGGGAAGCCCAAGAATACTGGAGTAGATAGCCTATCCCTTCTCCAGCAGATCTTCCCAACCCAGGAATTGAAACGGGATCTCCTGCATTGCAGGCGGACTCTTTACCAACTGACCTATGAGAGAATATTAGATGTTAGTAAAGTAGAGTTTCATTTACTCCCATCATTTCCATCCTGAATTATATCCATGGCCCCTCTGTCTATGAATCTCTGCTTTAAAGAATTCTAAGCTGGGGAGCGACATAACCAGCCCAGGTGACTTCCTCTTGGAGGAGGTTGTATTTGACACTGAAGAAAGGAGGAGGCTACTATCAAACACATTTTAAAGTTTGTTGTTGTTGTTCAGTCACTAAGTTTTTCCCAACTCTTCAAGACCCCATGGACTGCTGCACGCCAGGCTCTCCTGTCCTTTACTATCCCCTACAGTTTGCTCAAACTCATGTTCATTGAATATCTATTGATATTCAATAGATGCCATCCAACCATCTCAAGATCTGTCGTCTCCTCCTCCTACCCTCAATCTTTCCTACCATCAGGGTCTTTTCCAACGAGTCGGCTCCCCGTATCAGGTGACCAAAGTATTGGAGCTTCAGTAACAGTCCTTCCTGTGAATATTCAGGGTTTTAAAGTTATAACAATGAAAACAGTATGACACTAGTTCAGAAATAGATTTAAAAAAAAATAGATTTCCATTTAAAAATATGGAAGAAATCTAGATATGTGGGGAAGGGAAGGATTCAGTAAATGGTAAATATTTGTATAATTGATTCATTTAAAAAAAAATCTTCTTAGATCTGACTTTGCTCTATCAGTTCAGTGTAGTTGCTCAGTCGTGTCTGACTCTTTGCGACCCCATGAATCGCAGCACGCCAGGCCTCCCTGTCCATCACCAACTCCTAGAGTCCACCCAAACCCATGTCCATTGAGTCAGTAATGCCATCCAACCATCTCATCCTCTGTCATCCCCTTCTCCTCCTGCCCTCAATCTTTCCCAGCATCAGGGTCTTTTCAAATGAGTCAGCTCTTCGCATCAGGTGGCCAAAGTATTGGAGTTTCAGCTTCAACATCAGTCCTTCCAATGAACACCCAGGACTGATCTCCTTTAGGATGGACTGATTGGATCTCCTTGCAGTCCAAAGGACTCTCAAGAGTCTTCTCCAACACCACAGTTCAAAAGCATCAATTCTTCAGTGCTCAGCTTTCTTTATAGTCCAACTCTCACATCCATACATGACCACTGGAAAAACCATAGCCTTGACTAGACGGACCTTTGTTGGCAAAGTAATGTCTCTGCTTTTTAATATGCTGTCTATACATCTAAATAAATTCCAGGTGGATTAAGAGTTCAATGTAAAGGGAAAAACCACTAAATTTAGATTCCTATTGGTGGGAAGGACCAAGTGATGGCAGGCAATCAGGGCATCAAGGCATGTTTGGGGTCTGATGGGAAATTCAGCAGAGCCTGAGAGGGGTGCCTGGGAAGAAGGGACGAGGGAGAAAAGGCTGGAAAGACTGTTTAGGGTAAAATAGTGAAAAATCTTGGTGTGCAGGCATCTTTTTTTCTGCGATGGGAGCCATCAAGGATTTGGGTGCAAAGGAGAGAAAATTTAGGGTTGGTGCCCATCTGAAACTATTTTCCCTTGGGTATCTGAGGTCAGGTCACTTATATACACCTAGTCAATTTCCTTAAGAGCTAGAATAAGCACGGTGAGTGGATTTGGTTTCCATTGGTCACTGGCTCATCCTCTCTAGGCCTTGACTTTCCATCTGTAGACAGGTAGGATGCAAACTGGGACCAGGGGCCCCAGTTCTAGATCTGCCTCTAACTCCCTCTGTCCCCAGGCTCATCCTGGGGATGATGGCGACCACCTCGTTTCTGTCCATGTGGCTGAGCAACACCGCCTCTACTGCCATGATGCTGCCGATCGCCAATGCCATCTTGAAGAGTCTCTTCGGCCACAGGGAGTCTCGTAAGGACCTCAGCTGGGAGAGTGAAGAGACTGCGGGTGAGTCTGTGGGAAGGGCCTGGGAGCAACTCCACCAGGGTGGGGGTATAGGAGTGGGGATGATCAAACGGTGTCGGGGAAGGCAGAGGGGATGCACTTATTGAGCACCTACTGTGTGCCAAGTTTAATAATGAGAGTAACTGAGGATTAGATAAATCAAACCATGGTACCTTTTTTTTAAAGTGCATTTATTGAGCATTACTATGTACTAAGTAATGAGTTAAACACTTAACGTACATTACCTCCTTGGCCTCTCAAAACAGCCTTATGAAGTTGGTACTGTGTAAACTGAAACAACAATGAAATGTACTTCAGTGAGATTGGCAAAAATAAGAAGGCTGGAGAGTGCCCAGTGTTGGCAGGAATGGGGGCTGCTGGAACTCTCTTTGCTGCTAGAGATTGTGAATGTTCAGCCTTTCCTAAGGGCATTCTGCAAATATTTAATCAAATTAAGCATGCATATACCCTGGAATGCAGAAATTTGGCCCTGAATGCAAGTACCAAAAGTCCAGAAGGAGACACATGTCATGTGACCATCTTCGGCGCAGGAGTCCCTGTGGTATGCTGGGTCAGGTCCAGGGTTCAGGTATGGCCGCCACTGCTAGTAATGGAGGAGGTGGATCATGGAGGGCACCCTACTGAGCACCGTGCCGCTTCCTAGAGCAAAGATTCAGAGGGACATAAAGTTACATAAGGCGTCCCTGTTGGCTCAGTGGTCACGAATACACTTGCAGTGCAGAAGCCACAGGGAATGTGGGTTTGATCCCTGGGCCGAGAAGATCCCCTGGAGGAGGTCATGGCAACCCACTCCAGTACTCTTGCCTAGAGTATCCCATGGACAGAGGAGCCTGGTGGGCTACAGTTCATAGGATCACGAAGAGTCAGACACAACTGAAGCAACTTAGCATGCACGCATAATTATATAAATCTCATAAAACCTAGTTGTGATAGGGAAAGCCAGAATGAGGTATATTGGTGTGGCCCAAAAGTTCATTGGGTTTTCTGTAACATCTTATGAAAGTGAAAGTGAAATTTGCTCAGTCATGTCAGACTCTTTGAGACCCCATGGACTATACAGTCCATGGAATTCTCCAGGCCAGCATACTGGAGTGGGTAGCCTTTCCCTTCTCCAGGGGATCTTCCCAACTCGGGGATTGAACCCATGTCTTCTGCATTGCAGGCGGATTCTTTACCAACTGAGCCACAACGAAGCCCAAGAATATTGGAGTAGGTAGCCTATCCCTTCTCCAGCATATCTTCCCGACACAGGAATTGAACGGGGTCTCCTGCATTGCAAAAGGATTCTTTACCTACTGAGCTATGAGGGAAGCCCATACACCTCATGGAAAAACCCAAACAAATGTCTGGGCCAACCCAAGAGAACACAATACCATTATGTAAATTAAAAATACTTACAAAAGACAGAACATTTTGTAAGAACATAAACAAAGGAAAAGCTACACATTCAATGCATCAGAGGGGTTGCTCTGAAAAGGATGGAATTGGGAAATGGGGATAAAAGGGACCAAATTAATAAATCAGTAAGAGTGGTCTCATGCAACAGAGAATGAGAACCTACTGTGAGCTGAGGAATTAGATTCAGTTAAATCTCAGAAATTATGTTCTAAAGGCGACAAAACACAAGTGGCTGCCGTGTCTTTAAACGGCTAAATGAGGGCTCAGAGAGGAGAACTGACTTCCCCGAGTCACACAGCCAGCGTGCAAGGCATGCAAACCCAGAGCCCAGCTTTGCGCCCAGACAGCCGGGCGACAGAGCCTACTCCCTTCCCTGTCAAATCAGCAGCATCCGTGAGAATCCTGGCTGAAGATAAGAGGAGGCCCGACTGCAAGTGACTTAGAGAACAGAGGGTTGTCTTCCTTGTCAGAGCAGGGCAGTGCCAGGCCACTTCCCAGGCACCGGGATGTCAGGACTCCTCACGGGCGTGGCTGTGAGTCCCTTGGTCTGCCCTTCCTAGTTTCAAAAGGGCTGCCACATCCTGTCTTCTTGTTTACACGGAGGTTTTTCAGTTGGCAGATAAGAGGGCAGAGACTGCGATCTTAATTCTTCCTTTGCAGTTGTAATAATAGAACCCCCGCCTTGGCACACGACTGTGCAGAGAAAAGGCTGAAAGTCTCAGCTTCCCTCGCAATTAGATACGGTCATGTGATCACGATTAGCCAATGAGGTATGAGTGGGAATGGCGTGTGCAGCTTCTGGTCCTCCTCTGCCTGCTTCCTGCTCCGTCTGGCTGAGATGTGAATAGGATGCTGCAGATGAGAGATGCTACCTGGGACCCAAAGATGGAAGGTGTGTGTCGAAAGCTGAGATGGGAGGTCTGCCCCAGTAGCTTTTGATCGTTTACCCCAACAAACACAACAAACCTTATCTATGAAACCATGAGCCTTGTGGGTGCTATTTTTTTTAATATACGTGAAAATAATTACCTGTTAAAAATCTAAACACTGATTCATGTACCATCTAAGTTGGCTTCCCAGGAGGCTCAGTGGTAAATAATCTGCCTCCCAGTGCAGAAGCCACAGGAGACATAGATTCAATCCCTGGAGGGCATGGCAACCCACACCAATATTCTTGCCTGGAAAATTCCAGGAGACTGGGGGCTACAGTCCATGTGGTGCCAGAGCTGGACACAACTGCGCAACTGAGCACACATCATCTAAGTTAATCTCACTGTGATACGGGTATTTCTCCATCATGCCATAAAGGGTCTTGCTTATTTTATTTTCAAGACATCCTGAAAGCTAGAAACAGTTATAAATCCTTTACAGGTGAGGTTCAGAGAGGTGACATGGTCTGTCCAGAATCAATCACATTGTTGATAAAGTAGCAAAGCCGTGATCTATACAAGGTCAAAGTCTTCCATGTGGGCAGGAAGAGATGTTCTATAGCAGGGGTCAGCAAACTCTTTCTGTAAATGACAAGACAGTAACATATTTAACCCTTGCTGGCCACTCTGTCACAACCACTCAAACTCTGCCCTTGCAGGGAGAAACCATCCATAGATGATATGTAAATGAGTGGGTGTGGCTGTGAGCCAATTAAATTTTGCTTGTAGGTATTGAAATTAAAACCTTGTATAATTTTTACATCACAAAATATTATTCTTCTACCAATTTTTTTCCATCCATTTAAAAATATTAAAACCATAGCTGGCAGGCAGCAGGCAGGATTCAGCCTGTGGACCATAGTGTGCAGATCTCGAGTATTCCCTAGCAGATGCCTAGTATTGGCTAAGACAGTAAAGAATCTGCCTGTAACACAGGAGACCAGGTGCGATCCCTGGGTTGGGAAGATCTCCTGGAGAAGGGCATGGCTACTCTCTCCAGTATTATTGCCCGGAGAATCCCACGGACAGAGGAGCTTGACAGGTTACAGTCCGTGGGGTCACAAAGAGCCGGACACAAATGAGCAACTAACACTTTCACTTTTCAGCATTGGCTTTGTCAGTTTTCGAACTGTTTCCTGAGTCTTGGGGCTCCAAGAGACTGCCTCATAGTCACTGTGGGGTGGCAGCAAGTGGTTAACTCTGCTCCTTCTCTCATTTCAACCCAGCTGCTCCTCTTTATATACTGTATACCCTGAGCTTCCGAGTAACTGTCTCCGATGTTTGCTGAGCACTTACTTCGTGCTGAGTAGGTCTCATCTTAGGGCCTTACCTCTGAATGACATGGAACTAGCCCTGACCTCATTTGGAGGAATGGAAAAGGAGGGAGAAATGAAAAAGCAGTTGATTATAGTCCCCAAGCCCACGTAGTTTCAAAACAGCAGCTCTGGTATTTTGAATCCAGTCTGGTTGACTTTATAGCCTGTGTTCTTCTGTTGATCTACTTTCCACAGAAGTTTTTTTTTCCCCCCAAGAGTTTAGTGACAAAGGGGAAAAAAACGTGTGAAAGCCGATTATGTGAAAGAAGAAGTAAGACCTGACACTCAGGAAGGAGAAGGGACTTGCCCGCGGTCACACACAGCGCTGGGTGCATAAGTGAGATCCGGAGCCTTGCTCCTCACTCTGCAGGGTGTCGGGAGGCAGGAGACCCTGGCAGGGGCCGGGGCAGACACCTGCTTTCATGGGCGGTGGGATCAGAGAGCAGGGATTGGTTAATGATCAGCCCTCAGACCTCAGCCAGGTGATTCCAGGGCAAAGAGGCGTTCCCTTTCATCCAGTTTCTGTGTTCTTTCCTGGTGGCAGGAGGTGAGGGCAGGGGTGGACGGAGTGGAGAGTCTGGTCAGGGGCCAGGACAGCGGCGGGGAGGCTCCTGGAGGCTCCAGGTCCCTGCGGGGAACCCAGAGCGACAACAGTGAGCGTGATGTGAGCTGCCATTTCCTAAAGGCGCCCTGTGCCTGTGCTAAATTTTTCAGACCCATTCGCTCATTTAATCTTCATAACCGTACTATGAAGAAGATCATCCCCATTTTACAGATGGAGAGACCGAGAGTCAGAGAGGCAAAATGATTTACCCAAAGCAACATGGTGCGTTAGTTGCCGAGTTTTGTCTGAATCTGGAGTCTGTGCTTACAGGCACGTGCCAGGATGAGATAGAGCCTTGGGCAGGGCAGGGCTCTCTGGACAAGACCCTGGGGGTTCCTCAGTCTTGGAGGGCAGCCCCGCTGCTTCTCTGAAGTTCTGTTACACACTTGGCTCCTTGCACTGCCTAGGGGACCAGGGCCACATGGGTGGTGGCGTCTCCAGCATCCTTCTACACACACGCTCTCGTTAGATCCGGCACTTCATCCCTGAAGGGGTGGCCCATTTCACAGAGGGTGAAACTGATGCACAGAATGGTGAAGCATTTGCCCAAAGCCCCTTAGCCAGTAAGGGGACCACCAGGTTTTTGAACCTAAACTCTACAACGCTTTCCCCTCCTTTTTTCTGCCCAAAGAGGGCTGGCTCGGGACCTCCCTGATAGTTCAGTAGCTAAGACCATGCTCCCAATGCAGTTCGATCCTGGGTTCGGTCCTTGGTCAGGGAACTAGATCCCCCATGCTGCAATTAAAGATCCCTTGAGCCACAACTAAGATCCAGCACAGCCAAACAAATTAACTAAAAAGAAAGAAAAAAAGGCTGGCTTGCCACCCATGTCTTTCCTTTAGGAATGCCGAAGACGCCATCACTCCAAAAGCAGTCTTGTCGGCTGAGCTAAGCACTGCCCTCTCCTTCCCTCTTCATTCATGAGGCTGGGAGAGGGGCCTCTTCCCGAGGCTCTTTTCTCATCTATAAAATGAGGACAAAACCTCCCATTTTGTGTGTATCATTGTGAAGCGTACATGAGAAATGAGGTCCTGGCACACAGATGTGGGTAATACATGGCAGTTATACAGTTGCCATTATATAAAAACCAGTATAAGGGTTCCAAGAATCAGAAAGAGTGGGTAATAAGACCCTACACCTTGATTCAGATTGAAGTTTCCCATGACTCCTAATTGAAAAGGATTTATTTGTTGATTACCCATCTCCATGGACTCTAAGTCCCAAGGGAGCTCACGTCCATCTTTTTCCTTGCTGTGAACTATAGTATTGTTCACCTAGAACACTGTTTGGCATATAGTAGGTGATCAATAAATGTGTGAAATCAATCAATTAATAAACAAACCAGTTACTGAATTGCTCTAAGCCTCAGTTTCCTAATATATAAAATGGAGATATAAATTCTTACTGCCCAAGTGGTTGTGAGTGTTAAATAAATGAGCAGGTGTAAACCTACCTAACCTGGGGGTCTTTGTTCTCCCTGGGGTGCTCTTTTCCAAATTTGACACAAGAACTCTCCTGAGAGCCTTCCATGTGCCAAACTTCGAGAATATTTCAATCATGCTGGGGAGGTTACATTATAGTTAGCTGTTCTAGGTTTGAGCCAGGTAGGTGCCATTGGAGATGGGGCAAGACTCAGGAGTGGCAAATCAGCAGTCCTGGGAACAAGCCTGACTCTGCCATTAAAAACTCTGCCAAAAAAATTCAATTGGGTCATTATGATGACCCAATGGGTCATCTCAATCCCAGCCTTACCCTATCTGTCTGGGGCTCAGTTTCCCCAGGTGTGAAGAGGAAGGTAACAACCCTGCCCAGCTCTCCCAGGTTGTTCCTAGACTGCTGTAAGATTACAAATGTGAACATTCAGTTCTCCCTGCCCGATACCAGCTCCAGGATTGTTATTATTTGAATAGGACCTTACATAAACATCAAGCTCCTAACCAGCCAGTGATTTCTGGACCCGGAGAAGTTACAATCTTTGGAGACTTTGGCCTGTTTTCATGTGGTCACGTAGGTCACTGTGGTCACAGGAAGCAAAGGGATGAGGGGCTGAGTAGCACCTTGGTTTTCCAATTTTTTTTCTACTTCATCTTCATTGATTTTATCATCATTATTCAGTTCAGTTCAGTTGTTCAGTCGTGTCCAACTCTTTGTGACTCCATGAATCGCAGCATGCCAGGCCTCCCTGTCCATCACCAACTCCCAGGGTCCACCCAAACCCATGTCCATTGAGACGGTGATGTTATCCAACCTCATCCTCTGTCATCCCTTCTCCTCCTGCCCTCAATCTTTCCCAGCATCAGGGTCTTTTCAAATGAGTCAGCTCTTCGCATTAGGTGGCCAAAGTATTGGAGTTTCAGCTTCAACATCAGTCCTAGCAATGAACACCCAGGACTAATCTCCTTTAGGATGGACTGATTAGATCTCCTTGTGGTTCAAGGGACTCTCAAGAGTCTTCTCCAACACCACAGTTCAAAAGCATCAATTCTTCTGCACTTTCTTTATAGTCTAACTCTCACCTCCATACATGACCACTGGAAAAACCATAGCCTTGACTAGACGGACCTTTGTTGGCAATGTAATGTCTTTGTTTTTTAACATGCTGTCTAGGTTGGTCATAATTTTCCTTCCAAGGAGTAAGTGTCTTTTAATTTCATGGCTGCAATCACCATCTGCAGTGATTTTGGAGCCCAGAAAAATAAAGTCAGCCACTGTTTCCCCATCTATTTGCCATGAAGTGATGGGACCAGATGCCATGGTCTTAGTTTTCTGAATGTTGAGCTTTAAGCCAGCTTTTTCACTCCCCTCTTTCACTTTCATCAAGAAGCTCTTTAGTTCTTCTTCACTTTTTGCCATAAGGGTGGTGTCATCTGCATATCTGAGGTTATTGATATTTCTCCTGTCAATCTTGATTCCAGCTTGTGCTTCTTCCAGCCCAGCGTTTCTCATGATGTACTCTGCATATAAGTTAAATAAGCAGGGTGACAATATACAGCCTTGATGTACTCCTTTTCCTATTTGGAACCAGTCTGTTGTTCCATGTCCAGTTCTAACTGTTGTTTCCTGACCTGCATACAGGTTTCTCAAAAGGCAGGTCAGGTGGTCTGGTATTCCCATCTCTTTCAGAATTTTCCACAGTTTATTGTGATCCACACAGTCAAAGGCTGTGTTAAGAGAGAAATAATACTCAGTATCAAATTGTTTCACATTACTAATTAAATGGAACTAATTTGCATAAAGAAAAAGTAAACTCCCTCCTTCCTAATCTTAATTGCTACCAATAACTACTGTTTACAGTTGTGTGTGTGTGTGTGTGTGTGTGTGTGTGTGCGTGTGTGCGAATAGCCTCCTCTGCTTTGTCTCTGGCTTCCCTGGTGGCATAGATGGTAAAGAATCTGCCGCAATGCAGGAGACCCAGTTTCAATCCCTGGGTCAGGAAGATCCCCTGGAGGAGAGAATGGCAACCTGCTCCAGTGTTCTTGCCTGGAGAACCCCATGGACAAAGGAGTCTGGCTAGCCATAGTCCGTGGGGTCGCAGAGAGTCGGACACGACTGAGCGACTTAGCACGCATGCATGACTTGTTTGCAGCCCTCGGATTTTATATCGGGCTCTCCAGATCTGATGCTGGCAGCGACCAGGTTCCAGGGATGAGAAAAGGGGCAAGGTGGGGACTGGGGCAAACTGGTGAGCACACCCCCCCCACACACCCGTAGGGTCACGGGCAGCCCCTGGAGACTTCTGTTCCGCATGTCTAACTTCAGGGATGCTTTCTCAATCCTGGCTGCACAATAGAACCACCTGTAGAGCTTTGGAAAATACTGAGGCCCCAGAGCCTCTAAACCAGAACCTCCGGAGTGGGGCCTGGGCTTTCTCAGGATATTCTAATGTTCATCCAGGGCTGAGGAGGGTGGGCTGTGGTTATACCTGAGATGCTGGTGAGCTTTGCAAGTATCTGATGCTGCGGGACAGCCGTTCCTGAACGAGCAAGAAGAGTACAGGGTGAGCGAGAGGTGGGTGGCGGCTGGGAGTCCCTGGGTCAGAGTTCTCCCTGTCTGGCCAGCCCCTGGGGAGTGACTCTGCGTCCCTCCTCCCCGCAACCCACCTCCAACAGCATCAGTGTCCTGTGAGCAGCCCTTCACTTCCTGCTTTAGTGCCCTGGCCTCCAGCCTTGGGCGTTGCGTTTGAAAGTGAGCTCCCACCACGGGAGCTCTGAGGCTCTTGTCCGCATGGCCCAGGGTGAGACGGTCTGAATTTAGCCTTCAGACCCCAGCTTCAGGCGCAGTAAAAACGAGAGTCAGCCACCGTGGACCCCTGCTCCCTCGTGGCACCAGCAGGAAAAGAACAGCCCAGAGTGGAGGAGGGAAGAGGCTTCCCCAGGCCCCTGGGGTGAGACAGAGAAAGGGCCAGAGCTGGAGTCTAGACCCTTCCTCTGTGTGTTCAAAGTGGGCAAAGTGCATTTGTAGTTAAACAGGGTGGGTTTGTTATCGTTGCTGCAGTGAGGAAAAACACACACCACGGGCAACGACAAAGGACTCAGATATTCGAAAGCACCTCTCACTATTCGCACTTTAGTTGGGGCATTTGGGGTGGGGGTGGGGACCTAAGGAAGCAGGGTTTGCTTTAGGTTGGGTGCTGTCAGAAACTGGTGGTCCGTGGCTAAGAATCCACCCTGCAGTACTGGACATATGGGTTCGATCCCTGGTCGGGAACTAAGATCTTCCATGCCGCAGGGCGACTTAGCCCATGCGCTGCAAGGATGACCCAGCTCAGCCAAAAACAAAGCGAACAGAAAAAAAAGAAACCTGGGGACAATTCTGTGATTAGGTAAGAAGCAGCCATTTCTTTAGCAAGAGAAGGGGATGCTTGGTATTTTGTGGGTGGCAAGTAGCTTTGCGCTTAAACGAGGTTACAGTGTCCTTACTCTGGCTGTTTTTATCAGTGTGACTGTCTGGAGTCAGTGATGTATAAGATTATTGAGGTCCAAGAGAATGATGTGTCGTATCTGGGTCAGACCAGTTTCAGACTCCAGGGGCCACTTTTCTGTACTTTCTTAATAGTGACCCACATTTCCTGAATCCTCACTAGTGCTCTGATTCCTGAATTTTTAAATTCAGGGGCTGGCAAACTTGGGTGCACCAAATCTAGCCTGCCACCTGTTTTTCATCTAGCCTGTGAGCTAAGCATAGCTCTTATGTTTTTAAATAGTTGTATAAATCAAGCAGAAGATTGTATGCCATGTGAAGATTATATGAAATTTTCAGTGTCCAAAAATAGAGGTTTAGTCACACTTATTCATTTCTGTATTATCTAGGGCTGCTTTCATGATACCATGACAGATTTGAGTAGTGACAACAGACATCATATGGCCTCCAAAGCCGAAAATATTTACTGTCTGGCCTTCTGCAGAAGTTTGCTGGTCCTTGCTTTAAATGGTGTTTCAGTTGTTCAGGCTTCTACAACAAAAACACCACAGGCTGAGTATTTATTTCTCCCCATTCTGGAGTCTGCAAAGTCCAAGATCAAGGCACCAGCAGATCTGGCATCTGTTGGGGGCCTGTTTCCTGGTTCACAGACAGCCTGGCTGTCATCTGGCTGTGTCCTCACATGGTAGAAGTGGCAAGGGAGTTCTGTGAGGTCTTTTATAAGGGCACTAATCCCATTCGTGAGGGCTCCACCCTCATGACCTAGTCACCTCCCAAAGCACTACCTCTTAACACCATCACACTGGGGGTTAGGTTTCAACATTTGAATTTGGGGGGGCAGGGAATGAAAATATTCTGCCTATAGCAAATAAATCAACTCTATAATCCTCTTGATGACCCCAGGGGAATTATTACTTCCATTTTATGGATTAAAGAAGTTCAAGGTGATTAAGGGATTTATCTAAGCCAGTTTCTTAACTTTGGCACTATTTGACATCTTAGGTGGGAAAATTCTTTCTTGTGGGGGCTGACTCATGTACTACAAGATGTTTGGCAGCATCCCCGACCTCTGACCACTAGGTACCAGTAGCATCCCCCCACCTTCATCTCAGTTCTGGCCTCCAAAAATGTCTCCAGACATTGTCCAGTGTCCCTTGGAGGCAGAATCAACCCCAGCTGAGAACCACATTGATCTAAGGTCACAAAGCAACTGATGGAGACTTGACCCCTGAACCCATGTGTTCAGTTATTACTCACACTTCCAATGCCCAGGGATGGATTCTTTTGCTCTTGGTAATGGTTTCAGCTGCAGGAAATTTTAATCTCTTCAGTTTTCTCCTGTGGGGAGACTGACCTGTCAAGCAAGGGATTCTTTAGAAATGAAGTCATATCCTTATCTGACTCTCCTCTGCTCAAACTCTCTCCTGGCTCCACTCCCAGCTAGCTCAGAGGAGAAGCTAAAATCCTTACTGTGAGCCCCAAGACCTGTGTGTGATCCAGACTACTTCCTGCCACCCCAGCCCCTGCCCCATCTCCCACCTCAGCTCCTCCTAGTCTCCCTCTCCATCAGGCCCCTCCAGCTCCATGGGTCTTCCTTCTGTTTCCCAACACACCAGACACACTCTCTCCTCAGGGCCTTTGTATTTGCTGTTCCTGTTACCCCAACCCCTCTTCCCACCGCTCTTCATATCATTGACTCCTTTTAATCCTTGAGGTCTCAGCTCAAATGCCATCAGCTCATGTGTCTCCTCCGTTGGCCTGATCACAAGTCTACCTGCTCCTCCTCCCTACTCTGCAGTCACTTTCCATCGCTTTGCCCACATTTACTTCCTCCACCACTTTCATCACAACCTGAAGTTTTCTTTCTTTGATTATTGTCAGTCATCCTCTCTAGAATAGAGCTTACATGGTAGCAGGGACGTTGTCCTGTATTATTCACTGTGTACCCCAAGCTGATGGTCAATAGTACATAGTAGGTGCTCAATAAATGCATTTTGAATGAGTGGCAGATTGGGGTCACCCATCCTGTTGCTGATCCATTACCACTCATAGCTGGTCTTTCCCAAACATCCCCTTGACAGTTGAGGTTAGCCTAGGCTTGAGTTATGGCTTGTCCAGCAGCCTTGCGGCTAACTTCCTGCCCAAAGGCCTGAAGCCCTCTCCTAATAGGAACAGATGGGGTAGAAGGATGGAATTTTGAGTCTTTTTTTTTGGATATCCAATGACTAGTATAGGCCAGGACCTGAGGAAGTACTCTTGATTGACTGCACAAGAAGGGGACGCTTCTGTCCCACCTGCTACATCCCACTAAAGACCTCGTGCTCTTTCCTCCTAGCTGCTGTGAGGAAAAACGGCCTGCACACTGTACCCACGGAGATGCAATTCATTGCCGGCGCAGAAGAGTGAGTTCTCCTGGTGAAATTCGTAGAGGAGCCCATGCTTGATCCAAGGAGAGGATGAACAAGAATTCCATGCTGCAGGCAATCCCCACCCCCCAATTCTTCTCCCAATGACCCAATGCCCAAGTTTCCACCTCTTCTCCCTGAGCTCCAGCCTCCTTGAAAAAAGAAAATGTGGGATGAGCAGGGGAGTACAGTAAACCCCTAAAGGTCTGCTGAGGTGAAGGGTCTGGAATGAGGGACCAGAAGCGCAGGAGGCGCAAACCACGTGACCGTCAAGGAGGAGAGGGTGTACTGGGCCAAGCTAAAGCTTTGTCTGCAGACAAAAGATCCCGAGACAGTAGCAGCCCTACACACCTGTGTGACTCAGGAAGCCTCTGGACGTTGACAGCACAGTTAGTCTTTGGTGTCTTTTGTACGCAGCAGCGAGGATATAAGACCTGGGTGCTTGGGGTCAAGCAGACTTGACTTTGAACCCTGGCTTTGCCACTTACCGGCTCTGTTGATTTGCACACATCACTCCCCCTCTCTGAAACTCAGTTTCACCTACCAACTGGACATGATGTCAGAAACCCACCTGGGTTCTTTTGAGGGTTGTTTTTGAGATTAAATGAGATCATGTAGATAAAGCCAGTTGTTAGGCCTTCCATGCACAGATGGTAATGCTTGTTATTAATGGTATCGTTATCTCAATTTCATGATGATGAGGCAAACAGCAGGGAGTAAAGTGACTTGCTCAAGGCATCATTGCTGGGCATCAGTCAGGCCTGCTTCCTTCATTCAGCAAATTTATGGAGAACTTACCGTGAGCCAGGTACTGTCAGGCACGTGGCAACGAACAGGAGAACAAAGCAGGAAAGCAGGTAGGGAGGGGTTGGGGGAGGGAAAGGCAGTATTTAAATGTGTGTCAGGGAAGACCTCACTAAGAAGATCATTCTCGGGCAAACACCTGGGAGAGGTGAAGGGTCCTGGGGAATCTGTGGGAAGAGTATTCTTAGCAGAGGGGCCAGCAGGTGCAAAGCCCTGAGAGTTCAAGGCAGCGGGGAAGCTACTGTGGCTGGAGGTGGGGTCACGGAGACTGCTTGTGTGGCAGGAGGGCGCTGGTGGGGGACAGAGCATGTGGGACCCCGCAGGCCATGGATGTAGTTTTGACTTTGAGTGAGATGGGAACTGATGGAGTGTCTAGCAGATAGGGACATGGTTTTACATCAGTTTGTCTTATCCTGAGGCCTGTGCTTCTTCCTGGCACCATGTCTGGGGGCTGAGTCCACCTTTGAGATACAGGTTCTGTAGTTGGCCCCACCATTCACCACCTTGCAACCTGAGAATCTGTTTTAACCATCTACCCAGGCAGAGCTTCTGCTGAGTCCGTTGGAAAAGAACCAATCCCTACCCTCTGGAGCTCCATGTCCATTAGTTGCAGACCCCAGCCCCACTCTCAGTTCATTTCAGTTCAGTTGCTCAGTCGCGTCTGACTGCTTGCGACCCTGTGGACTGTAGCACACCAGGCCTCCCTGTCCATCACCAATTCTCAGAGCTTGCTCAAACTCATGTTCATCGAGTCAGTGATGCCATCCAACCATCTCATCCTCTGTCGTCCCCTTCTCCTCCTGCCTTCAATCCCTCCCAGCAGCAGGGTCTTTTCAAATGAGTCAGTTCTTTGCATGAGGTGGCCAAAATATTGGAGTTTCAGCTTCAACATCAGTCCTTCCAATGAACACCCAGGACTGATCTCCTTTAGGATGGACTAGTTGGATCTCCCTGCAGTCCAAAGGACTCTCAAGAGTCTTCTCCACACCACAGTTCAAAAGCATCAATCCTTCAGCTTTCTTTATAGTCCAACTCTCACATCCATACATGACCACTGGGAAAACCATAACCTTGACCAGATGGACCTTTGTTGGCAAAGTAACATCTCTGCTTTTTAATATGCTTTCTAGGTTGGTCATAGCTTTCCTTCCAAAGAGTAAGCATCTTTTAATTTAATGGCTGCAGTCACCATCTGCAGTGATTTTGGAGCCCCCAAAAATAAAGTAAGCCACTGTTTCCACTGTTTCCCCATCTATTTTTCATGAAGTGATGGGACCAGATGCCATGATCTTAGTTTTCTGACGTTGACTTTTAAGCCAACTTATTCACTATCCTCTTTCACCTTCATCAAGAGGCTCTTTAGTTCTTCTTCACTTTCTGCCATAAGGACGGTGTCATATGCATATCTGAGGTTATTTATATTTCTCCCAGCAATCTTGATTCCAGCTCGTGCTTCACCCAGCCTGGCATTTTGCATGATGTACTCTGCATAGATGTTAAACAAACAGGGTGACAATATACAGCCTTGATGTACTCCTTTCCCAATTTGGAACCAGTCCGTTGTTGCATGTCCAGTTTAAACTGTTGCTTCTTGACCCACATGCAGATTTCTCAGGAGGCAGGTAAGGTGGTCTGGTATTCCCATCTGTTGAAGAATTTTCCACAGTTTGTTGTGATCCACACATTCAAAGGCTTTGGCATAGTCAATAAAGCAGAAGTAGATATTTTTCTGGAACTCTCTTGCTTTTTCTATGATCCAATGGATGTTGGCAATTTTACCTCTGGTGCCCCTGCCTTTTCTAAATCCAGCTTGAACATCTGGAATTTGTTGGTTCATGTATTGTTGAAGCCTGTCTTGGAGAATTTTGAGCATTACTTTGCAAGCATGTGAGATGAGTGCAATTGTGTGGTAGTTTGAGCACTCTTTGGCATTGCCTTTCTTAGGGATTGGAATGAAAACTGACCTTTCCAGTCCTGTGGCCGCTAATGAGTTTTCCAAATTTGCTGGCATATTGAGTGCAGCACTTTCACAGCATCATCTTTTAGAATTTGAAATAGCTCAGCTGGAATTCCATCACCTCCACTAGCTTTGTTCGTAATGATGCTTCCTAAGGCCCACTTGACTTCGGACTCTAGGATGTCTGACTCTAGGTGAGTGATCACGCCATCGTGATTATCTGGGTCATGAAGTTCTTTTCTGTATAGTTCTTATGTGTATTCTTGGCACCTCTTCTTAATATCTTCTGCTTCTGTTAGGTCCATAATGTTTCTGTCCTTTATTGTGCCCATCTTTGCATGAAGTGTTCCCTTGATAGCTCTAATTTCCTTGAAGAGATCTCTAGTCTTTCCCATTCTATTGTTTTCCTCTATTTCTTGGCACCGATCACTGAGGAAGGCTTTCTTATCCTTCCTTGCTGTTCTTTGGATCCCTGTATTCAGAAGAACCCTGTATTTATCTTTCCTTTTCTCCTTTGCCTTTAGCTTCTCTTCTTTTCACAGCTATTTGTAAGGCCTCTTCAGACAATGATTTTGCCTTTTGCATTTCTTTTTCTTGGGGATGGTCTTGATCACTGCCTCCTGTACAACGTCATGAATCTCCATCCGTAGTTCTTCAGGCATTCTATCAGATCTAATCCCTTGAATCTATTTGCCACTTCCACTGTATAGTCGGAAGGGATTTGACTTAGGTCATACCTGAGTGGTCTAGTGGTTTTCCCTACTTTCTTCAAGCCCCACTCTGGGCCTCAGTTTTCCATCCAAACAAGGAAGGGGGTGCACAAGAGCCATTTCTGCTCTTATTCTCCTGTGGGGCTCGGTCTGGTTGGAGCCCCAGGTCCGAGGGAGCCCACAGGTGTCTGACCAGGCCTCTCACTCTGGATCATCAGGCCATGGCCTCTGTCTCCAGCTGCTTCCAGCCCTTCTCTTCCTTTTAGACCCCAGGTCACATCCCCACTACCCACTGGAGAAGGGGCCCTTCATGTTAATAATTAAGGCCCCAAGATATTTGAAGTGTCTTACATTCTTTTAAAAAAAAATTGATTTGTTACACAAAGACAATTCTTAATTTCATCCACTAATAAACATTTTATAATTGCACAAGTAAAAAGAAAAAGAACTCTTAAACAAAAAGAAAAATGTACTCAGCACCTCAGTCCCAAAGATAGATTAGAAGAGTTAAGTAAATACTGTTCTAGACCATTTATCTATATATGTGTGTGTGTGTTTGTGTGTGTGTGTGTGTGTGTATTTTTAACAAAATAACTGACCATGCTACATATGCCATTTTATAACCTATCATCTCAGCTAAGTGGATGTAGTGGATGTCTTTTCACCTCAATAAATTTGTGTCAGCATCATTATCTTTTAATTATGTAATTAACAATTTTTAACTTTATTATTTCCCAAACTACCCAACGGTACCAGGAAAATAAGCCAGAAAATACAAATAAAAAGTAAAAGAGGGGGAAAAAATCCATAGTTCCATCCCTGTGAAAGTCCCCAAAGCAGCTTTGTGTATACCATTCTAGAATTTTCTTAATACTCATATACTCATGAATTATGTGTATATTTTTAAAATAAAAGAAGCAAGTAGTGCTGTTACCTACCTTTTCACTTTATATAATGGGCATCTTTCATCTGAATAAATACTCATCTAAATCACCATTTTTAATAACTGCTTTGGTATTCCATCCAGAAACAGGATCGTCTTAATCAAGCCAATCGCTTTTTGATGGATATTTAAATTAAATTTTCCATTTAAGTTATTTAATACCAAGTACTAGTTTAGGACAACTTCTTAGAGTAGAACGCTGAAGCTGAAGGGTTGCACATTTTTAGAAGTGTTTGGCTCCTGTGCCAGTTGCCTTCTAGAAAGTCCACTTAGGTCTCCCATCCCGGGAAGTGTGTTTCTCCACAAGGCCAGGAATTCTGAATGGCTTCTCTTTGGGTCTGTTTAAAGCAAAGACTGCCCTGAGGAGGCAGAGGCCCCAGTGGATCTCCAGCCTACCTCCAAGAAGGAGGAGGAATATCGCAGGAACATCTGGAAGGGCTTCCTCATCTCCATCCCCTACTCAGCCAGCATCGGGGGCACCGCCACCCTCACGGGCACAGCCCCCAACCTCATCCTGCTCGGCCAGCTCAAGAGGTAAGAGCGCGTGCTCCCCATCCCCGATGCTGGGGTTTCTGCCTCTTCTTCTCCTCTCCTCCTCCTTCACCCAACATCCAGGGATGTGTCTTGGGTGTCTACCGTTGTCCAGGCTCTGGGGACCCAGCGATGCACAAAATCCAGCAAAATCCCTGCTCTGGGGAACTTCCATTCTGGTGGGAGAGACAAACAATAAAGGAAAAAGCAAGAGAATATATAGTATGTTGGCATCATACGTTATGAAATAAAATCGGGCAGAAGAAGGGGGCAGAGGTAACAGGAGTGGGTGCTGTTTTATCGAGGTTGGTCGGTATTGTGCATCCCTCTAATGTGGTGGTATTTGAGCAGAGACCTAGAAGTGAGGGGGTGAACTTTGTGGACGCAGGAGGGGAGAGCATCCCAGACAGAAGGAACAGCCTATACAAAGGTGGGAAGCAGCATAAAGACTGACCAGGCTGGGGTGCAGAAGGAAATTAGGTAAGAAGACCAGGGCAGTCATTGTCAGGAGAGTCAGAGGAGAGCTGAGAGCAGGGGGGTGACATGACGTGACATCTCCTGAAGCCAGCCCCAGTGGGAGGCACTGGTGTGTGGCTGTGATGTCCCGTGAGAAGCCTTACAGCCAGGCACGTGGACCAGCAGTGTAGTGGACGCTGCCAGGTAAAATCTCCCCATCACTGAAACTGTTCAAACAGAGGTTGCGTGGCCATTTGTCAGGGCATGATAATCAAAGAGATGGATTCTCCGATGGTTTGACATCAACTCCATTTTTCCAAACCCCTTAGTCTGAAGATGTTAAAAATCTTTGTATTTCAAGATTCTAAGTATTTTCAGATTCCAGGATTCTGAGAGGTGGGGTTTCTAAGATTTTGTTACCGTGGAGATGTGCCATATATTCAATTAATCCACATGAATCCGAACGTAAGCATTTGACAAACAAACAGCAACAAAATTTTCTGATATACAACATGGCTCCATGTGCTGGCCAACGTCTTTATCTGGTATTCAACCAAAGATTGAAGGATTTACAGGGATGATGGAGGAATAGCTAACTGCATTGGTCTTCCTGAGAGTGGGTTTGGTGTACGTAAGTCAGTTCTATACTTGTGGATAATCAAAGTTATTTTCAGGAGAAAACTTAAGTACATCCATGTCTTACCTCATAAGCTGATTTTAAAACCTTAACTCTCCACCCTGTTCTCAGATTCTCAAATCCTTTGATTTTAAGATTACATAAAGAACAGTGATTCTCGGTCATGGGTATGTTTTATAGTCTCCAGGGAAGGTGGAAAAAAATATGCTTGGGTCTCAACTGCAGAGATGCTGATTTCGGAGGTTGGGCATGGGGGCCAGGCACTGGTCTTTTCCCTGTTGATTTCAGCTCCCACTGCAAACCTTTGGTCTTTTCGTGTCCATTCTTTGAGCAAGGCCTGGCTGTGAGACTGAAAACCAGAAGCCAGGATGGTTCTGCTTCAGATGTGGGGACCAACTGGGGTGACCTGTTTGCCTCCCTGGTTAGCAGGAAGTGCCAGCAAAGGGGCAGTCGGCTGGGAGGACAAAGCGGGGTGTTCGGTGTTAGTTCTTGCTGGAGGCTGTCCACAGGGACGGACAGGGAAGATGGGGGCTCTGGGGCCCTCAGGGGCTAGTCCTGAGTTGGGGGATGGGGGACATGGGAAGGCATTTGCTGTCAGAGGGTTTTCAGGCTGCCTATTCGCTCTGATGTGAGCAAGTCTTGAAAAGAGATTAGGGGGAAAATGCTGGAACTTTAAGTAAAAGTATCCAACATGAAGGATTTTGAGTAAAGGGCATGCAAATTACATGCAAAGTGTATGCAACATTTAATTGCTTAAACCTGGACCTTCTTGTCGGGAAGGAAGGTATTTGAAAGGAATATGAGGTTTATACGAGGTTCTGATTTTCCAGCAGAGCACCTGGGGAGACAGGGAAATGGCTGCCCTGAGTGTTCGCCTTGGTGTTTGCTCCCCAGATACATTGTATTGGTTTATTCTGATCACACCTGATATAGGAACTTTATATTGGGTTGGCCAAAAAGTTCGTTTGGGTTTTTTTTTTTTTTTTCCAGACCATAAAAAAATGGAATGAACTTTTTGGCCAACCCAATATATTACTCAGAACATACAGGGGGTGGAATCGGAAGCCCTTCAGTCCCACTGAGTCCCGAGCACACTCCCTTTAGTTTTCCTCTGTAGGTGTGTGTGCGTCCATCCGTCCGCCTGATGGTGGCGGGCTCTCACCTCCTCTTTTCTCCAGTTTCTTCCCACAGTGCGACGTGGTGAACTTCGGCTCCTGGTTCATCTTCGCCTTTCCTCTCATGCTCCTGTTCCTGTTGGTGGGCTGGCTCTGGATCTCCTTCCTCTATGGAGGGATAACCCTGAGGTACCGGGCATTTAACTTGAGCTTTGCGGCAGATGGAGCCGGGCTGGAGTCCCAGCTTCCCGCTCCCTAGCGAGCGACCTTCCTAAGTCCTTCCAGTTTCCAGTCGGATGTGGTACCCGTAGTCATCCTGGCCTCCCAGGGAGTGGGGATTACAGGTGGGGTGGGATCTTGCCTGCTGAGCCCAGGCCCTGGGTGAATGTCACCCACCATCAATAATCACTCATCGTACTGTTCCTTAAGTCAGGTCCACACTCACACCACAGGAGATATGCAGTGTTTCTCATTTCACGGGCCCTCAGTACAGGAGGTAATTTGGGGCAGCCTGAGGACAAGGTATCAGATAACACTGACTCCGATAGTGAGAAAAATATTCCTCTATCAACGCTGCTTATGTTGGGGAGAAAGTCTCAGTAAGGTGGGGAAAAACTTTAACACCTCTCTAGCATTTCCAAATCATCCTCTTAAAAAAGGAAGAGCAAGCCTCAGGTCCAGAGATTTAGGCCAGCAGTGGTATCCAGCCAGATGTAATGATGTAGCTTTGCGTTCATGTCTTTATTTTTGTGGGTACTTTCTATGTGTGACAAGTGATTCTTGTTTGCTATTTATGGGAGTGATAGAAAGCTTTCTATTTAAATGTCTGCCTTTAGTTAAAATGCTAAATCTAGTTGGAGCCCATGGTACGTGGACATAGGAACTTTTGTGAAGGGAGTTATGAATGTGTCAGTTCAGTTCAGTTCAGTTGCTCAGTCATGTCCGACTCTTTGCGACCCCATGGACTGCAGCACACCAGGCCTCCCTGTCCATCACCAATTCCCAGAGTTTACTCAAACTCATGTCCATTGAGTCGGTGATGCAATCCAACCATCTCATCCTCTGTCATCCCTCTCCTCCTGCCTTCAATCTTTCCCACCATCAGGGTTTTTTCAAATGAGTCAGTTCTTCACATTAGGTGGCTAAAGTATTGGAGTTTCAGCTTCAGCATCAGTCCTTCCAATGAATATTCAGGACTGATTTCCTTTATGAATGTGTGGGTTTTGGGAAATACTAACATAGGAGCTACAGCTCAGGGCTGGAGTAGCAGGCATGTCATAAAGTCATTCTCTGACTCAGTCCCCTCACCTCTGTGGGTCTTAATTTTTCTCATCTGTAAAATGGGACCAGTAAGAGCTATTCTAGATCAAAGAGATATGAAAACCCCTTGAGAATAGAAAAGCTCTGACTGTGGTATTTCTTGACCCATCAGAGCAGAAATTTGGGGTTCAAAGCCTGGCTTAGCCCAGAGAAGCAAGCCCAGACACTGGACTCAGATAAACCAGAGTTCACATCATGGTTCTGCGTGACCTCGAGCGACTCTGTCCCCTCCCTGAGGCTTTCCCTCTTTAATTTTTTCACTAGTAGATAGGGGATAAAAATGAAGCCTGGGTTCCCTGGGTGGCTCAGTGGAATACAACTTCCCTGATCACTCAGTTAGTAAAGAATCCACCTGCAATGCGGGAGACCTGGGTTCGATCCCTGGATTGGGAAGATCCCATGGAGAAGGGAAAGGCTGCCCACTCCAGTATTCTGGCCTGGAGAATTCCATGGACTGTATAGTCCCTGGGGTTGCAGAACTGGACATGACTGAGCAACTTTCACTTTCAGTGGAAAAGAATCCACCTGCTATGTAGGAGACATGGGTTTGATCTCTGAGTTGGGAAGATCCCTGGAGATGGAACCAACTATCTGGAGGCAACCCACTCCAGTGTTCTTGTCTGGAAAATCCTCATGGACAGAGGAGCCTGGTGGGCTGCAGTCCATGGGGTCGCAAAGAGTCAGACACGACTGAGCGACTAAGCACACACGTTCCCCCACTTACAGTATATAAGGGACTTCTCTGGTGGTTCAGTGGTTAAGACCCTGTGCTCCCAATATGCAGGGCCTGGGTTCAATACCAGATCAGGGAACTATGATCCTGCATGCTCTATGGTGTGGCCAAAAAAATAAAAAATAAATACAACATATGAGAGCATCTGTTTCTGTGCAGCAAGGTAGATTTTTGCCAGTCTGATAAGAGAAAAATAATTTGCATTTACTTTAGGAGTAATTTTGAAGAACTTTTCATACTCAGGGATAAGATGAAAACTTTTCACATATTCATGGGAGACCCTGGTATTTCCTCTCCTGTGAATTGTTAAACTGTGTGTTTATATCCTTTGTGCATTTAAAAACTTGATTGCTGGCCTTGGTTGTATTGATTTCTAGTATTCTCTCCATATTGAAAGATTAGTGCTTATTTTGAGTATGAATTGTAACTTTTCCCCCTGATTTTTCACTTTGCTTATCATGCTGTATTCTGTGAGAAACTTTTAGAAACATTTTATGAGGTGAAATTCATTTTTTCTCATGTGGCTTCTGAATTTTCAGTTGCAGTTAGAAAGGTCTTCCTTCCCATTATAGGAGATCTGAAAGAACAGTCCCATGTTTTCTTCTAGTATTTTTGTATTTTTTCCATTTAAACCTTTTCATCTATTTGGAGCTTGTCCTTTAGGGTACAGTGTAAGGATGCAACTTTGGGGTACAGATTTGGAGTCAGTATTTTTTTTGTTCCAGATAACTATCGAGTTGTCTCAATGCCTTTTCCTGACACACAAATGTTTTTAATTTTAATGAAGTCAATTTATTTTTGTTTGCTTGTGATTTTTGTATCATATCTAAGAAATATGTGCCTAATCTGAGGCCATGAGAATTTTTCTCTATGTTTTCTTCTAAAAATTTTATATGTCTAGCTCTTCTTATATTTAGGTCTTTGAACCATTTTGAGTTAGATTTTGTATGTACCAAGAGGTAGGGGGTTCCACGTTCATCCTTTTGCATGTGGCTGTCCAGTTGTCTTGGGGCTTCCCATGTGGCACAGTGATAAAGTATTCTTGCCTGGAGAATCCCATGGACAGAGGAGCCTGCTGGGCTCCATGGGGCCTCAAAAGAGTCAGACATGACCGAGCAACCCCGCATGCACACGTGCATTCAGTCGTCTTAACACCGTTTGGTGAAAGACTGTTCTTTCCCCATTGAATGGTGTTGGTACTTTTATCAGAAATCAATTGACCAGAGAAGTGTGGGTTTATTTCTGGATGCTCTGTTAGAGTCCATTGATCTGTATGTCTCACATCATTGACTGAATAGATCATCTTTCCTACAACAAGCTGGGGCACCAACCTTATCATAGACTCAATCCCCATTTATGGTGGGGTCTATTTCTGGACTTTGTATTGTATTTCCTTGGTGTGTATGGTTTATTCCTGAGTCTGTTTGACCCCAAAAAAGATTGTAGCCTGGAATCCAAATGATCAGATCCCCATTTTTAAAAGACCATCCAGGCTATAGGTGGGCAGGACAGATTTTAGAAAGGGAACAAATAGGCAGGGTGACTACCCAGCAGACTGTCACGGAGTCTCCAAAACAGAGGCAAAGAGGCCTGGCCAGATGGAGGTGGGTAGCGGAAGTGCTTTAGGCTGCAATGGCCACTCCTAACTTTCCTGCTGTCTGTTTCAGGGGCTGTAGGAAGAAGAAATCTGAGCTCAGAACTGATGCAGAAAATAGGGCTCGAGACACGATTCGGGAGGAATTCCAGAGCCTGGGGCCCACCAAGTACGTGACACAGGGATCCTTGCTTGGGGTGGGAGGAGAACTGGGCACTAGACTTTCAGGAGAGCTACCTCTTGGGGACTGAGTCCAGAGGGAATTTCAGGACCAGTAGCCTGGGAGCCTGGAGACAGAGGGTAGCGAGATGACTAACACAGTCAGCCTCTTTCCCTGGCACCGGGGCCGACACCCCGAGGACCAGCAAACCTCTCAGGCTGGACTTGGAGTGGGGACGTGTCGCCTTCCTGCCTAATGCCTGCTTTCCCTCCTGGTTCATGGGATACCTGGCCCTGCCTCAGGTGGCTCCCAGGACCTTGTTTAGTGCATGTTAAAGTGAAAATAACCAAGAGTCAGCAGGTCCACACACAAGGTCTGACTCTGCTACTAACTTCCTGGGTGGCCTTGGGCAAAGCACTAACCCTCTCTGGGCCCTGCTTCCTGGTCTGTGAAAGGGGCTCCCTGGGTAGATATTTACTCCAGCATCTGGGGAGCCTCTCTTCTGCCTCTGTCTGCCCCTCTCTCCACGTGCGTCCCTCTCGTGTCTGCCCCATTCTGGATATGTGACTGTCCCTCCCTTGCCTGCCTCTCTGTTCCCGTCAGTTTCCTTCCTCTCTGTTTTTCCGACTCTGTCTCGCTCTCTTTCTCTCTCTGGATTGTCCCTAGGACTCTGGGGATGATATGAAGAGTTTGCAGGGAGGCGGGCCCGATGCTCAGGAAGGATGCTGGGGGATTGTGGAAGCCCCAGGAAAGGCACCCCTTACACCCGCACTCCCCGCCCTCGCTCTCGGGACCACGAGGCGGTGAACTGCTGCTTCCGACTCTCAGAGGCAGGGCCTGGGCTCAGTCACCACCGGCGGGCCGCCGCCCCAGGCCTTCCCTTGCAGCTCTCAGGCCAAAGGCCAAGGTCCCCGTGGTGTTCACATCTCTGTCGCAGGTTTGCCGAACAGGCCGTGTTCATCCTGTTCTGCGTGTTCGCCATCCTCCTCTTCTCCCGGGACCCGAAGTTCATCCCTGGCTGGGCCAGCCTCTTCACCCCTGGGTGAGACTCTGGGAACCCGTGGGATGGAGTCCAACGGGGGAGCCTCGGGGCTGGGCTGCCCGGAGCTGAGGAGGCAGTGCCGCTGGGGAGAGCTGGGCTAGGTTTCCGCCTCTCATCCCGTGTGGTTATTACCAGTTCCTTATTTGCTCTCAGAAGAGCTTAGGTCTGGGTGATAAGACATCTGGGTTTTCGTGTGATAAGAGGTCTCCCTTTGGAATCAGACAAAACTGGGTTCGAATCCAGTTCCGCCACTACAGCCTGTGTAGCCCTGAGCACGTGGTTCGTTCATTCATTTGATTATTCATTCAGTCAATCAACTTTTACTGAGCACCTATTGTGTGCTCAGCTGCCCCACATGTGGGATCTTCCTGGACTGGGATGGAACACATGTCCCCTGCAGGTGGATTCTTAACCACTGGACCACCAGGGAAATCCCAAAAAACTTGCTTTTTTTTTTTAGTTTACAAGATATCTCAGTTGTATTTCCATGTCAAACATAACATTTGATATTATTTTTTATCTTTTTTTAACAAGCAACGGATACTTCATTATACATATATGATAATACACAATTTATTTAACCATGTCCCTACTAAAAATCCCTCACCCCCTTTTTTTTGCTCTTATCAGTAATGAACATCCTGGTACATAATCTGTATACAAGAGCCCAATTATTCCCTGAAGATAAATTCCTAGATCAAGGGGTATTCACACATAAAGTTTTGAAAGGTACTGCCAGCTCCCCCTTCAGAAAGTTTATTTTCCCACCAATAGCCTGTGTTTCTCAACATTCCCATTAGATACTGTCACCCTTTTCACGTTTTACTTGTCTGTTACCACATGTTTTCATCTGTGTTTCTCTATTACATTGATACTGACCATCTTTCCCAGTTTCTTGGCCATTTGAATACCCTTCTCCCCAAATGTGTGGGCTGAAAGCGCTTTTGTTGGCACTTGGCTCTGTGCTTCACTGAACTCAGAGCCAGAAATATCTGAGTTCAAGGTCATCTCTTCTACAGACCATGGTCTGGCCCTGAGCAAGCTGCTGCTGTTCTCTGAGCCTCAGATTCCTTATTTGATAGGGAAGATCCCTGCCCCCGAGGACTATCTCTGAGACTTCAGTGGGCTTGATATCCCCACAGGACATGCTGTGGATTCTTAGAAGGTGGCAGTGAAGTTTTGAGGGGTTCTGCGGTGGCTCCATCTGGGCTCTGCCCGTGTGAGCTGCATCTCTGGGTCGCATCTTTGCGTGCTAAGCTGCCCACCCCAGGAGGAGTGCAAACAGGAGCTGAACAAATACATTCAGGGCTTCACAGGGGCCCTGGTTACAGTGATGCATAGGCGTTCCATAGACTCCAGTCTTCTGCGTCTCTTAGATTCTCCCCTCCTTGATCAAATCCCTCTTCCTAGGGTCCTTGAAGTGGGAGGATAAACATTGGTTTGGCTCCAGCAGAGTCTAAACACCCCAGGGAGCTGTGGATAAAGAGCTTTCGCATCCACGGGCGGTTCGCGTCCCTGCCGAGCGCAGTGCGGAACACAATCGGTGGCCTCCAGCAGCGTCCCCTTCCCAGTGGGCCGCATTCCCTTCCACGAATCCTCATTTGCAAAGCTGCCAAACCCTGGCCGGCCGAGATGCCCAGGGTCACACGCTTTGGGGCCTTGTCCTTCTAGGTTTATTTCTGATGCTGTCACCGGCGTGTCCGTTGTCACCATCTTGTTCTTCTTCCCATCACAAAAGCCGTCCCTCAAGTGGTGGTTTGACTTTAAAGGTAAGGTGGGCAAGGCCGGGGTGCCGGTGGTCTGGAGCGTGGTGATCAGTGGCCTGAAGGCGGGGCCCTCCTGAAACTGACAGCCCCATTGTACAAACCGCACGATCCTGCCTCTTGGGTCTCCCTGTCTGAGCTTCAACCACGTCTGGGTACAGAGGTGCCAGAGGGGACAGTCCAGGGCAAGGGTTAGCAGGTAGAGTCTCTGGGTCACACCCAGCTGGCTGGCTGTTTCTGTACAGTCCCTGAACTTAGAATAATGGTTTTCACATTTTTTAAATGGTTGAAAAGAATAAAATATATATATATATATATATATATATATTTCTGACTTGTGAACATAACACGAAATTCAAAATTTCAGTGTCCACAAATAAAATTTTTAATTTCTTGAAGAAGAAATTCATGGACATTTATTTTCTTTAGTCATGTAAGTGCCTCTACAATAGCCTCGGCTCTACCCAGAAAAACTCTGGGCCCAAAGCAAGAGCCTAAGGAGCCAGAGATGGAAATCTCCTGCTGGGTTTTAAACGGATAGGAAGCAGGGGGACTGCGGCAAACCTAGACCCAGGCGTTCAATTTCAGCCTTAGGAAATCACTGAGCACCCAAACCAAAACGTCTGTAGGCTGGCCTTCAGATCGCCAGATTATAACCCCACTGGGGTTTTAGCTGGTGTCTGCAGAAGAAAGTGCCAACATCTGCTCCTGGTGACAGGCCGTGGCTGGCCCATCACCCTCTGAGGCTGTGGGATGAGCTCTGGGCCAGAGGTCAGGAAATAGGGGTTGTGATCTCACCATCTTCTATTGCTGGGGGAAGAAAAGTCTATTCCAGCAGCAGCTCCAGTTTCCAGGAGGAGAGGTTTGTATGTGTGGAGCATAGTGTAAGGATGAGCCAGGAGCTCGTCTCCCAGAGACCCACAGGCACTTACTGTAGCAGAGGTGGACCTCAAGTCTTGGGGTCAGGTGGCTCAGACCGTGGGCTTTGAGGCTGTGCCACTGAACGGGATTCAGATGTTCTCTTCCTCCCTGCTTCTCTGTCTTGCTTCCAGCTGGCTTTCCTCACCATCCACTCCCTGTATCATTTCTTGGTCTGTTCAGAGTTTCTTGGTAGCTCACACAGTAAAGAATCTGCCTGCAGTTCAGGAGACTCGGGTTTGATCCCTGGGTCAGGAAGATCCCCTGGAGGAGGGCATGGCAACCCACTCCAGTATTCTTGCCTGGAGAATCCCATGGACAGAGGAACCTGGCGGGCTACAGTCCATGGGGTCCCAAAGAGTTGGTCATGGCTGATTGTCTAACACTTTCACTTTTTCAAACTTTTTTTTTCCAGAGTTTTTCCTGTTTCTGAGCTTTGACATCTGTGTAACTTCTACTTCATTAGCGTTCCTGCCTAAGTCTAGCTTCTGTTCCCTGGCAGAGTGGTCCCCCCCACAGTACCTACTCCCTCTGCTCCTCCTACTTCCTGCCTCAGGTTTCTGTCCCTCGAAGCATCGAGTCCCACACACTTTCTGCTCCTCTCCTAAAGCGCTGACTTGAGTACTCAACACCCATGTCTTCCACGCAGCCTTAGAGAGTGGTCCGTCAGTTCTCATGGAGAGAAAGTGACTTGATCAAGGTCACTCCGCCAGTTAAAAAGAGACGGAGGTGAACCTCAGACATCCAAGCCAAACTTGATTTTCTCCATCTTACGCACTGTCTCCCATTCCTCTGCGGGTCTGACTGGTACTTGCAGCCCCCTTTATGATCGCTTCTCAAGTACTGATGCTCTGCCTACTGGGTGCTGTGTGTGGGTGATGATGAAGAGGGGGAGGAAGGCGAGGAGGAGGCGGCTGTGGATGACGTTGAGGTGGAGAAAGAGGGTGCCCGTGATGTTGGTGATGATGATCGCTTCCACTTCCTCTCTGCCCAGCAGGCTCTTCCTCCAGACATCTGAATGGCTCACTCTGTCACTCTCCAGACTCTGTCCTAAAGTCACCTCCCCAGAGAAGCTTTCTCTGACTACACCATCTAGAAAAGCACTCCTCCTTTGCACTCTCAGTCTCTTTCCTATATTTTCTTTTTAATTTTTTCATATCACATAAAATTTCCCAACATGATACATGTATTGATTTATCACCTGCCTCACTTATTGGGACGTAAGTTTTCCAACAGGAGGGTTTTTCCCTGTTTTGGCCACTTCCATATCCTCAGGGGCTAGCGTAGGTCCCCAATACACTCTTGCTAATTAAATGACCAAGGACTCGCTCCGGCCACACCCCATGCTGAGTCCGTTGCACACACGGCCCATGTCATTGTCCGAACTCGTCTCCAGGGAGGTACTGTTGCTCCCTTTTGCAGACCTTTGAAGCTCAGAGAGGTAGAGGCACTCGGCTCAAGTCACACAGCTGAATGGCAGAGCCAGGACTGAATTCTAGTTCAACCTCAAAGTCTGTTCCTTCAGCTCCTGCTCTAGACAGCAGAGAGTATAAGGTAGAGCCAGAAGTGAGAAATTCAGTCAGAGGCTGCGTTTATAAGAAACAGTGCCAAGGGCATGGTTGGGTGGAAAGATAATAAAGGCAGTAACAGCTGACTTCACCATATGGTGAGCAGTTTTATAAACTCTCACCACTTAACTCACTTAACCTCATTATCTTAACTCGCTTAAACTCATCCTCAGGGCCTCCCCCCTCTGCTTGTACAACCCTTACCTTCTAGGTGGGTCACTTTTTCAGACCTTGGCTGCCTCTTTGGTGAACTACTATTTTATCACTTAAAGGCCAAGGGCTGGGCCACCTGCCTCTTCCAGCTCTGGGCTTACTCATACTTGGGTTTGGCCCACGAATCCACTGGCAGTGTGTGACATCAGAACCACATGTGGTTCTGTGGGCACCCGTGGGCTGCGTGCATCTCCTACGTGCTAAGTCACTTCAGTCATGTCCAACTCTTTGCAACCCCATGGACTGTTTAGCAGAGGGGCTTTATTAAGTAGCTTCGGATTGTCTTTGTTATCCAGTTAGAAACTTTTGTTTTAGAGAGCCAAGCTATAAAATTTTGAAAAACACCAAAAAGGGGAAACAAAAATATCAGAGAATGTTTAACCAGGGACTGTCCTGGCAGCGGGGGAACCTTGAATGGGCCAGATCCATCCTCCTCCAGGGAGGCTGCTGGCAGCCCGCAGTGAGAAGGCCTGGTTCCAGGGAACTTGCTCAGTGCCAGACACTGGGCTCCATGTGTTGTATATATATCATCTGACACGTGTTTATGGAATGACTTCCAGGTGTCAGGCAGCTGTGAACTGAACCAAAGTGTCCCTCCGCCCACGGCTCCATCACTGCCTCATCAGTGCCCACAAGGAGCTTGCTCAGTGCCAGACACTGGGCTCCATGTGTTGTATATATATCATCTGACACGTGTTTATGGAGTGATTTCCAGGTGCCAGGCAGCTGTGAACTGAACCAAAGTGTCCCTCCGCCCACGGCTCCATCACTGCCTCATCAGTGCCCACAAGGACCTACCAGCTTCCATTACTGGGTCAGGGGTCAGCTGAGGAGATGGGGGCTCTGAGAGGCAAGGTCATGTTCCAGGGACCTGCAGTGAACCAGGGTCCAGGAGGACGCTCTCAGTGCAGGGATGACAAACTATCGCCCGTGGGCCAATCCGGCTGCCACCCGCTTTGTAAATAGAATTTCGGGGAAACGCCGCCCCGTCCACGTGAGTCTGCTCTCTCTGTGGCTGCTTCCGTGCTTCCGCGGTAGCGTGACCGCAACAGAGACCTGCAGAGCCTGTATTAGTGGCCTCTCCAGCCCTTTTCAGCAGAAGTTCGCCAACCCCTTGTTCTATTCACTGCAGACATCCCTGCTTTTGAAGAAATACAGTTGTCTCATAACTCCATGGACCAGACATTCCCGCTGTGTCTACTCTCCTGAATTTCCTTCCTCTTTTTTTCTCCTCTCTGTACATGTTCAGCTACAAAGGGGACCTTCTCTTCCTTAAACAAGGGTGAAAATAACAGTTACCCAGAAGGGCTGTTAGGAACTGAAGGATGTTCTGCATGTGAACTGCACAATCCCAGAAGATTCTGAGTACAGTAAATGCCCTGTCATGATGCTTGTGGCTTTTTTCCCGGAAACTCCCAAATCGGATGCTGAAGCCAGATTGTGGCTTCCTGGAGACCCCCACGTGTCCCCTCCTCTGGCTGAGGGTCCTGAGAGTGTGTCGGGTCCCTTCCCTGCCGGGGGTAGGAGGATGGGTGGAACTGGGTATCCCCTCCCAGGCTGAGTGTCTTCTCTCCGCCCAGCTCCCAACACAGAGACAGTGCCTTTGCTGACGTGGAAGCGGGCTCAGGACACGGTGCCCTGGAACATCATCCTTCTCCTGGGAGGGGGCTTCGCCATGGCCAAAGGCTGCGAGGTAAGAGGGGCAGGTGGCCGGCAGCTCGGGGAGGTGAGCGCCCGTCCTGGGGCAGCTGCAAGCGGGGGGCTGAGCGAGCCCCACCGGCCGCGCAGACGCCCCACCTCCCACGTGGGGGTGATCACAGCTCCGTGCCCTGCCTGGAGAGGAAAATGGTGCAGTGTGGAAGCCCGAGGATGCAGTGTGGAAGCCCGAGGAGCTGGCAGTGGGTATTATACTAGTACTGCTAGTACTAATATCATGACCCGAGGGTCCTGTGAGGACAGAGTGCTCACCCTAGCAGGCTGACCCTGCAACAGGCACTGTTCAATGCTCTCTGCTCATATTAGTGTATTTAAACCTGCCAGCAAGCCTATGAGGTAGATGCCACTGTTATCCCCATTCTGTAGATCAGGAAACTGAGGCACAGAGAGGTAAGTAACTTGCCTGAGGCCACACAGCTGTGTCCTCAGGATTACAGGCCAGGCAGTTTGGCTCTAAAGCCCAGATATTATGAATATTAACTACTTGGTGTTACTACTAATGCGGTTCTAAAGGGCTCTGTGAGCGCAGAGGCAGAGCCAGGACTAGACCGAGGTGAGCAAGGCAGAGACAGAGCAGAACCTTGGGAGAAACACGTTCTCAGCGCAGCCAGACCTGCTCAGTGGAGGTGCAGCCTCAGTGTCCAGCAGGTGGTGACTAGTAGCTCATGAAATCTCCACACTGACCCTCAGGGCTAGGGAATATCTTTATCCCCATTTTACAGGTAGGAAAACTGAGGCCTGGAAAAACTAAGCAGCTCTCTTAATGTCATGCAGTTGCCCTCTGCTTAGGCGCTGAGGTTTGAACTTCAGTCCATCTGATTTCAGAGCCCAGCCTCTTAACGCTCACTCTTGAGAACTTCCCAAGTGCCAGGCACCTCGGGAAGCACTACGCAAATACTGACTCCGCTGATCTTCAAAGGCAGCACTGAAGCAGGTATTGTGGTCGTTCTCATTTCAAAGATGAAACAGAGGCAACTCAAGGCTGAGTAAGTTGCCGACGTTTGTGCAGCCAGAGGCCAGCAGAGTGGTATTTGAACCCACAACTCATGAAGCTGGGCCCTACCCTACCCCCAGATTTCAAAACACAGCCAGTTAAGGGTCAATCGGAAATTAAGGTAAAAGAAAGCTGAAATTACTTCTCAGCTTGTTTACTTCTTAAAATTCAGGATTTTCAAAATATCATTAATTTATTTTTATTTGGCTGGGCTGGGTCTTTTTTAAGTCATTCAGTCGTGTCTGACTCTTTGCGACCCCATGGACTGTAGCCTACCAGGCTCCTCTGTCCATTGGATTTTCCAGGCAAAGGTGCTGGAGTGGGTTGCTGTTTCCTTCTCCAGGGGATATTCCTGACCCAGGGATCGAACTTAGGTCTCCCGGAATTGCAGGCAGACGCCTTACCATCTGAGCCACCAGTCTTAGCTGTGTCACGAAGGATCTCCCGTGACAGCACACCAGTTCTCTAATTGTGGCACAAGGCTTCCAGAGCTCACAGGGGGCAGAGCTGGGATTTGAACTTGTTGGACTCCTCTCACTATTGCCTCTTGCTTGGGACATATCAGGGAAGGCTTCCAGGAGGAAGTGGCATGTTAGCCAGGTCTTAGGAGGCCGTGCAGGGCAAAGGTGGAAAGCGTGGGTGTGGACCCAGGCCTTCTAGGTTGGAGTTGGTCCTCCACCTCTGAGCTGTGTGCCTCCATTTCCTAATCTGTAAAATGGGCACAGTAATGGTGCCCATCGCATAGAGCTGTTTCAGTTACTAAGTGGATTGGAAAAGCAGAGGTTCTTGCCCTGAGCAACTCAGTGGAAACGGTGCCATTTAACAAGATGGCATGGTCCTCACCTCACCCTGAGCCTGACCTGCACCCCAGAGGTTTCTCTGAGCTCGGAGTGGAGGACAAAGCCCAGCTCACAGTGGGGGCTGGGCTGCAGGACCGCTGAGCATGCTGGAGAGGCCAGTCTGGCTCCCGGCCCAGCCTTGGGCAGCCGGCCGGGGTTTCTGTGCAACAAAGACTGTGTGTGACAGCGGCCCCCTCCGCAGCCCCTGCTCGTACCATCCCCGCCCCAGGCGGCCTGTCCCAGGAGGGGCCAGAGTGCTCGTGGCACGTCCTACTTCCCAGCCCCTGACCAGTGCCCTCGCCGGGTCACCGCCGGGCCTCCCGAGGCTTGGAGGCCCTCGGACCAGGCCCACAGTGAGCCTGGATGTGGAGACGCCCACCTGCTGGTTCTGAGGGGCTGGAAGCAGACCCCAGTGCTTGCGCTGAGCTTGAGTAACTTGCTTAAATCTGCTTGCTGTTCACACCAGTTTCCTCCTGCTGCAGAACTGTCCGTGACTCCCGCATGTAGTTAGACTCTAGTCTGAAGGCTTGCCTGGACCTCCAGAGAACGGCCCCCGCCCATCGCCCCGACATCAGCTCTTATCTCTGTCCCCTGGGGCTCCTCTTCAGCCCCCTGGCCTGCTCCTCAGCCACACTAAACTCATTTGCACCCCCAGGACCTTTGCGCCTGCTTCCTCTCTGCCGAATGCTCTTCCCTGAGATCTCTGAGTCCTTACCCTCAGGTCTCGGCTTCAAGGTCACATCCTCAGAGAAACCCTTTCTGGCACCATATCTAAGGTAGCCTCCCCCCACACAGCCCGCCTCTCTCTCTTATCACCCTGATTACTTCCTGTAGCCGCATCTACCCCTCGGGTCGTGGGCATCCCCGGTGGCTCAGTGGTAAAGGATCTGGCTGCCAGTGCAGGAGGTGCAGGTTCAACCCTGGGTTGGGAAGACACCACCCCTCCCCAACCCTGGCTCCAGAGAAGGGAATGGCAACCCATGCCAGTATTCTTGCCTGGGAAATCCCACTGACAGTGCGGCCTGGCAAACTACAGTTCATGGGGGTCACAGAAGAGTCGGGCATGACTTAGCAACTAAACAGCAAACAGCTACCCCGCCCCCCAGGAAATTCTGTTCATTTGTTTATTGGTGTCCATGAGGGCAAGGACCATATCTGTCTTCTCCATCGCTCTTCTAGGCATCTAGAAAAGTCCTGGTACCTAACATGCTCGCTCAGTAAGTATTTGTTGGACATGACCTGTAAAATGGGATGTTCTGAGGACTGATGACATGAAGGATGGCAAGTACCTGGCAGGGGGCTGATGCAGAGGGCTCACCACTTTTATTGTTATTGTAGTTTTACTGTCTCATGAATTAAACATTGGTCTAATTCTGGCACCTTTATGTACATCTCGTTTAATCTCTATCCGCAACAAACTTATCTACAAATATATTCAGGTGATACAAGTTGGTATTAGATCAGGGTGGAACAGACCCTATAGGCAAGTAAAAACATGTGTATTCTCCTGAATCCCTCATTTTCTGCTGGAGAGTTATTATTATTGCTGTTCTTACTGTTCTTATCATTTTATTGAAGAGGTAGCATTATGAAGTAAGAGCCAAATTCTGAGCACAAAATTCCAAACCCATTTCACTTATTTGAGCATATCACAACCTTTGTGCCTCGGTTTCTTCAACCATAAAATATAGAAAACTGTACTGCTTCATCCCTGCCAGATGGCACAGTGGTAAGGAATCTGCCTACCAATGTAGGAGATGCAGAAGACACAGGTTTGTTCCCTGGAGGAGGGCATGGCAACCCACTCCAGTATTCTTGCCTGGAGAATCCCATGGACAGAAGAGGCTGGAGGGCTACAGTCCATGGGGTCACAAAGAATTGGAACGACTGGGCACACACTCACCCACATCACCACTCCTTCGTGGACTTGTTCTGAAGATTAATAAGTTAATGTTAGCAAAGTACTGAGGAGAGCTCTCAGCATAGAATAAACACTGTATTAAGTGTTTGTTAAATAAGTAATAGTAAGCCCTGTTTGGTACTTATTATATATAGGAATTATTTTTACCTGTACTTTGAAGAAAGCAAGGAACAGAGACGTTCATTAATTTGCCCGATGCCACACAGCTTGTAACAGTACAGTGGTTTGAATGCTCATGTATGCGCATGAAGTCTTTTCTTCTTTTCCTTTAGTCAAGTTCACTGACTCTCTCCACTTAAGAATTCTATTTTTTTACTATCAGTCTTTTGTAAAATATTTATTACTTTATTTATTTATCTAATTTGGCCGCACTGGGTTTTAGTTGTGGCATGCAGGACTTTTAGTTGCATCTTAACTGCAGGACCAACAGGGAAGTCCCTACCCGAGAACTCTTATGCCGATTTGTGCATACACAGCTGAGCCTACTGTCTTTTATGAGGCCTTTAAAGAGATTCTTCAAGGTTTTCTATGGAGATTTCAACCTGAAACATTTCACTTCTACCATAACACTCTCCTTTAAGATCTGATCCTTCTGTATATAGCGAGATCAGGAAGAAAGGACCTCATGGCAGTGAGAAAGGAGGAGAAAGAGGGGTCACCGTCCTGCCAGCTCTGCCTTCCCCTCTCATCCTGCATCAGTGGCCTCGGGCACCTCTTGGCATCCCTGGGGGCTGTAAGGAACGGTTTGACAACCACTACTCAAAGCAGTTTCTTGAGTGTCCCACCACTGCTCCCACCACCGCTGGCATCTCGTGACTTGATGCCACTAATGGCCAATGACATGTTGTGGGCACTCACCTGGCACCCAAGCACTTTTCTAAGTGCTTTAGAGATTAGTTCCTTTTCTCCCAACCATAACCCCCTAAAGTGAAAGTGAAAGTCGCTCCGTCGTGTCCGACTCTTTGCGACCCCATGGACGTCTCCAGGCCAGAATACTGGAGTGGGTAGCCTGTCCCTTCTCCAGGGGATCTTCCCAACCCAGGAATCAAACCCAGGTCTCCCGCATTGCAGGCGGATTCTTTACCAACTGAGCCAGCTGAGCCACAAGGGAAGCCCAAACGTTGAAGAGCGGCTGCCCAACGTGGGTCTTGAACCCACAACGCTGGGATTAGGAGTCCCACGCTCTACCAGCTGAACTAGCCGGGCAGTTCTGTAACCCCCGAGGACAAGCACTATCGGAACCGAGGCACAGAAAAGTTAAGCTACTTGCAGAGGAAGACACAGCCGGAATGGATGAAGGCGGGCGGACAAGCCTAATCTGCTCCCAAAGCCCTTTGTCCTCACCCCCTGGGCATGCCCCTCTGCCCTCGAGAGTCCCTGGGAAAACCTGTGGCTATGTTTCCATGGAAACAGAGCTTCTGATTCCTAAGGGAACAGGAAAGGGCAGGTGAAGCCCCCTGAGTCCCCCCGAGAGCAGCTGGGGGGGTCTCCTCTCTCGCGAAGCTGCCAGACCTCCCTCCAGCTACGGAAACTGAGCCAAGGCCCCAGTGGCCGGGGAGAGGTTGGCTGGGAGCCTGGCACCCAGAGGCCCGGCTACAGGGAAGCTCTTGGCTCCTCATTCATCTAAGTCATTAATATTCCCTCTCTCCAGCCCTTCTCCATTTAATTACATACACTGCCGTCAGTCTCTTTGCCAGAGCCGTGGCCTCTGAGAAAAACTAGTGGCCCCATTTTCCCCTGCAGAGTTCCTTGCACCATAGGAGGGGCCGGGGTCTGGACTCTGCCATGCACTATAATTTCCAGGTTATCAAACAGTGCGGATGTGGAAGAAGAACCTTACTTTTTATAAGGTCTCTTCTAGGGAAAACTATCTTTAAGCATTTATTATTCATCCCTTGAAGGTAACTTTTAAGTCATGGCGTCAAATAAAATAATTTATTTGTGTCAAAACAGTATACTGTATTCTAGAATCCACTACGAAACTTCGTTTCTAAGCTTTGTCAGCAAAGCTGTCTAAACTTGTCAGCAAATTTTCTATTCAACACAAAAGAAATGCATACATGTTCTCTGATAAGCCGAAGTGTGTTAGTACCAAAAGATATTGCACTGATAAAAGGGCTGTGGTAGACATACACTTGGCCAAATGTCAGGGGTCTAACCCAACCCTGGCCTTGATCCGCTCCGAAGCCTACAACTGCTTTATCTTTGTCAAGAAAACGACCTACAGGTGGCGCCCCTGTAGCCTTATTGGTATATTGCCGCTAGCACCACCAGGGGGCAGCATCGAGCACAATTTTGCATCCGTTTTCCGCTTTGGGGACTTAACGGAAGGTGCATTGGATTCTGGGTTATTAAGGATACATTTGAAGCCTGGAGGGCAGAAGCGGGAGAGTATCATTATTAAATACCCGCAAGTAGAGTAATTCCTGGAGAAGTCAGCAGAGAGAGAGAGCTTGGAGATAATTCTGCAGCATTGATGGCAGGTGGAGTCTGGAGTCAGAGAGGGGACAAGCAACCTGGTCTTTACTGCCCTGGGGAGCTGTGGTCAGCTCTGGACACTGCTCTTCATTAAGAGGCGCAGTGACAGTCTGGTGTGTCCACTGGAGAGTACGTGGTGACAGGGCGCTTTGCAGGAGAGTGTTAGTATACTGACTCCATGGCCCTGAGTGCAAAATACATCGTAAGTCAGTATTTTGGGGACACTGAGCAAGTCACAAAAACTTCACCAAGTTAGGATTCCTTCTCTGTAACACGGGAAGGAGTGTTTACTTTGCTGAATGGTTAGTGATTCTTATGCTAATGAATAATAATACAAATAATAATGCAGTGTTTGTGTACCATCATTGTAATAATCATCATAAATGTCTTTATTGTTGTGGCCAGGTGGTAAAGAATGTGCCTGCAATACAGGAGACGTGGGTTCAGTCCCTGAGTTGGGGAGATCCCCTGGAGAAGGAAATGGCAACCCGCTCCAGTTTTCTTGCCTGGAGAATCCCATGGACAGAGGAGCCTGGTGGGCTATAGTCTGGGGTTGCAAAGAGTCAGACATGACTTAGCAACTGAGCACTCACACATTCATTGTGTTGTATTTGACCTCTAGCTGATGCATGTTTTCTATTATATATGATATATATATCATATATATTATATGTTTAATATGTACTGATACATAATAATTATAAATTTTAATAATGAATATTTTGTATAAACATGTTAATATTTTTGGAATTATCCCAGGTGATAATTAGTTATCCAATAGTTATCCAATAACTATCATTGGAGGGATGAGAAGATTTAACATGGAAGATCCAGTGCCCCTCTCCCACTCAAGTTAGGGCTACCCGAAGCAACCGAACTATTGGGAGAACCGCATGGATTATTTGAAGGACCCAGGGGTGTGGGCCCTGGGCCTGTGGAGTATGGAGTAGAGAGCAGCTCAGGAAGCAGAGAGGCTGACTGAATATGTGACCTTGGGCAGCTGACCTACCCTCTCTGAACCTCAGTCAATCTGTCTGTGAAAGAGTGTAGTTGTCATCGCTGTAGCCAATCCTAACCGCTTCCACCTGGCCCAGGCTCGGGGGTGGCAGCCGGCAGTGGGCTGGGTGTGAGGAGGTGCTCTTGCTTCCTCCCTCCGCAGGAGTCGGGGCTGTCGGCGTGGATTGGCGGGCAGCTGCACCCCCTGGAGAACGTGCCCCCGGTGCTGGCCGTGCTGCTCATCACCGTGGTGGTCGCCTTCTTCACCGAGTTCGCCAGCAACACGGCCACGATCATCATCTTTCTGCCCGTCCTCGCGGAGCTGGTGAGGGTCCTGACAGGGTCCTGGGACGGGAGGGCAACATCCCTCCCCAATACAGGCTCACGAGTCTCGTCCTTGATCCTGGGAGCTCCACGGGGGGCCACAATTGTCATCATTCTCATCCAAAATGCATAAAAGTGTCAGAACCGTGATTTTTAAAAAATATTGTCTTTTTTTTTCTCTAAGAAATGCATAAACAGTAAATATTTTCAAAGCACACCAGAGGGCCTCCTTTGGGAAAAGCAACCCATGGTGACATAAAGAGTTTTCTAGGAAAATAGAAATGACCAAATATGGACTAAAAAGAAGTGGAAAATCTGAGTAGACAGATAACCATAGCATAAATTCTAACAGGAGGCAAAGTTCTAGCTTCCCTTTAAAACCGGGTTTCTCAGCACTATGGACATTTGGGGCTGGAGAATTCTGTTATATGAAGCTCTCTGCATTGTAGGATGTTTAGCAGTATCCCTGCTCTCTACCTACTTATTTGGACCATTTGAGAAGGACCAGGCAGAGGGCATGAGATTTTAGAATTGTGATTCTCAATGTGTGGTCCCAGCACATTTTCAAAATTCTTAAAATGTGGACCAGCACGTCAGCATCACCTGGGATCTTGTCAGAAATGCAAATTCTGCTGCCACTGCCCCCCCCCCCCAACAAACCCCACACATGCTGACCCAGCAGCTCTGCGAGAGGTGGGGCCACCAGCCCTCCAGGTGACTCTGTTGGAGAGGGAGTGTTCTAGAATAATTTCCCCTGCCCGTCCTCCCTGATAAACCCGCACGTGGCCTTGGAACGTTGCTAACCCAGGAACGTTCTCTCTTGTCTCCCTCTGTATGGTTTTCTTCTTGTCTGTGTCTCTCCTTCGGCCTGTGTGTCTGTATTTCTGGCCGCATTTCGCTCTGTGTGTCTTTAACTTCATCTTGTTTGTTTCTCTTGTTCTCTGGCACTCCGCGCATCCCTGTCCGCACATCTCTGGCTCTTTTCCTGTCTCTCCATCTGTCGCCGTGTCCCTCGCTTTCCTCCTGTCTCCACCTCCCGTGTGGTTTCTCTGTCGTTCTCTGTTTGGGTCTCGCCCCTGACTGCCGGGCCCAGGCCATCCGTCTGCGGGTGCACCCCCTGTATTTTATGATCCCTGGCACCGTCGGCTGCTCCTACGCCTTCATGCTCCCAGTCTCGACGCCCCCCAACTCAATCGCCTTCGCCTCCGGACACTTGCTGGTCAAAGACATGGTGAGTCCAGGCGTGTTCTAGCAGAGGCCCTGAGAGGTGGGTGGATCAGGGGTGGGCAAGGTGTCAAGGCAGGACTCCCGCTCTCCCCTGCCCCCCAATTCCTGAATAGGTCATTCTGAGTGGGACCAGAATTGATACTTCTAGCAAGCACTCTGGGAAGATTGCTTAGGCGATTTCAGGAAGCGCTGACTCAGTCACTGCTTTCCAAAGCTTGCCTCAGAGACAAGGACCTTCCCCTTTCTCTGGGCACCACCTGTTTTCTGACTTGTTTGGCCAAGCGCTCTGGGCCCAGCAGCATCTCTAGGGGAGACGGAGCAGCAACCACACCAGGGATGTGGGGGTGCACCTCGGTGCCGGGTCACCTGGACAGGAGACAGAAGCCGAGGACAGTCGCGGGGGGGGCGCGGAATCCCAGCTTTTAGCGAGGCTCTCCTCCAACCTGAGCCTCTTCCTCGGCCTGCTTCCTACCGCCCTTCCGCCTCCACTGGCTGCCTGAGATGACTGCACCATGGAGTTCAGGGACTGCAGGCCCTAAACTGGTGCGGCAGACAAGCAGGATCTGCTCAGATGGTTCCCAACTGATGTAGGGTCTCCAGGCACAGAGACCCCAGCAGGACAAAGGGAGAGAAAATGAGAGTGAGAGGCAGGAAGAGTTGACAGCAGAGAGACAGCAGGGACCCGGGAAGACAGACATTCATTCATTCGTTGGCTCATTCACTGTACAAGTGTTTGCTGAGCACATTCTTTGTTCCAGGGGCCGGGGTGGTGCAGGGTAGGGGAGACACAGGCCTGCCTCCAAGGAGACAGGAAATGCAAAGCAGGGGGATCAATGATCCCCTTTGTTTAATGATCAAAGCAGGTTGTTTTCAAGTTGCGTGATGCTGGGTGAGCCAACTGCTCTGAGCCTCGTTTTCCTCTTCTATAAAATGGGAATGATAATAAGAACAACCCTAGAAGGGTTGCCTTCAGGGTAAATGACATAGCTCTATGACAACCGCATGGCACAGCGTCTGGCAGCTAGAAACCACTCAACGAAAGGGGACATTTTCAGCTCCTTGAGGGTCAGCCTAGGGCGTGTAAAGATGGAAGGCTCTTGGGTATCAACCGTCCTGGGTTTGTGTTCCCCCTCCATCTCTCCCCAGCTGTGCCATCTTGGGTGAAAGAGTTCCTGACTCCAGGTTCCCCATCTGTATAACGGGCCTCGAGTAGAACCCTCCCTCACCCTGGGCTCCCTTGCAGGTGCGGACGGGACTCCTGATGAACCTGATGGGCGTCCTGCTGCTCAGCTTGGCCATGAATACTTGGGCACAGACCATCTTCCAACTGGGCACCTTCCCAGACTGGGCCGACATCCACTTGAGCAACGTCACAGCACTGCCATCCAGCTTGGTTAACGGCACATATCGGACCCTCTGAGCCCCCCTCAGGAACTCTCTTCGGGCTGGGCCCTCCCAGAGCGTTTCGCCATCCTCTGCTGCTGGGACCCCACAGGCTGATCAAGCAGTTCTTCTCTGTGATCCAGTACACAGCCAGCAAGGGTGACTTCCAGTGGTCCACTTGGGTCCACAGTCTCGTTATCTAGGATACCTTCTTATCTCCCACACAGTTCAGGGAGCTGCTTCCCCCCGGTTCTGCTGCCTGAGAAACAAGCTCCTTTATCTCTGAGTTGACCTGTGGTTAGGATGCAAGAAAGCCCAGTTTCAGCAACAGGAAGCCAATCCGGAATGGCGTTTGTCTTGAACAGCTGGGGCAGGAGGCACCGCTAGCATCCCTCACTGATGACGCAAGGTTACCATCTGGAGAGAGCATCCTGCCTTTAGTGGTCACCTTCCTTCAGGAGGCCGGGGATGCCGTGTCCCAGTCCAGCTGTTCCCCAGCTGGTGTGTGCTCTGCTTGGTGGGGGCCCTTTCCGTACCAGTTGTTTGAATATCACCTCTGCTCATACCCAGAAGCCAGGGTTATTTTCAGTCCCTGGAGACAGGGGGAGGGACAGATGACCCCCGAGGACATGGAGACTGCACAAAGCCTCTCTGTTGTTTCTCTGGGCTCCCGAGCACACAAGGGGAGTTCTAGACCTTTCTACCCAAGCTTTTTCGGATTTTCCTGATTAGTCTGAATCAGTGTGGCCACAGTTCCAGGGTCAGGCCAAGTGTGGGCCATGCCCCCTAACAGGTGGCCCATGGCTCCTCCAGCCAGGCGCCTCCCACACAGGCCTTCCTGGCTGCCGGCTTCTTGTTCCCGGAGCCGCTCTTTGCCTCCCCGCCCCCATTCCAGGTGGTAAGCATGTGTGATTAGCAAGGGCCACATTTTCCAGGGAGAGAGAAAAGTCAAAAGAGAAATCAAGGCCTTGTAAAATGTCCAGTGTCTTAGGCAGGGAAAGCCCATAATCCTCTTCTACAGACAAGGATGGCATCCCCTGAGCTGGAGGCTAGTGGGGCCTGTGCTGAAAGATGTGCTTCTTCCATGTTTCAAGCGGGAGCATCTCAGCTTTCCCCAGCCCCCGGGAATAGTGCAGTTTGGACACCCGACAGGCGCTCAGGAAGTGTCTGTGCAATCAGCGGCCAGGCGTGAGCCCAGAAAGCTCACGCCCCCCTCTTCCTACTCCTCCGGGGGATGTGGTTCCCCAAGCAACTCAGCTGGGAAGCCACACCCTGGGGACTACACTTGTTCTTGGAACAGTACGTGTGAGTCATGGATGTTTCCCTGGGAGCGGCAGGGAGAAGAGGCTCCCGTTCTTCCTGTCGGGGGGTCCTTCAGGATTTAGTCACAGTACAGACCACCGGGATTGGGGGGTGCCCTCCCATAGGAAGGGGTGGAGGATGCCCTCCCATAGGAAGGCGTAGGGGAGAAGTTCATTCACAGAGAAACCCAAGGGGCTTATCACCAGATGAATCGTGATTTCAAATACTTCTGATCGAAAATGCTGTAAAATAAAGAATGTTAATCAACCCTGGGCCTGGAAATCATTTGCCTTGGTGGCCATAAAAGAGCTGCAAAGCCCCACATTCTGGAACTTGGGGTTTCACAGCAGAATTGATCTCATGTCCTTACTGCTCTCCTTCCTCCACTCCACTCCAACCACACACGCCAGCTCTCCTGCCTCAGGGCCTTTGCACGTGCTGTTTCCATTGCCTAGAACACTTTGCTCCCCAATATATGCCTGTTTCCTCACTTTATTCAGGTCTCTGCTCAAATGTCACCTCCCCAGAGAAGCTTTCTTGACCATCGGGTCTAAATATCACCTCATTACTTTTTATCCCTTTATGCTCCTATAATTTTCTTAGTATTTAGTCAGGATGCTGTATTATTTATTTTCTTGTTTATTAATTTTCTCACCCTCTAGAATATAAACCTATGAGAATGCAAAATTTCTTTTGTTCAGTGCTGTAAGTCCAGTACTTAGAACAGTTTCTGGCACATACTAGGTGCTCAGTAAATATTTGATAAATAAATCTATGCTAGAAATTATGACAAAATAATCTCACTCTTTAATCCAGGGTTATTTGGCTTATTTTTTTATTCATTTATTCTTCCATTTATTCATCCAACAGTATTAATTTAGAAACAATTTCATGTTAGTTCACTGTCCCTAGCCACATAGCTCTTAGCCCAGGAGACAGAGAGTAGACAGGTAAACAAATAATGTGACTCTGGGTCATAATATGGGCTAAGAAAATGAACTGGCCAGTGTGATAAACCTACTCTGAGGCTATGTTAGCTGGGGTGGTCAGGGAGGACTTCTCTGAGGAGGCGGCACTGGACCAAGGCCAGTAGGAGTCAGCCATGTGCTCGGGGTACTGTGGGAGGAAGGGAGATGGCAGGGGTGGTACAGAGTCATTAGAAATATACCAGTAACTCATCTGTAACACACAAGAAATACCCAGAAGTCAAAAGAGACAAAAACAAAGCACTTAATTACCTGTGGTCACATAACAAATCAGCCCAAAGTTCAGGGCCTAAAAATGCAACATATTTCTGCATTTAGTCAGAGTTTAGCAGGTATGGTTTTATCTCTGCTGTATATGGTGTGGGTAGGGCCACTCATCTGGGGGTTTTGCTGGAGCTGGAATGTCCATGGTGGCTTTGGACACCCCAAGGGTCATGTGGCTTCTCAGGAGTTCAGCCTGGGCTGCTGTACACGACAGTGGACTTCTCAGAAGGCAAAAGCAGAAGCCACAAGGCCCCTTAAGGCCTGGGCTTGGGAGTCCAAAACATCATTAGATCAAGGCAGGTCACAGGGTTAGCCTGGTTCAATGGGAGGGAAATAACTTCGCTCCTTGATGGGAGGCGTGTCACCCACAAACAGGGGAGAAGGTGACTGACCACCAGTTTTGGAAGCCTTCCATCCTGGTACTCGAGAGAAAACGGAGTGAAAGATAGAAATATGCCATTCTGAAAAGGGATGTGAAAGTGGCCAGCAGGTGTCTAAAGAGATGCTAAAATCGCTTGTAATCAGATATGTGCAAGTTAAACCACAATGCACCCATCAGACTAGCAAAAACTAGAGAAGTAGACAGTGAGTGATGGCGAAATGGGAAGACGCAGAAACCCTCATGTTCTGTTGGCAAGACAGCGAACAATCGTTGTTCTCCTGGCAAGCACCTTGGGAGTAATCAGGAAGATCCACTATCGGCATTCCCTGTGGCCCATCCTATTCTTGGGCTTATATCCCAGCAAAATTACCCCCTGCATCCCTGAAGAGACAATATAGGAGGATATTCATGCCAGTGTTGTTTGAGGTGCCAAGGAGCTGGAGGCCATCACTGGAGAATGGGGGGTTATTTCACACTGTGGAAACAGGGCCACAGGTAGAAGTGATGAAATGTGGAGTGATGGGACATGGACAGATTTCAGCATGTACATCAAATGGAAGAGTAGAGTTGTGCGGGCAGAGGAGTGGAAACCCTGATGGGAAATGGGGGTGAGGGGAATAAAAGTCATTGAGGAGGAGTTCAATGAAGCGCATTGGACACATGGCTCCACCCATATCCTCTCTATGACCTTAAGCAGATCCTTGTCTGTTTGGACTTTGGTTTCCCCATCTGAGAGATGGGCATCATAGTCAGGGTCTCAAAAAGAGATGGTAAACACATAAACTAGCTCACGTGAGGAGATTTTAGTAGAAGGTCTAGTTGCAAGGTGTGAGCCGATGGTCGCTTATGGGAACCACAAGAGAAAGCATGGACCCTGGTGGTGATGAGAGGTAGGACCAGCCACGGAGAAAAACTTTCCAGTCCGGGGGCTCAAGGACAGATGCTGACCTGAAGCTGGCAACTTTAGTCCAGGGACATATCCAGTCCTTTGTGACCCCATAGGGAGGTAGCCACCCTGGATCTTCCTCCCCTTTCTCTCTCAGCTCTCCTGGGGTTCCCCAACCCAGATGTATTGATCAGGGTACTCTAGAACCAACAAGATGCATATATATGGAAAGAGTTGCAGTTCAAGTCTAAAGGGAGTCTGATGGCAGAATCCCCTCTTGCTCAGGAGATTGTCAGTCTTCTGTTCTATTTGGGCCTTTGACTGATTAGATGAGGCCCACCACACATAGAGCAATCTGCTCTATTCAAACTCCATTGATTTAAATGTAAAATCTCATCTGGAAACACTTTCACAGATAGACCTGGAATAATATTTGACCAAATATCTGGATACTGTGGCCCAACCAAGTTGACACATAAAACTTACCATCACACCAACAGAAGCCAGAATACAAGGGGATCCTTGGGTGCACCTCATCCAGGTCCTCAACAATTTTTTATATTGATTACATGTTGAAAGGATAATACTTTGGATGTAGTGGGTTGGATAAAATATTTTATTAATTTCAGTTTTGTGTGACTATTAGAAATTTTTAAATGATGTATGTGACTCACATCATTTTTCTTGATGAGCACTGCCGACTTGATAAGAGTCTAGACACCTCTCCACCTTCTCAAGCCAATGGGATGGATGGTGGCAACATACGATACCCACAAGCTATAAAACTCAATGACTCTGATATTCTATGGACTTCTGATTATGATACTACATATGAAGGCTTACCACTTCCTCTTTCTGTTCTGTCTTATGGCTCTGAATCCTCTTCCCAGAAATTCCCCTCAACAAAGTTCATTCTGTTTTTGATGATTCAGACACTCCGTCCGGATGTTGTGGGCTTGAACTCAGACCAACACTTATATAGGCAGAAATGAATGCCTACATTTGCTGAAAAAAGCCAAAAATATTTTCTGCCCCGTCCCTACCTTTGCTCCCATCCTCCCAGATTTTATGCATCCACCAGAGGCCCTGGAGAGATGATCAACTTGGTTCTTAACCAATCAGCTCCCCGATGCCAGTCTGAGAACTAAGCAAGTGACAGTGTCTCCCCAAGACTCTCCTTTCCCAGCCCCACACGGATCTGAAGTCTCCTTTGTGATGAGGCCCAGGCCAGGGCTCTGGTCCAGTGGGCATCGCAGAGGCCTATACAGTCTGATCTGAGAAGCCTGGGGCTCACTCAGGCCAAGCTGTTAGCCCAGGTTGAAAGGAACAGGCTTGGAAAGTTTTTATGTTGTTTACTGGACCCTGTGTATACATCATCACATCGAATTCTCAACCCTGAGAAGTATGTCCTAGTATTCTCTTTGTAGCAGAATCTGTTAAAGTTCAGAGAGGGACAGTGTCTTTCCCAGGGTCACACAGCACGCTAAGCGGCACAGGTGGTATTACAGTGCAGGTCTGTGGCCTCCAGCCCAGGGTCCCTGCAGCAGAGAAACAGCTAGACAGCTCCCTGCACCAGTCCCCGGAGGCTTCCTGCAGAGCTTGTCATCCAGCGGCCCTCATGCAGGCCCACAGACCTACCAAGATTGGCCTGCACCATGGTTTTTCATTTTTTTAAAAAAATGCTAGCTTTTAAATTGGGGGACTTTCACATAAAAATGGGAATGAGTGGCATCTCTGGAAAAACTAGCCACTCTGGTAACACTGGACCTCATTTTCAAGGGGCTTCAACCCTCTGTTCAGGGAGCAGAGTAGAAGCTACGCTTTTCGAAGGGTCTCCACGTGACAGCTCACTGCTCTTTCCATCTGGCTCAGCCTGCTCCTTATCTTGCAGGGGCCTGCATTTCCTGCTCCTGACCTACTGTGGGTGCCCAGTTCTCAGCAGACTTGACAGTGGCCCAGCTTCCTAGGTTGTGATCCGGGAAGGGTGTTAGGCCCTCTGAGGGCTGCAGGTGTCTCATCCCAACTACGTGACTATGAGAATGTCACTTCCCTTATCTGGGTCGTGAGACACCCTCCCTCAGGCCTGAGCAAGTGACCCGGCCAAGGTCCTTAGAAATGACAGGGAGTCTGGAATGTCGCCTAGGTGTGCCCCCTGGGGCTGTCTGTCTTGCAGGGCAGGGGGCTGAGGGCTCAGGAGAGGCCTCCTGGGGCAGATGGTCCTGCTGGCAGCGATGGGCACAGAGATCCTGGGTCGGATGAGGGGCAGGGGAGGGGTGTCTGGTTTCCAGGGAGAGATTGGCTTTCAGAAAAGCCTAGAAGTGGCATTGACTGCAGTAGGGCCCACGGTGGACACAGGCATTTCATACTGAATGCCTGCTCTTGCCAGGGCCGGATGCATCCCAAGGTCAATGTGAATCTTGTGAATTCTTCCCTCCCCACTAGGAGGGCCCAGGAGCTGACCGGGAAATTCTGGAACAAGACTGCTCTACCTATTACTAGCTGAGCGGCTGGGTTGAGGGATTTAAGTCTCTGGATCAGTTTCCTGATCTGAAGAATGGAAATAACAGTCAGCATTGTTGGGAGAAGCGAGTCTGTGGACACGAATAGAAGTATGCCTCATCCTTAGCAAGTGCTCAATAAATGCTAACTGTTCTTATAAGCACTCTCGTTTAAGAGGAGGAAACTGAGACAGAGAGGTGAGGTCACTTGCCCAAGGTCACACAGCTGGTTGAGGGGCGGCGGGCGGTGGCGGTGGGACAGAGCTGTGATTCAAAGCCAGGTCCACATTGGAATAAAGACAGGAAGGGAGCTGAGAGAGGGTCCAGAGCCACTGATGGTTGGAGAGAGTCATAGCAGAGGTCAAGTGGTCTCCTGTGGGTTTCCACCCCCTAAGAGTGAGGGACCAGGCTCCTCTGGGGGCACATAACTGTGCAACAGGAGGGAAAGGAGAAGCCGAGCTGAGGTCTGTCCCCAACACCACCACCAATGAGCTGCAAGGTTTCTCTGAGCCTCAGTTTCCTCTTCTGTGAAATGGGACTAATTCTACCTTCCTGCTATCAGGTTTAGTAGTGTTGCTTGTAAAAGACCATTTCTCTCCTCCCACACCTTCCACCAACTCCTGCTGGCCAGAAGAGGATGCGGCAGCTTGCCCAGCCCCCTGGGAGGTGGGCCCAGGCAGGGCGGGACACCAGGAGCACTTGATTAAGGGCAGAAAAGCAGAAGTGACAGTGTTTCCCAAGTCCTGGAGGACACAATCCCCCCACGTCCCCTCCACCTGCCATCGCTGCCGAGCCCGCCTGCCCAGATCTGCTGCCGCTCAGAAAGCATGAGGCCCCCCAGGGGGACACTTGAACACCTCATCAGGACCGGGTAGGTCTGGGGACTTTGGACACTGGGGGCCACAAGCAAGAAAACCGTCAACGAGCCTGATGGGAATGAGCCTAGGTCTCAAGCTCTGCCATTGTCTGGCTCTGTGACCTCGGGGAAATCTCCACCTTTGTAAGCCTCACTTTCCTAAGCTGTGAAACGGGAGTAATAATAATGTCTGTGAGACTGTTGTTGTGAGAGCTGAATGAGAAAATGCACACTTACTGCTTGCCATCATGCTTGGCTCAGAGTAAACACCCAGTGAGTGGCAGCTGATTCCTTATCATTTACAACATTCAATGCACACCATGGTACACAATATGACTTAGAACTGGTTTTCCATTCCAATATCATTTAAATTATTAGCTATCATTTTAACAGCTATCATGTTATGAATATAAATTATACAATAGAAAGCTTAGTCCCAAATTAAAATGCCATCAGGGGCTGGGAAGACCGTAATTCATCATCTCTATCCTCAAGTGGGTCCTCAATACTGCCCAGCATGTATATAACTTCCCTAGTTCATTTACTCGCTGACTCTCCTGGAGAAACATTTTACACCTTCTTCTCCATCTTCAAGTTTCCATCATCTCTTCCAGCATTCTCACCATCAATGCTGATCTGGCTTCCTGCTACCCTGAACAAACAGAAACAAACATGTAACAGTCTACAAGTATTTACAGAGCACCCACTATACATCAAACACTATTCTAAGTACTTGGCTTATATCAGTGATCAAAAGAGACCAAGTCCCTACACTGGTGAAATTGATGCTCTCATGATAGATCACGGCTGACAGAGTACTTGCTATGTACCAGACACAAAATGACCCTGTGAGGTACACTTCTGTTGGACCATTTTACAGATGAGAAAATTGAGGCATGTAGAAGTTAAGAAATGTACCCAAGGTCACACAGATGGTGAGTGGTGAAGTGGGGATTTTAACCCAAGCAGTCTGGAGGTCACACACTTAATTATTGCTCTGTTCTGTGTGGATCGGATGACGCTGATACATATGTGCCCACACCTTGTCTGTCCATTCATCATCACCCGTGCCCATTTTCTCTGCCATCCTACCTACTACTGAGGATGAACAGCCCCTGCTCCTTTCTAAGACCAGCCCTAGCTTCCATGTTCTGCCACCCACTGAAGGATATTACCCCAGGGACCCTCCCCTTCATCACTGCCTCCACTCTTGATTGGATCCTCCATCTGCCAACACGCTAGAGTTTCTCCAGCTTAAACGAACTTGGTCCCATTTCCCACATCAGCTACTATACCATTTCTCAGCCCCATTACTGCACAAATGACCTGAAACTGCTGTCTGCACTTATATCTCATGTTCTTCTCTGTCCAGTCTCCCATGGGTCCACTCTAGCTAGGTTTTGGCCCAACATGCCTCCAAGCTGCCCTTGTCCACATCACCAGTGACCTCCAGGTGGCTAAATCCCATGGTCTTTGCTCAGCCCTCATCTTTCTTGACCCACCCGCAGCACTTGGCACACTGGATCACGCCCTTCTTCTTGAAACACTTCAGCGGCTTGGCTTCCCAAGCCCCACTTGGCCTGGTTCTCAGTCTCCTTTGCTCTGAGTCTCCTCTTCACCTCCCAGCCCAGGACCTCTGGAGTGCCAGGGGGTCTGTCCTTGGAGCTCTCTCCTTCCTGGCTACACACGGTCTTAAAGAGTCTCATCTTCCCCATCTTTAAAGACCATCTATCAATCGTGACTCCCAGCTTTCTATCTCCCGCCTGGTCTCTCCTCTGAATTCCAGACTGTGTTTTCAATCACGCACCGCAGTTCCGCCAAATGGCTGAATTGGCGTCTCAGTTTCCCCTCTGCCCCCTTCACTCAAGGCTGTTTCAACCACAGGTTTCCCATCTCAGGAAACACCACCTCGGGGCTTTCAGCTCATCAGGCACAAAACCTCCCTGTCATGCTGACTCCCCCGTTCTTTCTCTCCCACCCACAGCCAGTCTGCCAGTTGTGTTGCTTCTTCCAACAAAACGTATCCAGAACCCGGCTCTTCTTACTAGTCCTCTGCTATCATGCTTCAGTGATATCATGCTTCAAGTTCTGTGAGGTCAGAAGTTCTCTGTTTTATTCACTCCTGTTTCTCCAATGACTAGCGCATAGTAACTGCTTAACAAATGTTTGTCGACTGAATAAATAAGAGTATAATAGAGGAGAAATTTTCCTCAGATCAGCTGGTCCACTCTCCCCATCCTCTAAATTATAGAGGAGACACTGAGGTCTATAAAGAAGGAATGTCAAGGGTCACACAGTGAGCTGACCAAAACTAAGAAGTCAAGTGAAATAGCACCTCTCGCGGGGACTTCCTTGATGGCTCAGATGGTAAAGAATCTGCCTGCAGTGTGGGAGATCTGGGTTCCATTCCTGGGTTGAGAAGATCCCCTGGAGAAGGGAATGGCTACCCACTCCAGTATTCTTGCCTGGAGAATTCCATAGAGGAGGAGAATGGGGGTGTGGGGGGGTGTATAGTCCATGGGGTTGCAAAGAGCTGGACACAACTGAGTAACTAACACACGCAGCACCTCTCCCTATTTCTTTCCCGTGCATTTTCCCTTTCATCTGTGCTTCTCTCTCCATGATTCTTTCATTCCCCTGCACCAGTTGCCCTCACAAGACATAAACAGCCCAGATATACATCCTCAGTAAACTAGGTTCTTCTCCGGACAACTCAGTGAGAATAGTCCTGGGGAAGGCTCTGATTGGCTCAGCTTGGGTCACGTGGGTTTGGGGTGGGTTACTCTGATTGGCCCACCAATTGGGAGGTGTGGCCACCTCTGTAGCTAAGGGGGTGGAGCCTGTTAACAGCTGAAGCGTGTTAAGGACAGGAGCACCGGGAACCAGGCAACCCTCCTCCCTCCTGATAGAGGCTCCCCCATTTACCTGCGTACAGGTGGAGATTCTGGCCCTCGGGGCTCCGCAAGGCCGTTGCCCTGCTGCAGGCCACCTGGACCGCCTACTCCCAGCCCGTCCCAGCCGGCCGTGGCCAGCTGCTGACCCAGGTCCTCCTGTGCGGTTCTCTGGCCCTTGCTGCCGCGAGTCTGACCTACTGCTGGCTGGCGTCCTCGCTGCTCTATCCTCTCGGGCCCTCGGCCGCGGTGGCCACTGTCTGCGGCCTCCTGGCCTTCCTGGGGCTGGGCCTGGTGCCCCCCGCCCGCTGCCTGTTTGCGCTCAGCGTGCCCACGCTGGGCACGGAGCAGGGCCGCCGGCTTCTCCTGTCCTGGAGCACCGCCACCCTGACCGTCGCCGTGGTGCCCAACGTCCTGGCCAACCTGCGGGCCGCCGGACAGGTGCTGAGGTGCGTCACGGAGGGCTCCTTGGAGAGTCTGCTCAACACCACTCACCGGCTGCAGACAGCATCCCAGGCCCTGGGCCCCGACGGCCAGGCGGGCAGCCAAGGCCTGACGCTCCAGGCCCAGGGCGACAGCGCTGCCGCCTTCCGGCTCCACGTGCTCAGGGTCACCCAGCAGGTCCTGGAGGACTTCTCCGGCCTGGAGTCCTCGGCCCGGGGGGTGGCACTGGGGACCCAGAGGGTGGTCACCGGGCTCTTTATGCTGGGCCTCCTGCTGGACTCCGCCTGGTACCTCCACCGCTACCTGACTGACCTGCGGTTTGATAACATCTATGCCACCCGGCAGCTGACTCAGCGGCTGGCAGAGGTCAGGGCCAGCCACCTGACGGCCTCCCCTCCAGCCTGGCTGCTCTGGGCAGCCCGACCGCGGCTGTCCCAGGCGGAACTGCTGAGTTGTCTGGTGAGACTGGGGCTGTTCACCCTGCTCCTGATGGCCACGGCGGTGACGGTGGCCACGGACTATGTGGCCTTCCTCCTGGCGCAGGCAGCTGTGGACTGGGCTCGGGAGCTGCCCGCTGTACCAGTCACACTCACCATCAAGTACAGTGTAAGTGCTGTGACCAGAAGGTGTGAACGGAGTCATCTCCTTGATGGACAGGATTGCTGTTGTTTAGTTGCTCAGTCATGTCTGACTCTTTTCAACCCCACGGACTGTAGCCCCCCAGGCTCCTCTGTCCATGGGATTCTCCACGCAAGAATATTGGAGTGGGTTGCCATTTCCTTCTCCAGGGGATCTTCCTGACCCAGGGATTGAACCTGCGTCTCCTGCATTGCAGGCAGATTCTTTACCGTCTGAGTCATGAGGGAAGCCCCTTTGCGACCCTATGGACTGTAGCCCACCAGGCTCCTCCATCCATGGAGTTTTCTAGGCAAGAGTACTGGAGTGGGTTGCCATGTCCTTCTCCAGGGGATCTTCCTGACCCAGGGATCGAACCTGCGTCTCCCACATTGCGGGCAGACGCTTTGCCGTCTGAGCCACCAGGGAGTCCAAGGGAGAGGATAGGGTTTGTTAAATCCTTGACTCAGAATGAATTTTACTTGCCTGCAAGTCTTTGTCGTTGGATAAGCATGGGATCCAGAGGCTTTGGCAGATGGACACATTTAATTCTCAGGACAGACTAAGGCAGTGGGTTCTGTTTTCACTCCTTATCACCCAGAGACGTTCACAATAACTTGCCCCCCAAAGTCACTCTACACACGTGACATCATGTCCCAGCCTCATTTTTCTCATGTGTACAAGCTGGATCAATCCGCCTTACCCTACAAGAGTACCAAGAGCCTTAAAAAGTGGTTGTCTCTAGAAGTGTCTAGTAGGCTCCATGCCACATAGGAGATGTTTAATAAATAGTGGCTATTATTAATAGCTCACATCTATAGATAATAGACTAGAGGTGACCTTACCAATGGTCAAGATCAGGAGTCCACCAACAATAGCCACAGGCCAATTCTGCCAGCTTGCTGTATTTTTAAATTGAGTTTTATTGGACTCAAATTACCCATGTCCGTGTATTATCTATGCCTGCTCTATGAAGTTGAATATTTGCAAGAGGAATTGTATGACCTGCAAAGCCTAAAATATTTACTATTTTAATAGTGATATATAAAATACCATCTATTTACTATCAGAAAAATTTACTATCTCATCTAGTTTTGTGATTTTTAATCTCTTTGGCCACAAATCTTTTTCTCTTTAATGGTGAGATCTCACCCAGAAGTCCATTGTGTAAAACATGCCAAAGTATCAGACTCTGAGCTAATAATATTAGTAGCTAATATTTATTGAGTGCTTATTCTATATGGGCTTCCCAGGGGGCACTAGTGGTAAAGAACCCACCTGCCAATGCAGGAAACATAAGAGACATGAGTTTGATCCCTGGGTCAGGAAGATCCCCTGGAGGAGGGCATGGCAACCACTCCAGTATTCTTGCTTGGAAAATTCCATGGACAGAGGACCCTGGTGGTCTACAGTCCATGGAGTCGCTAAAGAATCAGACATGACTGAGCATGCACATACGTATTAATAGAAGCAGGACATTGGGACCCACCCTCGCTGGGGCCGACCCCTCAGGGGGCTGCGTGTCACCCTCAGTGTGACCTTCAGTTCCCATCTTTTAAATGAGGCTCCTGATAGAATCAGCCTCATACAACTGTGCTTATTTGATGGGTTAGAACGTCTGAAGTATTCACGAAGGGCTCAGAGGAGAGAAAAATGCCTGTAGGCATGAATTGACTTTCTCTAAAGCATTCTCTGCAAAGAGAGTAATAATAATAAAAAGTAGCATTTGTCTAGTGCTTTTCATTGGGCAAAAAGCCTGTTTCTGATTCCTGATCTCATTCAGCCCTCCTCAAGCCCAGGAGGTAGGGGTTACTTCTGTGCCCAGTTTGCAGATACGCGGGCAGGGAAAGTTGGACCCGTCCAGCCCCACAAGCATCTGTTTGTGGGGGAGGGAACGGCTGGGGTGTCTGCTGACTTGACCTTTCCCTCCTTTCTGAAGGCTGCCTACACCATCCTGGGCTACATCCCCTTCCTCTTCAACCAGCCGCCTCCGGAGAACCCCTACCTCTCTGCCCACAACTCCTTCCAGTGGGAGCTGCGCTTCACTGCCCCCGGCTGCCCGTTGCTGCCTGCCCAGCGCCCGCACATGGCCGCGCCCCTAGCTGCGGGCGCCCTGCAGCTTGCGGCTTGCTCCATGGTCCTCCTGGAGACCTATGCCCGCCGCTTGCGGCACAGCATCGCTGCCTCCTTCTTCAGGACCCAGGAGGCCAGGAGGGTCTGCCACCTTCATGCCCGTCTCCAGCGAAGATATGACAGGCACCGAGGCCAGCCAGTGCAGCCACAAGACACTTCCTCCTGCTCCTGACCCCCAGGCCAGGCAGCAAGTGCCCGGCACAGGTAGACAGGCCTGCTGGATGCCTGGAAGGACACGAAGCAGTGAGACCAAGGGGAAAGAGCTTTGGCGTAGCCCAGACCTGAGTTGTAACCTTGGCCCCTCTGCTGCCTCCCTGTGTGACCTTGGGTAGATTGCTTCCCCTCTCTGAGCCTTGGTTTCTATATCTGAACAAGGATTGCATAGCAACAATTAATGTGACCTGCTTGCACATGGAAACGTAGTAAGAATGGAATGAGACGTTGGGCAGCAAAGGCCTGGATAAACAGAAAAGGATGATGCACAGTGCAGACAAGCTTCCTCTGGGCAAGTCGGGGGGCATCTGTCCAGGCTGCCCGCTGCATTGGCTGCTATCCCCCGTAGTTGGAGACTTTGCACCCTGATTGTGTCTGAAATGCCCGTGGAACTTATCTATATGTTCCTGAATCCTCTGGATTTATTTATAGTCATTAAAATTTTCTCAATTTTATAAATATATTGTATTTATTAAATTCTAAATTAGATTGTTATTCCTTTCCTTCCAGTTCCTTCAGGGGTTTCCAACCTAGGGTTGCCAAGTTTTGCAAATAAATGTACAGGATACCTGGTTCAATTTGAATTTCGGATAAACACCAATACAGGTTTTGTATAAGTACATCCTGAAGATACTTACTTAAAAGTATCCTGAAGATACTTACACAAGACCCATATTTGTTGTTTATCTGAAATTCAAATTGATGGGTAATCGTAGTTTATGGCCACTCCATCCCTATCGAAAGTATAATACCGTCGTAACTCCTTACCCTGTGGGCTTGGCATCCCGTCTTTCCCTCCAGGTCATTTTCTGCCCTTCTCTCACCTGCTCTCTTTCCCAGGCATCTGACCTTTAGAGATTCTGTCACTCTGGCTCCCTTGACGTCTGACCTCTGGTTGGACTCAGCCAACAGCATGCGCTGGCAGGAGGTCTAACGTGGGAGCGGGGAGAGGGGTCAGGATGTTAGTCCAGGAGACCTCCTGGCAGAGGCCTGCATTCCTTGCTCTGGGTGACCCCTGTCCCATGGCTGCAGTTCCTGCTTCGTTCCCAGAGGTACCAGTCTACCAGATACAGGTCTTTGGGGATGTCCCCATCCTTCCCTTCACCAAGTCCCCCCCCCTCCCCCCCCCCGCCACCGCGCCTTCATTAAACTCTCCTAAGTTATCCCTTTGAGATCTCTTTCCTGCCTGGGTTACAAATTCTTGACAGAGTCAGCCTCTCCCTCACTTGCATGGGCTTAAGCTCCCCAGAGGCTGGTTTGCACCTCAAGGTGATGCTCTTGCTATTCCCACATGCTGGAACACTCTTCCTTCAAGCACGGCCGGTTTCTTCGCATCATTGGGACGTTAGCTCAAACATCACCTCCTCAGAGAAGACTTCCCTGACTACTCTACCTAAAATTCCCATTCCCACCTACTTCTCCTCTATCACAGGAGTCAGCAAGCTCCAATCTGTGGGCCAGATCAGCCTTGTTTCCATGAATAGGTTTTACTGGACCTTTGATACACCTATTTAAGTGGTCTCAGACTTCCTTTGCTATGATGGTAAATGTGAGTAGTTCAGACATAGTGTAGGAAATCGGAAATGTTTATCATCTGGCTCTTTAAATAAAATGGTTGCTAACCCCTAACCTCTCATATCAAATTGTTTTATCATCTTTATACATAACTCTATCAATATCCTTTATTGTCTTACATATGCATTTGTATATTTAGTTCTCTCCTTTTGTTTGTTTATTTACTTGATGGTGTGTTTCATGACATGCCCACAAGTATGCAAACTCCATGCTATCTGTCTGGTCTTCCACAGTTTTCCTAGCATCTCAAGCAGAAGCTGAGAAAAGGCTCAGTAACAATTACCTATACAGCCAGATACCTGGTGGTAGAATGTTTTAAAATACTTGCTTATTCATTTATTTGGCTACACTGGGTCTTACTTGCATGCAGGATCTTTAGTTGAGGTATATGGGAGCTAGTTCCCTGTAGGGATTGAAGCCAGGCCACCTGCCTTGGGAGCTCGGAGTCTTAGCCACTGACCACCAGGGAAATCCCAGGAGGTGGAATTACATTCTCTCTGGTCTCAGCTCCTTCCTGAAGATTTGGGGCTTGCAGGAGGGAAAGATCAGGCACTGGAAGCAGGCTGAGTTTGTGACCAAAGGGGAAGATGCTAAGCAGTAAGAAGATATCCCAGCCAAGTGTTTCCACTTAAACAGCCAGTATGTTTGGGAGAATCGCATCAGACTCCAGCCATCAGCTTTGCGTCACAAGGCCAGCTCCCTCGGGACCAAGCATGTTGTAGACAGAATAACCCCAAAGCAGTCCACGCCCTAATCCTCAAAACCTGTGAGTATGTCACCTGACATGGCCAAAGATGTGATTGTCAAGGGTCTTGAAATGGGGAGATTATCCTGGAATATTGTGTGCGGGGGAGGGCAATGTTGTCACAATGTCCTTATAAGAGGGAGGAAGGAAAAAAAAAAAAAAGAGGGAGGAAGGAAGGACAGAGTCAGAAAGAGGGGACATGATGACCAGAGCAGAGGTCTGGGTGATTTTGAGAAAGGAGCCATGAACCTAGGAGTGTGGACAGCCTGTCCTCTCAAACTGGCAGAGTAGGAGAAAGCGGAGCTGTGGGGTCCCCAGAGCCAAGCACTCCTCTCTCCCCTGATGCCCTCTGCTCCCCTCCAAATTCTGGCTAGAGTGGATCTGGAGGGGGCACATAAATCCTGATTAAGTACCATAAAACTGTGAGTTATCTTTGTTGTTGTTTATAACAATAGGGATTAAAAAAACAAAATAGGAGTTTGCAATCTTTTCATCATCACTCCTACACATCTAAAAACAGTTTTCTTGTTTCTGAGTCAGTTTCTAGGTTTTCCTTTGTGTGCAATCTGAGTAATGGGTAGATAAGGTCACATACACACTGTGATATTCAAAATGGATAACAAACAAGGACCTGTTGTTTAGCACATGGAACTCTACTCAATGTTATGTGCCAACCTGGATGGGAGTGAGGGTTGGTTACATTTATATGTATGACTTCAAAGCTGCCTTAAAACTCAACATTCAGAAAACTAAGATCATAGCATCCATGGCAAATAGATGGGAAAACAATGGCAACAATGAGAGGCTTTATTTTGGGGGGCTCCAAAATCACTGCAGATGGTGATTGCAGCCATGAAGTTAAAAGATGTTTGCTCCTTGTAAGGAAAACTATGACCAACCTAGACAGCATATTAAAAAGCACAGACAAAATAAAATAAAATAAAATAAAAAGCACAGACATTACTTTGCAAACAAATGTCCATCTAATCAAAGTCATGGTTTTTCTAGTAGTCATGTATGGATGTGAGATTTGGACTATAAAGAAAGCTGAGTGCCAAAGAATTGATGCTTTTGAACTGTGGTGCTGGAGAAGACTCTTGAGAGTCCCTTGGACTGCAAGGAGATCCAACCAGTCCATCCTAAAGGAAATCAGTCCTCAATATTCATTGGAAGGACTGATGCTGAAGCTGAATCTCCAATAGTTTGGCCGCCTGATTAGAAGAACTGACCCATTGGAAAAGATCCTGATGCTGGGAAAGATTGAAGGCAGGAGGAGAAGGGGATGACAGGGGATGAGATGGTTGGATGGCATCACCGACCTGATGGACATGAGTTTGAGCAAGCTCTGGGAGTTGGTGATGGACAGGGCAGCCTGGCGTGCTGCAGTCCAAGGGGTTGAAAAGAGTTGGACATGACTGAGCAACTGAACTGAACTCAACCCCAATACAAAATAAAAAGCTTAAAGTTTGAAAGAAAAAGAAATATGAAACTCTAAGTTGATCTAATTTAAAAAGAACTAATGTGACCTGAACTGGGTGCCCTCTCAGTTAGGGTTTGATTACAAATAAAAGTAAATTCCTTATATATCTTAAGCCAGGAGATATTTAACACAGGGAATGAGTCCGAAGTACTAGAGGAGAGGACCTCCAAGAATGAGCGTCCAGAACTGCCTTAACCAGGGAGCTCGGCTCTGGGATAATCAGGAAGGTAAGAAATTTGGAAGCACCATTCAAACTGCTGGCTCTCAGGATGCACTCTCTTAGCTGTGTCCACAGATGAGAAAGATGCCTCTGCAACCAGAGCCAGGCTGCATGTGGGAGACTTGCTCCTAAAAAACATGGATGTCCAGGCTTGGCCTTTCAACTCCCAAAAAATTAGCCCCCTAATACTGAGATCCCTGCACCTCCAGCAGGGCTACCGCAAGGCGCACCTCTAGGGGAAGTGGTCCATAGCACGGCGTGAATAATGCATCCCCAGGTGAAGGGCAGAGCATCCCTACCTTGCACGGCTGTACATGGTGACTGGGCTTTCAGGACACTGCTTACCAACAGAAATAGAAGCAACGAAACTGCAACTCTACTTCCACTTTCCAAACTGCACATGTCCGTGCTACGTGTATCGCCTCAGGGGTGTCTGATTCTGTGTGACCCCATGGACTCTGACCCACCAGGCTCCTCTGTCCATGGGATTCTCCAGGCAAGAATACTGGAGTGGGTTGCCATGCCCTCCTCCAGAGGATCTTCCTGACCCAGGGATCAAACCCGTCTCTTACATCTCCTGCATTGGCAGGCGGGTTCTTTACCACTAGCGAGAGAACCCCAATCACACTGGAATCCAATCTGTAAAGGAGGGTGTGAAACAGATTTCAGTTTTGCAAAGACTGAAAAGCTATAGTTCGAGAAGACATGCCAAAATAATGACTTTGAAACTTTCTTGACCTCAACCCACACAGGAAATACCTGTTTCTTTGCAACTACACACACACACACACACACACACACACACACACACGGGGTTCCCCAGTGGCTCAATGGTAAAGAAATCACCTGCAATGCAGGAGACCTGGGTTCAATCCCTGGATGGGGATGATCCCCTGGAGAAGGGAATGGCTACCCACTCCAGTATTCCTCCCTGGAGAATCCCATGGGCAGAGGAGCCTGGCGGGCTACAGTCCATGGGGTCGCAGAGTTGAACATGACCGAAGCAACTGAGCATGCACTCGTGTGCACACACACACACTGAAATAAAAGTTTAATGAAAAACAGTTTTCTAAAAATATTTATTCATTTGTTTGTCTATGTCGGGTCTTAGTTGCGGGCATATGGGATCATCCTCGTGTCATACGGGCTCTTTGGCTGTGGTGCCCGGACTCATTCATCTTACGCAGGCTCCAGGATCTTAGTTTCAGTATTTGCCCCACATGGGCATGGTTGCTCCACAGCGCGTGGGATCTTAGTTCCCTGACCAGGGATCAAACCTGTACCCCCTGCATTGGAAGGCGGATTCTTAGCCACGGACCCCCAGGGAAGACCCCACATTTAGTCTTAATTTGTGCAAGGCACTTTGATGTTTTCTACCCTGTCCTATTCCATCCCAGTCCATGTAATCATATCTGATTCTATTCTATTCTAGCGCAGTCTATCTATTCCCTTCTGGTCTACTCCACTCCACTGAACGTTATGGGTTAAGGTTTTACCCAATTGAAAACCCCGTTGAAAATGAGGGTTGATTGGAAGAAGAATGGATTGGGTATCATATTTGCCCTAGAAGTGGATACTTTTGAGATGGGAGGGAGGCAGGCAGGTTAGAAACAAGAGGGAAAGAGAAAATATTCATAACGTTGCTGCCTGAAGGATGAAATACTGAGACACTGAGATGAGAAAAGGGGATTTTCTAAAACAGCTTTGTGGGTTTTCTCCAGAAACTCCACTAAAAATAAAATTACTTTCCCTTTCACTCTATGCTGCTACCACGATGTTTATTTGAATGCCAGGACTCAAGGCGAGCCCAGTGACTCGGGGTCCCTGCAGTCACATGTCATTACTGGGGGAGGACACACGGGTGGAGCTTCAAGGCCGCGCATCTGATCTGTCCTTTAAAGGAACTGACATCCAAAGGCACATCTCGGTGGCTGGGTTTTCACAAGGATGGAGAACAGAAATCCTACCGTCTGCCCCTTCCACCCCCACGCCCTCAGCTCTGGGGTGTTTTTAGACTGTGAGTCAGCAATTGCACTGAGCTGGCTGCACTCCATCCACTCTTCCACTCACTCCCCAAGGTGTCTGTCCTCACCCCCGAGGAGCACGCTGGTCTCCCACGACACCCAGCCCCCATCCCATCTCCCGTTCCCACAAAAGCTGCCTTGTCATTTGCTTAGGCAGTGACTCACCCACACGTTTTTTTTTTTAATTTCCCAAGTGTTACATGAACTTTTGCCCCTATAAAAATAAGAGCATTACAGATAATAATAGCTAGTGTTTGCTGGATGCTTGCAATGTGTGGGGAGTTTGCTAGTAAATGCTTAACAACTGGTTCCTTAAGGAAAAAAAAAAAGCCCTCACATATAGTGTTTGCTGATTTCCATGGTGTAAATACTCCTACCATGTGATTTCAAGCAACCCACATGTTGTCACTGGAAGAGGACTGAGGAAGAGATGCCTGCAACTGGCTCTCATGAGCTGGCTCCAGCACGCCATCAGACGTGCCCCAAACTCTGTAAAAACCCCCATGTACATCATTTGCTTTAAACCTCACACAAGTGTAAGAGCTCGATAGTATTGTTGTCATCTTTTTTTAGAGGCAAAGAAACTGAGATTCAGAGAGGTAAACTATTTTCCCCAAAGTCACACAGCTAACAAACAGCAGAGTTCAGACTCCACCACTTAGTTAGTAGCCGTGTGACATTGAACAAATCACTAGGTCTCTCTGTACGTCGTTTTCCCTTCCTTTCAGCGGGGGCTAACAGAACTTTCCTCCTATCCATGTGAGATACACATGGAAAGAAGCGTCTGGCCCAGTCTTTACAAATACATGGAATTCACCAACATTTCCTGTGCTGTGAGCTGTACTGTTCTAAGTTGCTTCTGTCGTGTCTGATTCTTTGGGACCCTATGGACTGTGGCCCACCAGGCTCCTCTGTCCGTGGGATTCTCCAGGCAAGAATACTGGAGAGGGTTGATCCCTGGGTTGCCCTGCCCAACCCAGGGATCAAATCACATCACTTGCATCTCCTGCATTGGCAGGCAAGTTCTTTACCACTAGCACCTCCTGAGAAGTCCAACATTTCATACATTTACTCAACAACTATTTATTGGACAACTCTGCATATTAAGTCCTGAACTGAGGTCTGGTGGTCCAGTGGTAAAAGGGACACAAGAAGCTCCTTATGGAACTTACATCCTAGGTGACAGACTGGCAACAAACAAGGAAATAAATTAGCAAGATAATTTTCCCTGGAGACTCGTGTCACAAAGAGGGCGGTGAGCGATCTTAGACGGAGTGGCCAGGGAGAGCCTCTCTGAGGAGATAGCTTTTGATTTGAGACCTGAAGGATAAGCAGGAGCCAGAATTGCAAAGAGAAAGGGAAAGAATATCCCAGACAGGAAAAGCCGCAAGTGCAAAGGCCCTGAAGTGGGGACAAGTTTGATGTTTCTGAAGGACAGAAATGAGGATGAGGAGGTTGTCAGACTGCTTGTCTGAGGCTCAGCTCCTTTCAGGACACCCACCGGGCTCCCTGCTGGGTGCCCGGCCCCAAAGGACGGAGCAAAGTGAAGGCTAATTCCAGCCCTCCTGACAATCCCACACTTCACCTCGGGAGCCTCTTCCTCTTTGACCTAGAAACTGGAAAACACGAGGCTGGAACCTCCTTCTGTCTTCTATCCCAAGAGCCCTCTGACATGAGCAAAGGGACCATCGTCATCCCCATTCTACAGATGAGAAGCCTGAGGTTCAGAGAGGATTATGTGATTTTTCCCAGAGTCACAAATGTGAATGTTGACCTTTCTCCTACCCTGACTTCAAAGCACGTCAGATGGGCGAGGCGGTGCTAATTTCCCTTGGCTGAGGTGGTGGAGAGAGCCCTGGGGTCTCCAGCCGAGACGGTGAATGGTCCAGGGACTGGAAAGCTGGCAGTAGCGGACGCCCTCTGCTGGCGGCCACAGGACCATCCTCGGGATGAGCGGAGGGAGGAAAAGGTACCAGGCAAGAAGGCCAACGTCTCTGATACCCTGCCTCACTGTCCACCTGGAAATGCCACGGGGATCCTAGACATGAGTTCAAGTGCTGGGTTCCGATCGGGTCAAGGACTGGGCGACTCTGCGGCATCAGCTGCAGGGGCTCTTGTCTCTTCCCTGTTGATCTGAAGGAAGCCAAGGCGGGTGGGAGCAGCCTGTGAATCAGCGAGGCCACCCACCTGTGCTCAGGTCTCAGACCAGAGGTTCTTCATGTGGCAATTTACAGGACCGAGAGGAAGAAGGCTCCCTCTTGTAACAGCATCACCACCATCGGACCACAGACGGCCTGGAGTGTCCCTCCAGTGACGCTCCTTGGAGCCTTCCCTCCCCCCTTCCCTCTCTCTCTCCCCTCCCCTCTCTCCCTCTCTCCTTCTCTGCCCCACCCCTCCCTTCCCCTAGAGCTGGTTATATAAGAATATAACCTCCCCGGAGCACCACCCCCCAGCAATAATCCTTCATGATTCATTAACTAGAACTAGTCTCTTGCTTCTCTCCAGCCCGATCACTGGGAGGGGAGATAGGACTAGCAAGGCTGGCTGAAGTGTTTTTCAAAGGATGGGTCACAAAACGTGGATCAGGAACCAAATTAACAGATGGCAACCAGTCTTTCTAAAAAATAAAATAGAATAGAAAATACCAGCACACGTTGCTCATGGTAAGCCCAAGCGTGATTTTGTAAAAATTGTTTCAGCTCGTTGTGTGTGTGTGAGTGTGTGAGGTATACTGAGATACTATATAAAATTTATTTTCTGTGGATACTGGGTGAAAAGAAAGCTAGTAACTTAGAATTGTTCGGGATGGAATTGATGATGGACAAATAGAACGACCAGGAACTCTGCTTAAATGTCGCTTTCTTGGGGATGCATCACCGTGACTTCCCTGGTGGTCTAGTGACTAGGACTCTGTGCTTCCAATGCAGGGGGTGTGGGTTCAATCACTGGTTGAGGAACTGAGATCCCACTTGCTACACGGTGTGGTCAAAACCTCAAATAAAAAGAAGTATTTTTTTTATTTTTTAATTTTTATTTTATTTTTTTATTATATTTATTTTATTTTTAATTGTACCTCAATACCTTGCTGTAATACCTTCAAACCTCTTACAACAAGTGTAATTATCTGTTTCCTGTCTTCCTCCCTTACTACACTATAAGTCCTAGGAAGCCAGGGACCCATCTTTTGTGTTCACAGTGGCCCCCTAACTGAAATGCCTTCAAAAGGGCAGAGTCTGGTGGAAGGTTTAGAGCCAGATAGATCTGGTCCCAACACCTACTTTATCTCTACTGTCAATTAACACCAAGTAGATCACTTCATCTCTCTAAGACTCAGTTTCCACATCTGTACAATGGGAGCAATCATGCCCACTTTGCCTAATTCTAAATTGACTTTTCATAACAACCCAGCTCAGCCTCTAACACAGGAGAAGCCCATCCATGCACATGTGTTAAATTATTGAATGGGCTTCCCTTCCCACTTTGATAGTCTTTGCTTTCTGATAATTGAGGACAGTTTGATTCACGTGTGTTCTGTTATAATTATCTAACAACCACTCATGTTATAAAGCTCATGGATTGTGTGTCAAAGTTTGAACAGGGCAGAGCGGGGATCTAATACTACTTTCCCCACAGGACATTGAGAGTACAGAATTACATATTTGTAAAGCACACAGAGCATCGCCAGGCAATACCCAGGGTTCACACACATTAGTCATCATTCGTTATAAAGACTGACAACGGGGACAGTGGGATCTTGGCTGGTGCCCCCAGAATACTCCCCTGACAAATTCCCTCTCATTCTTTCTTTGTCCATTTATCAGATTTGTAGACAGAGCGAGCTCTTCAGAGAAGAAGGGGAAGAAGAAGGGGGAAGAGAGGGATAGATCGATGGATGGATAGATGGATGGACAGAGAACTGTAACTACCCCTATTTTCGCTCCTTGCCACAGTCAAGCACAGCTAAGTGTTCCACATGGATTTTCCCCACATCAGTCATGTGAGCCTCCCAAGGACACTCCGAGGTGGGTTCTATCGTTATCATTCCATTTCACAGATGAAGAAATAATTTTTAGAGATCATAACCGATGAATCGCCAGCAGCAAACAACGGTCAGCATCAGTTAGCTGCAGGCAGGAAGCTAGACTTCCTGGAGGCAGTCTCTATGCCTCTTATGAAGCTTATGTGGTCCCACCTTCAAGAAGCTTCCTCAGTGAAGAGACAAGTCCTTTCATTCACTCAACTCCCCTTAAGCCTCTTTTCGGCAGCAGAAACACAGCTTAAGATTCCTAACAGGTTTTTGCCTGTGAATGGCGCCGTCTTAGAGATGGGAGAGATTCCTGTGGGAAGGTCAGGGAGTGGGGTCACCCTCGAAGAATTTACAGGTCCTCTTCAGGAGGAAGGAAAGAAAACTGGGGACAGTAAGCAAAAGAAAGTGAAAAGGTGACAAGATGAGACGTTTAGGAGGAGACAGGAGCAACCCAAGTCCAGAGGAGCAAGTAGCTTTCCCTTCCCGCCCGCAGCTCTGGGTCTCTGCTCCCCATTTGTCAGGAGCATTGCTGAGGTTTCTGCCCTGGAGAACAGGATCGGCTCCCGGAACTGTGCTGGGAAGCCAGCGGGTCTCCGACTCCTCCCCTACCCGCCGCCCACCTCCGGGTCCAGGGGAGATGCTCCAGTAGAGAAAGAAGGGAGGAAGCAAAGCCCAGGGTAGGCGCGCACGAGCAGAGTGCCCCGCTCCTTTTTCAACTTCCGTTCCCCACCGCACCCTGCGTCCCCCACCTGACCTCGTGCGGTGCCAGGAGCTGGCGGAAAAAACTGATGCCGGGCTGGGGCAACAAGAATGAGCCACGTGGCATCAGTGGAGAGGACAAGAGAACATAGAGGAGCCTGCCTCGGGGGGTCGTGCAGAGCCAGGGAAGAAAGAGGTTAGAGAGGCGAAGGTCGGTCAGTCCGCGCACCGAGCTTCATCGACTGGATCCCCGAGCCTGGAGTCCTGATCCCCCAGAACCTGGAGAGGAAGGTTAAGAGCTGAGAGCGCTCCTGCAGTCGGTCCTGAAGGAGGCGGCATTCGGGTGCCCGGTCCCCTGCTGAAGCGCGAACCTACAATCCAGAACGCTCTCCTGCAGTGAACGCTCCCCGGGAGCGATCGCGCCAACTGAGCAGCACGAGCCTAACTCCTGAAGCCCCCGAGTTGCCAGCGTCCCGGCTAGTGGCAGTGAGACCCTGCCTGGATTTGGAGAAACCAGTTAAGCTGGAGACGGCTGCGAGACCCCACCCCCCTCTTCCACCCCGAGACGCGCAGCTTCCTGCAGGGAGATTCTCCGAGGACACCTTTGCACCCGGGAGTCATTCCCCTACGCGCTACTGCCTTCGGGGGGCAGCGCGGACCGGGGCGCATGGAGAAGCCTACCGAGCACTCTGAGCGCGCAAACTTGTCCGGCCCCGGCTTCATGCCCCGCGCTCCACTGACTGTCCAGGCATGACCTTGACCCTGGTGCCCCTCGTGTGCGCCATGGGGGTGGCGGGCAACGCCGTGGTGGTCCTGGTGGTGGTCCGGAGCCGCCACACGGTCACGTCCACCAACTGTTACCTGGTGAGCCTGGCCACCGCGGACCTGCTGCTGCTCCTGGCGGCCGGAGTGCCCACCGTGACCGAGGCGGCCTCCGCCCGGGTTTGGATCTTCGGCCACGCCGGCTGACTGGGCATCACCTACCTGCAGTACGTGGGCATCAACGCGTCCACGGGCTCCATCACCGCGTTCACGGTGGAGCGCTACCTCGCCATCTGCCGCCCTCTGAGCGCCCAGGCTCTGTGCCCCGCGGCGCGGGCCAAGCGCATCGCGGCGCTGGTGTGGCTGGCACCGGCGCCTGCTGCGTGCTGGCTCTTCTTGGTGGACACGCGCGAGGCCGCGTACGCCGTCGGCGTGCAGGCGCAGTGCGGCCACCGTGTGGCGCGCCGCTCTACCTGCCTGTCTACTTCCTGGACTTCGCGCTCTTCCACGCGCTGCCCCTGGGCTTGGCCACCGTGTGCTACGCGCTCACAGCGCGCGTGCTCTTCGCGGGGCCGCTGCCTCCTGGCGACCCCCCGCAGGCCAAGGGCGCTTGTCTTCCCGAGGCAGGAGGGGAGCCCTCAACTCCCGGAAGCAGGTAGGGCCCTCCTCCCCGCCTCTTTCGGACCCCTGTACTGAGCCTGCTGCAGATTGGTGGATGGCACCTTGGGCCCTTCTGGAGTCAAAAATGTAGTGAACGGATTAGTGGCTCAGTCGTGTCCGACTTTGCGACCCCGTGGACTGTAACCTGCCAGGCGCCTCTGTCCAAATTCTTTAGGCAAAAATACTGGAGTGGGTAGCCATTCCCTTCCCCAGGGGATGGTCTTCCTGACCCTTGGTGGAATCCAAGTCTCCTGCATTGCAGGCAGATTCTTTACTGTCTGAGCCACCAGGGAAGCCCTCTGGAGTCAAACTCAAATCCAGGTCGTGCTAGTTATTGCGCTGGTTTTGGGAGACATCACTTCTGCCTTTCTGAGCCTATTTCCTCTCCTGTTGCATGAGGTCATGGCAATGTGGACCAATTTGGAGTGCCCACAGAACTGGAATGATTCCTTTAGAGTCGATGTCACAAACTTGGGCTTTCCTCCTGGCTCAGATGGTAGAGTCTGCCTGCAGTGCAGGAGACCCAAGTTCGATCCCCGGGTTGGGAAGATCCGCTGGAGAAAGAAATGGCAACCCACTCCAGTACTCTTGCCCGGAAAATCCCACAGACAGGGGAGCCTGGCAGGCTACAGTCCATGGGGTCGCAAAGAGTCAGACCTTAAAGGCTAAATTCACGTTGGTTTATTATTAAACTTCCTCAGCAAGTCCCTCCACCATAGCCGTTATTCCCCTTCTTCTACTGATGAGGAAAGTGAGGCTCAGAGATGTGAAGTGACTTTCCAAGACAATTCCACACCCTCTGGTGCTAAAGCTGCTTCAACGGACATTCTGAAAGCACAAGAGGAGACTGGGTCCTGGGGAGGAATCCAGCATTTACTGAGCACTTGCTGTGTGCCTGATTATCTGGTGGTTCCTGAAATCACTCCTGTTTGGGAGGTTTACTACCTGAATTTACGGACAAGGCAACAGGCAGAGGGGACGTGGGAGTGACCGAGGTGACACCGCAGCGGACCTGGGAGCAGGACCCCAACTGCCCAGACCCCCTGTATCTTCAGCCCTGACCCAGCAGTTTCAGCATACCACAGGGCTTCCAGGAGTGCGGTGGGAGGACCGCTCTCTGGGTCCAGCTGGTCTTTATCTTCAGCCTTCCACCCCGACCCACAGCTCATGTGGGAGGCGGAGGCACCTCGTCCTGGCTGAATCACTCCGGAGCCAGGCAAGAACCATCTGTGCCATCTCCCTGCCTCGTGGGATGGGCATGCTCTTGGGGGCGGGGGCTCTTCCAGCTGCCTCCAAAAGCCCCTTTGGCGCATCCTGCTTGTAGACAACTTAGATCAAAGTAGTTTTTAGAGGGAAGGGGGCAGGACACAGGCTGAGCAGGTCTGAAATAGGAAGTTTAGGTTCCAGACAAATGCAACTCCTGCCCTTCCACTTATTTATCACTGTTACTGCTCTCAGGCTCATCCTGGAAGGACTGGGGTCAAAATCCTGCCTGATCTATGCTGCAGGTGAGACTTCTGGTAGTGAAAAGAGTGTTCTAGACCTAGGTTCTGGCCCCTAGCTTTGCTAATGTCTTGCTATGTGGCTTTGGGTAAGTCACTTCACCTTGCTGAGACTTGATTTCCTCCACTGGAAAATAAGAATAATTATAGTGTATATCTACCTCAATGGATGATAGTAAATATAAATCTGACATATAGTAAGTGTTCAGTTATGGTACCTGTTGCTATTGTTTTGTTGGGGCATTAATGTTTTATTTTTATAACAAAGGGGTCTATGGACTGAGCATTCCTTTCATGCCTCAGAGAGTCCTTGAAGAGTGCAGTGCACAATTCCAACAGGCAAAAGGCATTAAATTAAGGAAATCAGAAGGCCCAGCGCAAGGTGGAGCATAATAATAACAACAGTGAACATTTACTGGGTATTTGCTTGTGCCAGGCACTGGTCTTAGTGCTTTACACAAGTTTACATGTTGAATTTTTACACCAACTCCGTGATGTATCGTATGTCATCATCTCAGAGGAACCTGGGTCACAGAGGCTGCCCAAGGTCACGGAGTTGGTAAGTGACAGAACCAAGATTTGAATCCAGGAAACCTGGCTCCAGAGCCCACCACCCTGCTGGTATTTCTCACCCAAGTGAACGTAAAATAGAATGGAACAGAATCTTAATTTGGTACAATCGGAAGTCAAGACCTTCTAGGGAATTCCTGTGATTTTTCATGGCTCCTGGAGAATATTATATAACATGAATTTATTGACTCAGCCAGAGCCAAGCCTCTTAGGAGAGGAACTAAACTCACAGACTCTAAGAAGTAATTGTATGCTGGAACACCAGGCTAGCTTCTGCCTTGATGAGAAGGTTGTCTCTCCCGTATTCCGGAGAGCTGATAGAATGTATCCAGAGTTTCCCGGTCACAGAATCAGTGACAGGACTATCTGAGCAGTTTAAGCTCATTAAGTGGACCTTTGCCACCACGTTTTGTTCTCTGGAGGGGTCACGAGGACTCCAAGGTCCGGGGCACGTGCGCGCGGCTATCCTTCGCTGTGTTAGTGATGTCCCGGCTCCCTTGACAGACGCCCCCTTGTGGTGATTTCATTCCAGGATTTAGAAACTAGGCATCTTCTGAAACACCGTCCAGGGTGCACTCCTCTTAGAGGCTTTATTTAGTCTGTGCTGTGAGGGAAGTGCTGCGGAGACCTGAAGAGTTAGGAAGTGAGGAGGAGGGGGCAGGGAGGGGCAAACAGGTGGCTAAGAGCAAAGGCAGGAAGGAGGGTCAGAGGGAGGGAGCGGGGCGAGTGAAAGAGCCGGGAGGAAGCCTGTGGCTGCGTCTGCTGGGGAGAAGCGATCTAGCTGGAGAGAGGGACAGTCCGAGGCCAAACAGCTGGTTTGTGGTGGAGCCAGGATTCTAACCCAGCTGTGCCCGCTCTGAACCCCATGCAGTTGCAATAGTGGGTATGTTAGTAGCAGCTGCAGTAGTAAACCCACAATAAACCCACAAAAGCATTTCATATGCTTGGCACTATTCTACATTCTTTACTGGCATGAACTCCTTCAATTCTCTTGTCCACTTATGATGACAGCAGTACCGTGTCTCCATCTTATAGAGAAAGGGACTGAAGCTCAGTGGATGAGTGAATATTGCTTCCAATATGTGGGAGCCACGCATTCAAAGGCTTTGGAGGTGGATTGGAGCTGGGAGGTTTCTGAAGACTCAAGCAGAGCACAGAAGGATGCAGAGCAGTTTTCTGGGTGAGGATGGAGTTGAAGTGAGGACATGCATGCAATCACAGGTTGGCCAGGCCCGCACACTCTTGTGTCACTTGTCCTGCAAGCTCACAGAGAGACCTGGAAGCCAGGATTCTCCCTTGGCACCATGCGGTTCTTATTTTCCTGTCTCACCCGGCAGGTCACCAAGATGCTGGCTGTGGTGGGGGTCCTTTTCGCTCTGCTGTGGTTGCCCTACCGCGCCCTGGTGGTGGTGAATTCCCTTCTAAGCCCGCCCTATCTCAACCTTGGCTTCCTTCTCTTCTGCCGCCTTTGCATCGACGTGAACAGCGCCGTCAACCCCATCGTCTACGCCCTCATGTCCCAGCGTTTCCGGGAGGCCTTCCATGAACTATTTCAGTGCCATCTGGCCTGGCCCAAGGCCCCCGCCCCGGGAGGCCAGCCCTGTTTACTACGGGGTCATCAGAGACTGTTCCCAGCACAGCCTGGGCTCTTGGAAGAAACCAGGGGGCGTGATGTCCAGACAGGAAGGGGGTCCTGCCACTTCACAGCGAGACCCCCCACTTACCCCTATTGAGGTGGAGGGGTCTCCATGCATTTGAGGAGACATGGGTATTGGAGGAGAGAGTGGTGTCCAGGACTGTTCAGGAGAGGTGCCCAAGTTGTGCACTGCACAACCCCAGGGGTCACTATTTACATCACAGGCAGCCTAGATTTGTGTATTTAGTAAAACAGTTTCCTGGTTCAATAAATATACAAATCTAAGAGGTGCTCCCAAATATTTATTATATGAATAAATGAATGAATGAATGAAAATGAAAGTTGCTCAATCGTGTTGGACTCTTTGTGACCCCATGGACTGTACAGTCCATGGAATTCTCCAGGCCAGAATACTGGAGTGGGTAGCCTTTCCCTTCTCCAGGGGATCTTCCCAACCCAGGGATTGAACCCAGGTCTCCCACATTGCAGGTGGATTCTTTACCAGCTGAGCCACAAATGAATTGATAATGAATAAAAATGAATTTTAATCTTAATACTCAAGACCCTTTGCTGAGATCCGGCTTCCCGTTTGAGGAAGATTTGAGGTGTAGACTGTGACTTGTTGTCAGTTCTTTGTCAGCAACAGGAAGTATCTCTGGCTAATGAAATCAGAAAGGAATTGGTTGGAGCCAGAAAGAATCGTAACCAGGATAACTCCAGGGATCTACATGGCAGGTATTAATGGGCAATGGCTTCATGGCATCCATATCAGAATAAATCAAACTCCACCTAGACCAGGAGTTAAGATGGACAACTTACTGCACCATCGTTCAATGGCTGACACTGAAAGATGTATAGGCTGAGTACTGCTCAGTTAGTTCCAGCGGACCCCACCCTGCAGTTTAAATGGAGGGATCGAATGAAGCTGTGCAGTGCACAGCCTATGTGAGTGTATATGGTAGACCTTAATGGGAATAGGGTTGTTCCCCAAAGAAAAATGGAAGTGCTTGTCATCAGGAAAAAGTGGTATATATGTCAGGAGGACCAAACAAAAGCGAAGCAACTAACAGTAGTAGATATCCATCACAGATGAGTCCACCCAGGTTAGCAGCAGCGGGAGCCTTCTGCCCGGGCAGCGAAGTTCACCTGCCATCAATGGCCGCTGATCTGCGATAATACCTCCCCCTAGTGGCCAAAGTGGAAACTGCATTATCCAATATCTGCTTGCGCCTCTGCCTTTTTGTTTTCTTTCTCTTCCCTATCTTCCCTCCAGCCGTCTACCCTCCCCTCCCACCTCTCCCCGACTTCTCCCCTCCCCTCCCCCAGACTCCCTGACGGATGATCACTTCGGAGAACCAGTTCCTGAGCTCCGTGATGACAGGGCTGAGGAGTGGGGCTGGAGACCTAGGAAGCTGTAGAACTCAGGACCCCAGCCCCTTTCTGATTCCCCCTCATTCTTGCAGTATCTTTCTAAATTTTATCTAAATTCACACAATCATATGTATTTAATGTACATAACTTTATCTAAACATGTATATGTAAAAAAATAGAATTAAGCTTAATAGATTTGTCTGATGTTTTATTTCTTTAAAAATTTTTATTTGTGGACCATTTTTAAAGTCTTTATTGAATTTGTTATAATATTTCTCTTGTTGTTATATTCTGGCTTTTTGGCTGAGAGGAATATGGGCTAACTCCCCGACTAGGAATTGAACCCCGTGCCCTCTGCCTTGCAGCAGGAGCCCCAACAAAGCCTTGCCTGAATTTCTTGTCTGGCTTCTTATTGATTCCTATTGATTAAGGAGACCAAGAACCCTGGTCGTTAGCACTTTGTTACACAGTCATAGAAAACTAATACAAACACAAAGATCTTCACAGTTTTTGCCCAGTGCCATAAATCCCTTCTTTTTCCTCTGATATTCTTGTCTGCACTCAATCATTCAATCCTACTCTTTCCAAGCCACTAAGCCAGGCAACCATGCAACACACATCTTTCTGATTGCTCCCCTATGAGATCCAGGCTATGGTAGAAGGCTTTCTCACCTGTGAAATGCTCACTGGGCATACTCCCCAATGCATTTCCTGATGTTGAGTGGGAACAACAGCAGGAAAAATAAGGGACTCTCAGCCTCTAGTGTTTCTGCTGCTGCTAAGTCGTTTCAGCCGTGTCTGACTCCGTGCGACCCTACTGAGCTAGCCCACCAGGCTCCTCTGTCCATTGGATTCTCCAGAAAAGAATACAGGAGTGGGTTGCCATGCCCTCCGCCAGCGGATCTTCCGGACACAGGGATTGAACCCGCATCTCTTACGTCTCCTGCGGATTCTTTACCAGTAGCGCCACCTGGGAAGCCCTTCTGGTGTTCCTAGGAGAAGTTTAAGAGAAAGAGAAGGCCTGGGGAACCATTTGCATTTGGGGGGACATTTCATAGCCTGTCATCTTCACTTCTCAGGTGTAGTCTTCGATGAAGTTCATATGCACCTTTTCGCTTTAATGGTTCCTGGCGATCACCCAAGCCGGGTAATGACGGCAGAAGCTCCTCTAGGGAGCCCCCCGCTGTGGGCGGCGGCCGCGGCGCCTTATGGAGGATGTAGTCCGGGAAAGCGTGGACCGCCCGGTGGGAACCTGGGGAGGACGGCCCGGCGGCCTCTTCTGCGCATGAGCCATGGCCTGCGCTCTACCTACCGTCCTTTCCACTTTTCTGCCGCCGAGTCCGTGTTCCAGTTCTCTAGGCTGTTCTGGGGAAAGAGTCCTGCAGCGTCCGGACCCCGTCCTTCCGTGGTCACCTGGTCGAAGCAGGTGCACCCGCAAGATAAAGGGTTGGCAGGGAGCTCCGAGCCCTCCGGGCCGGGGGCGAAGGGCCGGGCGGAGCTGGCCTCGGTCCGCGGAGAGTGGACGCGCTCTCTGCCCGCATCCCTTTCCAGGGACGCTCCGAGGTGGGCTCCCCGATGGTCGATGGTCGGTCGGGAGAAAGGCGACAGAGGGCAGAGTTCCTCACTTGCAGACCTCATGACGAGCACTCCCTGCAGCCCCCCGTTTTTAAAAAGAAGGTGCTTCGTGAAGGTGCAAGGTTTGTACATGGTTAAAGAGGGCAAGAGGAGAAGCGGGCAGCGACAGAGGATGAGATGGTTGGATGGCATCACCGACTCAATGGACATGAGTTCGAGCAAACTCCAGTAGCTGGTGATGGACAGGACCTATGTGCTGCAGTCCATGGGGTGGCAGAGAGTCGGACAGAACTAAGCAACTGAGCAACAAATAGCTACAATCTTGTCCCCAAAGTTCCACTGATGCAACTTGGACCTGCAGCCTGTTAGGCTGGGTTGAAGAGTAGTGGAGAACAGCAGGGGAGGGAAGGAATATTTATTATAGAAACAAATGTTATAATCATTGTATTCGTTATTTTATACTGTGCATATATTGGAAGAAAAAATGTGAGCTTCAGTTGGCGGGAATGGCCAGGGAGCAGACTTGACCAGAAAAGATTTCAGGGGGCTGGGGGGCAGGGCAATGTCTGCTGTGCCGCCTGAGGTTTTAAGAGCAAGAAGTTTGTGTTTAGACCAGGCCCTGTCACAGAAGAGCACTGCCTCCCAGGGCATCTTATTTACACTCATCATGTTTTTTCATCTGAAAAGTGAGCCTAGGAATATTGTTTGCCTCCTTGGGTTGTTCTGAGGTAAAACAAGATAGCACTTGTAAAAAGCAAGCCCGTGGGACTTCCCTGGCAGTCTAGGAGTTAAGACTCCGAACTTCCACCACAGGAGGCTTGGGTTGGATCTCTGGTCAGGGAACTTAAGAGCCCACATGCCTCCTGGTGAGGTGAAAAACAAAACAAAAACCACCTTATGTTGCAGGGAACAAGCCAGAATACAATACACTCTGGACTTGTATCCCTTGCGATCAATGTTACAAAGATTTTTATTTATCTCGTTCAGTCCACCCAACCAGGCTGTGAAGTCGGCATTACCGCGCCTTTAGGAGCACATTTTATAACTTCGTTTACAGAAAGCTAAAGTGATTTATTCCCTGGTAAATGAGATTTTAAAACTGTTTAAAAATCTGTTTTAGTGAGGTCTGTTTTACTCCCAGTCTCATTGTGAGGCTTTCTTTGTGGGGCTTCCCAGGTGGTACTGGTGGTAAAGAACCCATCTGCCAATGCAGGAGATGCAGGTTCAGTCCCTGGGTCAGGAAGATCCCCTGCAGGAGGGCATGGCAACCCACTCCAGTATTCTTGCCTAGAGAATCCCATGGACTGAGGAGCCTGGCAGGAGTCCATGGGGTCGTAAAGAGTCGGACACGACTGAAGCAGCCTAGCACACACGCACGATCTTTGTGATATACATCCCCCCGCCTGCCCTCATTGTTTTTTTCTGGCATGGTGACTTGCCTTCTCTGTGCCCTAGGAAGCAATTATACTATGTATTTTGATAAACCACTGGAGCTATCTTCCTTAGGTCACAAGGCATAATCGAGGCTTCTAGGCTCATTCTGCCCCCTGCAGGTTTGTCTCACTCTGCAGCCTTAATTGGGCTTTAGAAAAGGTCCAGCTCACCAGGCACTTGAACGCTGGGAGTCCAAATGCAGAGTCCAACTGATGGAAATGTGACTGCTATGCCCAGGTAGAAACAAAACCATCCCAGTGAAGGAAAAAGCAGGAGGCCCCGAGGACAGAAATAACACCTGGGAGAACGTATTTCTAAACTGAAACCTCTCCCTAGGATTTTAAGGCAGAGACACAAGAATCCCTGAAAGAAGAGTTTGGGAGCCAGAATTTTCCTCTCCAGGGTGAGCGAAACCTGGGTGATCACACCATATTCAAAGACCTTTGATTGATCATTGTGATTCATGAAAGCCTCAGTTCAACTTTCAGAAGAAAAATATACATTGCAATGGGAGGGCAAAGGAAGGGTGCAGATGTGTTAGAGAGAAAAAGACACTTCATGAGGATTCATTCCATAGAAAACCATCGCTTACATTTGTTCTTTGACTGCCAAGTCACCTCTGACTCTTTTTCTACCCATGGAGTGTAGCCCGCCAGACTTCTCTATCCATGGGATTTCCCAGCAAGAATACTGGAGTGGGTTGCCATTTCCTTCTCCGGGGATCTTATCGACCCAGGGATCAAACCTGAGTCTCCTGCATTGGCAGGCAGATTCTTTACCGCCAAGCCACCAGGGAAGCAAGCCCACCGCTTACATTTTCTCAATATAAAAAGTTCTACGTGATCATTTCAGAATTCTGACAAGTGGATATTCCCTCACTGTGTTGTTTCCTGTATTTCCTAGACCAGATGGGTCAAAGGGCCATTTTCTTGGTAGATAATAGTAAGAGCTGCTGTGTTGGATGTCTCATGATTCCATCCTTCATTCTTTCTTATCCAGCTCTGATGTCATCACTCTTGGCCCTCTTCTTTGAAGATGAATAAATCCCAGGTAAGTTGTTTAGGGATGTACTTCCCATGTTTTGGAGTGGATCTCAAGAGGTTTGAGAAATGGAGTTGGTCATGGATAGATCATGCCTGCTTGATGATGCTGCCTCCATAAAAATCCCAACAGTATGGGGTTTGGAGAGCTTCCAAGTGGAGTTGCTGGGTGAATGACAGGCCCAGAAACCCCAGGCTGCTTCCTGTCCTACACACCTCTTCCATCTGAATGTTTGTCAGTATCCCTAATTTCCTTTTACAATAAACTGTTCACCTGAGTTCTGTGAGTTGCTCTAGCAAGTTGCTCTAGCTGGGGTGGGGTGGAACTTCTGATTTCGAGCCAACCTACCAAAGCACAGGTGAGCACCTGGACTTGGGATTTGAAGTTAGGGATGAGGGGCAGTCTTCTGGGACTTGGGCCCTTCACCTGTGTATCTGATCCCCAGGTAGAGAGTCAGAATTGAGTTGAATTATGACCCCCAAGCAATATCACAGAATGGCTTGGTGTGGGGAACCCCCCACATATCCGGTGCGAGGAGTGTCAGCGTGGTGGTAGCTGCGAGTAAAGGAGACACGGGAGAATGGGGTTTCTCCTGCACGCGGGGGTTAAGACTTCAGTGTATCTTTCGTTGGGGGCCAGGGGGTGGCTCACCTCAACACCCTGTTGGATTCTATCCTCAAATGTGTGACAGTGAAAACTCAATTTAAATAAGGAATTAATTATTAAAAGCAAAAAGAAAAAGTTGTACACACTAGGTTAGTGTTTAGATGACATTTTAAGTCTCTATATAAGCATTTCTAGCTCTCTCTCCATTTATCATACCAACAACTATTATTTTCTTAAACAGTAGAAATATCTTATGTGGTTTTAATGTTAAAATCCAATAGGAAATTTTTTCAGCTGAAACTTTCCAATGAGAATGTCTTGAATGGCCTAACTTTTGCATAATGGCTATTTCCTTTTTTTTTTTTCTGTTTTCTCCTAACTTTTTCCTTTTTCATGTAATTAGGGACTTAGGGCTTATAATTAGTGATTATCCCCAGGAATCATGGCAATGGATATTTTTAAAAAGTTGCCATTTCCTTCTCCAGGGGATCTTCCCTACCCAGGGATCGAACCTCGGTCTCCCACATTGTAGGCAGACGCTTTACCCTCTGAGCCACTAGGGAAGCCCTCCCCCTCAAGAAAAAAAAAAGAAGGCATTTATTGGAATCTAGGTTTCTATTGAATCTGTTAGCAAAATTTGGAATACTAGACATTTTAGAGCAAGCTGTTCTTTTCTGTTAAGCTTCTTCTTTTCTCCTTTTAATATAGACTCCAGAGTTAAGAGCATTGTTGGAAATTCTTAATATATTTTAAACACATAGAATAGTTCCCATTTGACTCTAAACCAGAATTTTAAAGAACAAAATTAGGAGTAATTGCCCAATTTCCCCCTCCCCATCCCAATAACCATTTTACATTTTCATAATTTCATTGATCACATTTATTTTATATTCATCTTTTAAACTTATTTCAGTTGCATTTTCAGTATATATATAACTTAACAGACACATAGTTTTATAGGTTATTTGCAAAAAGTGGGCTTATGTCCATATGCTTTCTTAGAGATTTTTAAAAAAGCACATAAGGAATGAACATGAGATGAGGAGCTGCCTCCAATGATTACACAATAATTTATCTCTGTGGCAGCCACCATAATACTCTAATATCTGGGAAAGCAGAGGTCAGAAAGATGAGAGAATGACCCTCAAAGAAGAAACTGAATGTCTTTCCATCAATTTCTGTGGATTGAGACCAGTCCTAAAGAGACGTGTTAGACTATGCCCAACCCCACTTGACTGAACAGGGCTAAGCTGCCACCAATGATTATGGGAACTGATTCAGAGAAGTGTAGATTTCTGACACAAGACTTGAATGTATTCAACATTTCCCACCAGTGTTAGCAGGCCCTAGAAAGCTTGTGACTTATTTATCAGGGAATACAGGAAATCAACTTATTTTGAGTAACACTACTATGGATTCTCCAAGTCCTGAATCTAAGTCATAGAATTGTTGCCATCTCTCCGTTTTCTCTTGGTTCTCTAGATACATCCAATAATGGTGCCAACTACTCCAGGAAGCAGATGTCTATGAATTCTATCCGTTTAGACAAGGAGCAGAAACCTTGTCTTGTAGCCCACTGGCCCAGCACCTTTAAATTTCTCATGTTTTCCCTCTTAACTCTTTCCCTTTTAGGTTTTTAAATTGTGACCCACCTTTTGTTTTTCATTGTCTACTGGCAAAGTTTCTTCTTCTCTGAAGTTTTAATTCCAAAGAAATGGCTTTTGTGGTCCTTACTTATGCCTAGATCAGAGTTGTATCCCCTCCATACAAAATAGAGGGCCACCTCTTTTAAAACTAGGATTTTAGTTGTCCAGTGAAAGTAGATAATGAACAATCAGCAAAATGAGTCTGTTCTTTTTACTCCACCCTCAAGCTGCCTATGAGTCTATTTCCCATCATAGGAACTGCCGTTTTCAGGTTCAGGTTTTGCTTCGGCACGTTTAGCTGCTTTTGCTCAAAGAACTGAGTCAATGAAATACCAAAAATACATCTCTGATCACATCTCCCTGTTTCTTCAACATTTAAATATCTAAAATATTCCACATAGGATGAATTCATGCAGAAGAATTGGACTTTGGCTAATACCCTTTCCACGTTGATCTCTTTGGTTTAGATTTTCGATTTCTAGTAAAAGGTAAATGATTTCTAAATGCCCCCTGCCTCTTCTACAGTCAAGGTTTCTTTTTATCATGAGTTTGCAGATGTCGAGACAGTTTCGAATTTAGACTGAACGCTTTTCCACATTGATCACATACAAAGGGCTTCTCTCCAGTATGGATCTTCATGTGCTTACTAAGATTTGAACTATGGTTAAAAGCCTTTTGACATTCACTACATTTATAAGGTTTCTCTTCAGTATGAATTTTTTTATGTCGGTTAAGGTCAGAGTAATAGCGAAAGGTCTTTTCACATCCATCACATGGAAAGGGCCTCTCTAATGTCTCTGGCCTCTCTTCAGAATGACTTTTCTGGTGTCTAATAACATTTGACTGATGTTTAAAGGTTTTTTCACAAACATTACACTTGTAGGGTCTCTCTCCAGTATGAGTTCTTCGATGTCGCGTTAGATCCGAGAAACGGACAAAGGTCTTTTTACAGTTATCACAGACGTAGAGTTTCTCCCCAGAGTGGATTTGTTTATGACGCTTAAGATCTACGAGCTGGGTAAAGGCCTTCTCACATTCATTACATGAAAAGGGCTTCTCTCCACTATGAATTTTCTGATGTTTGTTAAGGTTCGATTGGCTTTTAAACGATTTTTCACAATCATTACATTTGTAGGGTCTCTCTCCAGAGTGAACTCTCTGATGTAAGAGAAACTGTGAATATGGGTTGAAGTCCTTTTTGCAGTGATTACATGTGTAATATTTCTTTCTTGTATGAGTTTTCTGGTGTTGGATTTTTTCTGAGAAGCTGTGAAAGATCCTTCCACAAAATGTACAGAAAAAGAGTTTCTTCTGTGCAGGAGTTCTTTGACGCTGAGTCAGTTGTGGTCTCTTGCCAGCGTGAAATCTCTGATGCGTAATCAGGGATGAAAGAAACTGGAAGGCCCTCTGACACACGTCACACTTGTGTGGTTTCAGCCCGCTGTGTGTGCTCCGATGTTGAATGAGCTTTGAAGCTCTGTTAAAGGTTTCACCACACTGGTCACATTCAAGGTGTTTATCCAGAGTATCGATTCGCTGGAGCCTTGTAAATGATGCGCGATGCCTAAAGGCCTTTGTCTCTTCATCGTATCTGTGGTCTTTCTCTACCTGGTGAATCCGCTGGTGTTCAGCAAGTTGTGAGCTGCAGCTAAACGGCATGCTGCAGTCCTCACATTCATAACGCTGAACAAAAGCAGAAAGTCCTCGATATTTTGCTTGGTGAGGGTTCTGCCTGAAGGTACTCATAGATTCATAAAGGGCATGATAATCCACCAATGCTGGTTGGCATGCTAATGGGAAGACAGTGGGAGAAAAAATAAAATTAAAGCCAGACATCACAGCACATAAGATTGCTAGTGGGGTAGCAGGGAGAGAAGGACTCAGCGACTGGGGACTTTGGAGAGGTGGGACGAGAAGCTGGCGTTTGCCAGGAGAGGAACGAGAGAGAAGTGTTCTCCAAGGACAAGAATGATTTAAGTGATCAACGTATATCCAATGAAGAATTTCTTTAAACTTGAAATACTTCTTTTTGTAACTGAAAAATGATTCATTGCCACTGTAATCACCAAAACAGAAATGTTTAAAGACTCTAAAAGCAGCCACGTGAGATTCTAAGCGAGGATTAAAGTTTTACTTTCATAAAGGTCCTTTAAATTTTCTCTCTAGAGACACAGCAATCTCTGAAAGTAATTAGACTTTAAATACTTTCCCTTTGAGCAGCAAAGCTGGGGGAGGGTCTCTCTGTGAGTAAATATGAACCTGGTCTATCCATCGTATTAATATTTAATATTTCACTGCAGGACAGGATTATTATTGATTGGGCCAGTGCTCTACTTGGATATTTGAGCTCTCTTTATTTTGTTATTTCTGAGAACACTTAAGAACAGTCATATATACATATCTTTGTTAATTTCTTGAAATGTATTCTAGGCATGGATTCTTAGAAATGAAAAGGAGTCCTATTTTTCATGTATACCACACCACACTCAAGTTCTTACATTGCATGAGCACATCATTACTTTCCAGTATCTTAATCACTATAGACTTTATCAAACTTATGACCCCCCAGTTTGACAAAAGATAGTTTTCTAGCTTTTTTGGTAATAAAGAAATCTAAATAAAAATGGATTAACTGCTAGGAATTTTTTTTTTTTTATTAAAAAGTTTAATTGGCGAGGGAGAACTAGCATGGGTTTCTATTACCTTTATCATTCTAGATCTTAAAATGCTACTGAAGTTATTAGAAAATGTATGAAAAAAATGAAAAAAAAAAAAGAAAATGTATGAATACAGAGGAACACTTTAAAGACACACATGATATAATAGCCAGGACGTGGAAGCAACCTAGATGCCCATCAGCAGACGAATGGATAAGGAAGCTGTGGTACATATACACCATGGAATATTATTCAGCCGTTAAAAAGAATTCATTTGAATCAGTTCTAATGAGATGGACGAAACTGGAGCCCATTATACAGAGTGAAGTAAGCCAGAAAGATAAAGAACATTACAGTATACTAACACATATATATGGAATTTAGAAAGATGGTAACGATGGCCCTATATGCAAAACAGAAAAAGAGACACAGAAGTACAGAACAGACTTTTGAACTCTGGGGGAGAACGTGAGGGTGGGATGTTTTGAAAGAACAGCATGTATATTATCTATGGTGAAACAGACCACCAGCCCAGGTGGGATGCATGAGACGAGTGCTCGGGCCTGGTGCACTGGGAGGACCCTGAGGAGTCGGGTAGAGAGGGAGGGGGGAGGGGGGATCGGGATGGGGAATGCGTGTAACTCTATGGCTGATTCGTGTCAATGTATGACAAAACCCACTGAAATGTTGTGAAGTCAATGGCCTCCAACTAATAAAATAATATTAAAAAAAATAAATAAATAAAGACACACATGAGTGATACATCTAAACAATAAATAAAACATTGCCCTGAAAAGATGGAATCTAGTGGTGAAAATTGGTTTGGAAATACAATATTTCAACCTAATAGTTCACATGTATAGAAACATTGTATACAAAATTATACTGTCAAAGACAACACAGTTACATGGGAAAGCTGGCTGGAGAACCCAAGGGAAAAGGACTGAATAGAGTATGTAACGCAAAAGTTAGAACAGTCAGGATTCAAAGAGAAGTACTACCATCCGTTAACATAAGTCCCATAAGAGGGATAAAAAATGTTAGAAGATTTTCCAACTTCAAATGGCTTAATATATGGGCGACTAGAATCTCTGAAAAGAGATGAGAAATGGAGAAAGAAGGACCAGAGAGGAAAATACTTAAAGAAATAATGGCCAAAAAATGTCCAAGCCCAATGAACACTTATAAACCCACAGATCCAAGAAGTCCAATTAAGTCAAGCATAGGAAACATGAAGAGAATCACACCAAGACATCATTGTCAAACTGCTCAAAGTCAGTGATACAGAGAAAACTGTAGAATCAGCCAGAGGGGAAAAAAGATGCTGTACATGTAACATCAGGTTCTTCACTGGAACACTGCAAGCAAACAAAAGGAAAATCTTTAATGTATTAAAAGAAAACAAAAACCTGTCAACCAGAGAGTTCATGCCCAGCAAAACCCTTTCAAAAATGAAAGCAAAAAAAAACCAGACATTTTTCTCATACAAAATTTGGATTTAACCAAAGGAATGAAAAAAATCAGAGACCATACCTATATGCTAAATATGTAAGTTTGTTTAATAATGATAAAGAGGTCAGTTAATCTGAAGCATGGCAATTCATGCATTTACAGACTTTGTATTCATATTCTACTGAGTTTTTTTCCTTATGGAGAAAGTTTATTTGACTGAATTAATAACACTTGTATAAACTTTGTTGTGTTTTAAGCAGTTCTTTTAAAAACATGATCTTTCCCTGTATCATTCATAAATGAGTAATCATTATTAAACAGTGCACACAATTTAATCACAGCCACTTAATTTAGTTCATAAAACAATTCACTTTTGCACACATCTATCAGGTCATGTACATTTGTTATGGTCATAATCATTATTTATGAGACTTTGAATATTGGCCTTAACTGTGTTATGTTGAATAGTTTTAATAAAAGAACCAAAGAGGAGGAGGCTCAGTTTTAAAGTATAAAGTAGAAGTATTAAAACACAGTACAAACACCAGTGGAAGAATCCATCCCATGGATAGGTAACTGATTTTAGACAAAAGAACCAATGGGAATACCTCCCAAGTATAAATACTCCCTAGGAAGCTAATAGGAAGAATATGGTACTAACACAGAACAGACAAATACATTAATGGAATAAAAGAACAAGTTCAGAAGATGACTTATCTGTGTAGATACCATATATGTCCCTTGAGAAGGAAAAGGCAGCTCATTCCAGTAATCCTGCCTGAAAAATCCCATGGACAGAGGAGCCTGGTAAACAACAATCCATGGGACCGCAAAGAGTTGGACATGACTGAATGAGTAAGCAGCAGCCTTATATGTGATAAGGATGGCATCACAAGTCAGTGAGGACAGGAGAGATGACTTGGTAGACAGTGTCATAAAAACTGGCTCACTATCCAGGAAAAAATGGGGTGGATTGATTTCTTACACTGTGTACAAAAATCTCTCTCAAAACCAGACAGATTAAAGATGTAAGTATGAATTTTAAGCCTCAAAAGTTAACGGGGGGCTTCCCCAGTGGCTCAGCGGTAAAAGAATCTGCCTGCAATGTAGGAGTTGCAGGTTTGATCCTTGGCTTGGGAAGATCCCCTGGAGGAGGGCATGGCAACCCACTCCAGTGCTCTTGCCTGGAGAATCCTGTGGACAGAGGAGACTGGAGGGCTACAGTCCATGGGGTCACAAAGATTCGGACACGACTGAAGCAACTGAGCATACAGACACAGCTAACAGGAGACTGTGTGTGTGACCTGGGGGGCAATGGGTAAAGCTCCCTCAAAAATGGGAAGGACGCAACTACATCCAAATGAAGGATTTCTGGCCAAGAAAAGCTGCAGAGTTAAGAGGCAAATGACAGATTGGCAGAAGTTTTCATATGTCTTAAACCAAGCAAAAATTATCTAGAACATAAAAGAAAATTCAATTTCCACAAAGAAAAGAGAAAACCATTAGAAATGGGCAAAGAATACAAAGAAGCAATTCAGAAAAGCTGAATACTGAGTAGATAGCAAGAATATCATGGGAGCTTCATCTTACTATTAGAGAAAGTAGAATTAAAGCAAGGAGGTAACAGCTTACTATCAAAATAGAACAAGTAAAATGCAGACTCTTACCAGGCATTGGTAAGATGCAGGAAGAGGACCGAGTAATGCTTGCACAACTAGCAGATGTCCAGAAAACAACCTGGGAATATTTATGAAATTGTTTAGAGATGCCCCGTGGCCCAGAGAAATTATTACACAGGTTCTTAAAAGAACATGTGAGATTTTGATCAGAATGAGTTGGAGAGATTTAGCCACTGTTAAGCAAAAAAAAGATTCCTAAGTTAAATGTGGTGGACCCATACCACAGAATACTATATTGAACTGAAAAGAAAATGTGTATATTGAACATGTAAAGATCTCAGAGATAACTGGAATGATAAGTTTCACAGCATGCCATTTAAATTAAAGTGACATGTATAAAACAGTGATGTGTATTTTATAACAAAGGTGTGCATATTTAACAACATAGAAAAGATATTAAACTGGTTGTCATGGGACAGGAAGATTGGTGAAATCACAGGCTACAGATGAAGGGAATACAAAAGGATGGATTCTCATAGAACAACAGTGATTATTGACTATAAACTGAACAATATGATTGGCTCCATTCTCTGTACCTAAAACTTCTAGCCCTCCTGCTGCTTTGCCAGACAAAGGATAAAGAAAGACAAACATGTTAATGGAATAAAAGTAAGTGTTCAAAAGATGACTCATCTGTATAGATAATTTGGGGGTAGGAGAGAAGTTGGAGGTCAGGTTATTAAGTTTTTAAAGACAAAGAAAGTCCAGGATTACTTGGAATTCTAGTGAACAGTTCTTATAAAAACCTTTTAATTTCTTCCTGGGTTACAGTTTCACTTTCCAAAATGCCTACAGCTTATAAGCATTTAGTATTTTTTTAAGCATTTAGTAACTTATTCAGCTCTCAGGATGTCCCAAGCCCAGATCACCATCTGGGCAAACTTAACTTTTTGTCCCTTGACTTCCAGAGGTCCGTTAGTGAGCTATGCCCTCTATTATACACTGAAATTTAGAGTTTCTCTGAAATTTCTGGATCATCTTGCATTCTGGCAATTTCTACTTTCTGTTAGTGATAGGCTTGTCAGTCTCTCTCCAGTTAGATGGTAAACTTGATTACTTTTTTCATCTGTTATTCAGTGTTTAATTAACCTGTTCTCTGAATCTAGAGAGAAGACAATCTCCCTAACTCTTTCTTGGGAAAAACAAAAACAAATAACGGGGGAGCTTTTCAGGACACTCTTCTGAGCCCATCCATTCTAATCACTGATAAATTATTTGACCAGTTCAGTTATTCATACTTCGGTCCTTCCGTGTGGTCATTTTTCAAAATTTTGCCAGCACACCATTTAGTGTCCTAAGACTAGAGATACAACAAGGGGAGTGCAGGGAGGGGAATGAATATGGGGTAAAAATAGGATTCTTTGGAGAGCTCCCTTCTCGTCACCTCGGGGGTCCAGGTCACTCTGACCATTTGGGGTATGAGTGGGGACATCCTCCACCTGTTTGTTCCTTGTCAATTACCTGGGCACGGAGCACTCGTCACCTCTCTCTCCAGCATCCAGGGCTCCTTCCCTTGCCTCAAAGAGGACATCACTTCTGCTTTGTAAGCCCAGCGTCCTAAGAAAAATAAATGATCTTCACCATGCTGTAGGAATTACAGAAATCTGACCCAGACTTCTAATGAGATTCATTATCACCTCAAAAATCTTTCAGGAGCTGTTTTTTTTTTGTTGTTGTTGTTTTAAGTGTGATGGTTTGAAGACAATGGAGAATATGAAGCCTCCATCATCACCAAATGATAATGCCCTCTTCTATCATCACACAGCACCAGTACTTTACCGAGGAACATTGAGTTGAATTCAGCCAAGTGTTTCTAGGGGCTTTGCAGATATTCCCATGGAAGGAAAAATCCCACCTTGGGCAATTTTAAACTAGCAAGGAAAGATCTCCTTACCCAATGACACAAGGTGATCACAGGTATCCAACATCACATCCCGATACAGTTCTCTCTTTTCAGGGCTCAGATGAACCCACTGGTCCGGAGAAAAGACCACAGCCACGTCTCTAAACTTCACTGACTCCTGAAATCACAATTGGTACTATATAAGTATACATGCTTCCGTGTGGCCCTTGGTAGACAACTTTCAAGTTGTCCATAATAGGGAGGTAGGCAGAACAAGGGATGAATACACAAACACACACCACACAGAACAGAAACTGTAAGAAATAAACTTTGTCCTTATAGAGTTTGGAAGGCAAAATTACCTATCCTCATGGAAAAGTAACAGCTAAAGAAACAAGACTTTGGTGTATGTGTTTGCCTGAGGAGTCAGTGGGGTGAAGCTACCACCTGTGGGATTATGACTACAGGCCTCCAAGTCAGAGTCCCAGGCAGGTGGAATGATAAGGACAGTGTCCTGACCGTTCGACTAGGACATCAGTCTGTTCCTGAAACACCACTCTACTTGGGTCTCAAGCCTGCCAGACTTCAGACCTGGAACTTACCCCATCAGCTTTCCCAATCTCCAGTTGACTGTGTATCTTGGGACTTCTCAGCCTTCGTAATCACATTATTCTCAGCCTTAACATAAGTCATTATATCTATTTAGATAGATATAGAGATCCTAATGGTTCTGTTTCTCCAGAGGACCCTGATTAATACAATCACTTACTCAGTGTCAGACAGTGTGGATTGATAAGGATTGAGATTATATGGGCCGAAGCATCAAGGTAGACCTTCAAAAATGAAATCGGCTTGACCTGTACTTTAAATGAAAGAACAGACGCCTTTGGTTCTATCCATGGTGGAGTGATGTGAGAACTGGATGTGAGAGTATGGATGTGAGAGTTGGACCATAAAGAAGACTGGGCACCAAAAAATTGAGGCTTTCCAACTGTGGTCTTGGAGAAGACTAGAAGACTCCTGAGAGTCCCTTGGACTGCAAGGAGATCAAACCAGTCAAACCTAAAGGAAATCAATCCTGAATATTCATTGGAAGGACTGATACAAAAGCTCCAATACTTTGGTCACCTGATGCAGAGAACCGACTCATTAGAAAAGACCCTGGTGCTCGGAAAGACTGAAGGCAGGAGGAGAAGGAAATGACAGAGGATGAGATGGTTGGATGGTATCACCGATTCAATGGACAGGAGTTTGAACAAACTCCAGGAGGTGGTGAAGGACAGGGAAGCCTGGCGTGCTGTAGTCCATGGAGATGCAGAGTCAGACAAGACTGTAGTGACTGAACAACAACAATGATAGTGTGGTTGCTCTGAGTTACCCTGTCACTGTGAAAGAGCAGGAAAAGCTAGATAAATAAACATACCCCAACTTTTATACTAGAAAGCAATGTATTCAAGGGCTGTGGTCCTTCACAGAGGAAAAGCACGTGTCACCCTGACATTCTCTTTGATGGTATTTCTAGAGCCACAGGGCAGGGACACAGAGCCCAAGTAGAGAGCAGTGACCTTGCTGGATGGAGGGATGGGATACCAGAGTTGGGGCTTTCAACACAACTGGGCTTGGCAGGCAGGGTGCTAGACAGGGAGCCTTAAACACTGATATGAAAATTTCCCTTGGGTCCATAGCTGACCACAGGGCCAAACTTGTGAGAACAGCTGCTGGGATACCGAGTCAAGCAGAAGTTTTGACTGTTACGTGGTGCTGGTAAGAATGTGGGGCTCCGGCCAGAGTGGCGAATGGAGGAGTGGGGCATTTGGTTGAGGCCGTGTATCTGGAGTTCTATACCCAGTGAAGATATCCTTTGACAATGAAGGCAGTATAAATGTATCAATTTGGACTTGAAAACTGAATAACCAGGGACTTCCCTGGTGGTACAGTGGCTGAAACTCCCAGCTTCCAATGCAGGGGGTCCAGGTTCCATCCCTGGTCAGGGTACTTGATCCCGTATGCTGCAACTAAGAATTCACACGCCACAACTAAAAAAGACCCTGCATGCCACGACTAAGACCCAGCACAGCCAAACAAATGAATGCTTTTTAAAAATCAAAAAGGATGTTGAATAATGAATGACCATAACAGAAATAGAAATTCTCTCCCAGAAGAATCCTTGTTGGTTTTTTCGTGTCAGCCTCTTATGCATTCATGTGTGCACGCTCAGTCTCAGTCATGTCCAACTCTTTTGTGGCCCCAAGGACTATAACCTGCCAGGTTCTCCATCCATGGGATTCTCCAGGCAAGAATACTGGAGTGGGTTACCATTTCCTCCTCCAGGGGATCTTCCAGACCCAGGGATCGAACTCACATCTCCTGCAGCTCCTGTGTTGACAGGTGGATTCTTTACCACTGAGCCACTTGGGAAGCCTATGCATTTACAGTGGGCCCAAAAAACGATAGGCTTCCCTCATAGCTCAAATGGTAAAGAATCTGTGTGCAATTCAGGAGACCTGGGTTTGATCCCTGGGTCGGCAAGATCCTGGAGAAGGAAATGGCAGCCCACTCCAGTATTCTTACCTGGAGGATCCTATGGACAGAGGAGCCTGGCGGGCTACAGTCAATGGGGTCACGGAGAGTCAGACACAACTTAGTGACTAAACCACCACTACCAAAAAGCCCTGACCCCCAAGACCTCAGAATGTGACCCTACTTGAAGATAGGGCTTTTGCAGAAGTCATCAGGTTAAAACGAGCTTTAGGTGGGCCTTAATCCAATGGTTTAGGAAGGGAAAGTCTGGATACAGAGGCAGACATACACGAGGGACCACTGTGTGCAGAGACTTGGCAGGAGACAGTTAGAGGATAAAGGCAGAGACCTCAGCGAGGCACCCACAAGCCAAGGAACACCCGGGACAGCCAGCATCCACCTGAAGCCAGGGGAGAGACCTGCAACAGACTCCCTTACGGCTCCAAACAGCCAAGGGTTATTAGGCCGGTTATACAGGTCAGGAAGCAACAGTTAGAAGTGGACATGGAACAGCAGACTGGACTATAAAGAAATCTGAGTGCAGAAGAATTGATGCTTCTGAACTGTGGTGTTGGAGAAGACTCTTGAGAGTCCCTTGGACTGCAAGGAGATCCAACCAGTCCATCCTAAAGGAGATCAGTCCTGGGTGTTCATTGGAAGGACTGATGTTGAAGCTGAAACTCCAATAGTTTGGCCACCTCATGCAGAGAGCTGACTCATTTGAAAAGACCCTGATGCTGGGAAAGATTGAGGGCAGGAGGAGAAGGGGACAACAGGATGAGTGGTTGGATGGCATCACCAACACAGTGGACATGGGTTTGGGTGGACTCCGGGAGTCGGTGATGGACAGGGAGGCCTGGCATATTGCAGTTCAAGGGGTCACAAAGAGTCAGACACGACTGAGCGACTGAACTGAGCTGAATTAGGCCGGTAAATTGGTACTTAGGAAGGAATTCAGAAGTAAGCAATTGATTCACCTGTGATATCACTTTTAGAAATGAAAGAACCATGCTTCCTCCTCCTCCTCCTTCCATTCTCAGGGCAAAACACTCCAGAGAGGTCACACCTTAAAACAGAGCAGAAGTATGTGAGACAAAAGGTTCAAACCCGCATCCCCACCCCAAATCCTGACTGCCTCAACCACATACACAGAGGAAGCCAGGAATGCATGACAGCCTCCCAGCCTCAGCCTGACACATCGCCTCTTCCCCCGGGCTCCACAAGGAGCCCACGAGTGAGCCCGCGGCAGCTGGAACTGCAGCTGTATGGGGCCTGTGCCCATGTGCCAGAGTGTGCCACTCCTGTTTCCCAGGCGTGCAGTGAACAAAATGTCCTCTGCTTCCCAGTGGGACAGAGCGAACTCACCGTCCCAGACAGACCAGCTCCAGCACAGCCAGCAAGCCCGGCATGCACCTAAGGCCTGCTTATATAGAGCCCATGTGATGAGCTGGGCTCATCTGTTTGTATAGAGCCCTGCTCATCACACCCAGAACCTTCTCATTTCCCAATCAAGGCCCGTCACCACCTGCAGGACTGACTCTCAGCCCTTCTGATCCTGAGTATATTAGACACAGGAAGGATTAGGGCATGTGGTATGTAGGTCCAGATTTAGGCTGGAGATTCCCGAGTGGTCTTATTCCCCCCCTGTGGTGTCATGTAACACACCATCTGCTTGATTCTCTTCCCGCTTGAATCTCTGAGATGGGGGGGTGGGTGGTGGGTCTCACCTGGTGCCCCTGCCCCACGTGAGGCAGCTGCATGGAGGAGGAGAGACAGTTACCTGCATTCAAGGAAGATGGTGTCTGATAGCACCTCCTCTTCCCCATGGCCCGTCATCAGTGGCATGGGGGAATGCCACGTGCTGCTTGCCCCAGACGGGCTGGGAATGATGCAGGGTGTGGTCCGCAGGATAATGACCATCACCACCAGTGTGACAAGAAGACCACATCCTAATTCCCGGAACCTATAATATATTACCTTACATGGCAAAAGGGACTTTGCAGGTGTGATGAAGCACACGGACCGCACCCAGCCCTGAGATGCCCCCCTGCTCCTTCACTTCTTATCTGGCCCTCATGCAGGGAACCCTTGATTCACCGGCACAAGAGGAGGAAAGAGTAAGAAGACATGGGGAGAAGACGTGCCTGAGAGCATCGTTGAGATCAGAACCTTGTTCCTCAATCAACTGACAACTTCGCAAGAGTTTGTTTTAAGAATGAGAATGTGGGGACTAGTCTGTTTTAAGAATGTGGGGACTTCCCTGATGGTCCAGTGGTTAAGACTCCACGCTGCCAATGCAGAGTGCAGGTTCTGTCCTGGGCTGGGGAAGAAAGATCCCACATGCGGTGAGGTAAGGCCAAAAGACTTAACAATGAAAATAAAAGTGCAATAAAAGTTTACTCATTAAAAAAAAAAAAAGAACCAAAATGTGAAACTACCTTGGAGTGATATGAATGTGTTTCCTGCCATTATTTGCGGCTGAGCAAATAGAGTTGGTTAGACAGAAAGTAAGGGCTTCTCTTATTCAGACGATAAAGAATCTGCCTGCAATGCAGGAGACCTGGGTTCAATCTCTGAGTTGGGAAGATCCCCTGGAGAAGGAAATGGTAACTCACTCCAGTATTCTTGCCTGGGAAATCCCATGGACAGAGGAGTCTGGAGGGCTACAGTCCATGGGATTGCAAAGAGTCAGATATAACTGACTGACCGAACAACAAAGGAATCAAAGACGGGGAAGGTGGTGTGATACACGTTAGTCTGAAGTCTTTCCTTTGTCTCGTTAACTGAGGAAGTTATGAGTTACCTTAGGCCAGTAATACATCTATCTTCATGACTGTGTTTATAATCTCATTTCTGTGTTCTTAGCTATTTCTCAAATATTTTTCAGCCAGGTGCAATTAGTTTCAGCTCCTCTAAGTTGAATCCAATCAAACTGAAATGGGTCCTGCAGAGGCAAGAGAATTAAGGATCAGTTTCAACTGTGACTTGGAGAATCATTCATGTTCCTCTTTAGGCTATTAGTGAATTGGGCATGCAAGGCTCATGTGGAAACCCAAAGTCAAATTTTTTTTGGAGATTATGTTTTGTTTGGGTGCCCAGTCATGTCCGACTCTTTGCGGCCACATCAACTGTAGCCCACCAGGCTTCTCTGTCCATGGGATTCTCCAGGCGAGAATACTGGAGTGGGTTGCCATTTCCTTCTCCAGGGGATCTTCCTGACCCAGGGATCGAACTCAAATCTCTTGTGTCTCCTACACTGGCAGGCACGTTCTTTACCACTAGCGCCACCTGGCAAGCCCTTTCTTTGGAGAAGCCATCATAATATCAGAGAGAGGAGTGACAGGGAAGAAACAATAGCTTAGGGCCACATTCCCCCAGTTGTCTGTGCATTAGAAACAGGCCTGGGAAACTTATTAAACCACACCCTCTGCCTTAAGCTGGACAGGGGAATTTTGTCATTAATGGTTGAAGGAATTCATCAAGCAATGTGAGATGGATTCTGGCTTTGTGTCAGAAATCCACTACGCAGCAGATGCTCAAAAGCTTTGTGTTTAGTTATTAATCCATGAAGAAATGTAGTTCCTTCCAAGTAAAACATGACCATAGATTCTCCACATTCAGAATGGAAGTCCAACAACCTTCTGTTGCAATACTTCAATTTTCTCTAAACAACTGCACGAGGCCAGATATCACAGGCACTACATCCATTCAGACAAGACAGCAAAAATATTTTGTCACTCCCAGCATTTTAATTTTTATTACAGATGTCGATACCCATCACCAACCCCTGTTCTAGTTTCAGAATTAAGGAGCAAGTCAGTTAAGGCTTTTAGTCTCTGTAGATAGGAATTTTCTTTGGTTTTAATCCTAGGAAGACAGTTCACATCACTTGTGCCAACTTGGATTCGATATACAGTTTTCTCTCACAAGTCTTTTTATCATTGACCATGTTACCTCTATTTTTAAAGATTTGTTCCTGACCTAATTTATTCATCCACTGAAATAAGATGATGAGCTAAATTTATTTTTTCTTATTACATTAGTCTTCCTCCCTTTCTACTCTCAGTGTAGGGACTTTGATGAAAACAATGCCTTGGCTTATTTCAAATCCTAGGCTGAACCTTCTCCATCATTTTTCTAGTGGATATCTCCAAGAATCATGGTCAAAGTAAGAGAAAATATTAAGTCTGTCATCCTATGATGCTGTTTCCTTGCATGTTAAAAAAACATGTTAAATTTCATATACTAGTTTTAGTCTAAGATTTTTCACACAGTGTGCATTCTGAGGAACAAGCATGGAATCTTATAATCCACATGGAAAGTTACTTAGCTATCAATAGGGTTTCTCGGGATAAATTCTCAGACATTTAATAAAGACCAGGTGATACCCAAAGGCCTTTTCGGTATTACCATGATTTTAGAAATTCTATTTCCTGTGAATTTTCTGATGTTGAACAAGGTATACTTTCCTTGTAAAAGTTTTTTCACACTGATCACAAGCAAAAGGTTTCACTTCTAAGTGACTTATTTTATGAATTCTAAGAACAGATGTAACTCTAAAGGTCTTGCCACACTGGTCACATCTATGTGGCTTTTCTCCAGTAGGAATTCTTGCATGCTGGATAAGCTCAAAGTTATTGATAAAATTACGTCCACACACTTGACAACGAAAAGGCTTCTCTCCAGTGTGAATTTTTTCATGCCGTTTCAAGACCCCTTCTTGGCTAAAGGTCTTTTCACATACATCACATTTGAAGAGTTTCTCTCCACTATGAGTTCTCTCATGTCTCCTCAAGTATGAGTAAAACCTAAAGAACTTTTCACATTTGTCACATTTGTATGCTGTTGATTGAGTATGCGGAGCCCGATCAGTTCTCATTGCCTGGTGAGTTGCCTGGTGTTCCATAAGCTTTGAATGACTGTCAAAGATGTCTTCACACCTGCTACATTCAAAGCTTTGCCCTAGAGTGTGAGTTTCTTTTTGTCGTTGCATGGTTGACTTTTGGCTAAAGGCCTTTCCACACGTATCACACTGAAAGGGTTTCTCTCCAGTGTGAACGCTCTGATGCTGAATAAGGAGTGAATAAAAATCAAAGGCTTTGTAACATGCATCACATTTGTATCGTTTCGATCCCGCATGCTTTTTCTGATGCTGCATAAACCTTGAAGCTCTAGTAGAAGTATTGCCACAGTGACGACATTCAAAGAGTTGCTCTAAAGCATGAATGCTTTGGTGAGTAGTAAATGGATGTCTAAAGGTCTTTGCATACCCATCATATTCATATGCTTTCTCTGCTGTATGAATTTTCTTATGTTGAATTAAGTGTGAGAGATGACTGAATGCTATTCCACAGTCATCACACTCATGGCTTTGCCTTAGTGTGTAAAATCTTTGCTGTGCGCTCGAGTGTGAGCTCTGCCGGAAAGTACCCATGGATTCATGAAGTTCAGGAGAAAAATCCAAAGTTGGTTGGCAGGCTAATGGGAAGACAAAAATAAAATGAAATTAGACTCTCACAACACAATATAAATCACAAGCTATTTGTGCATGTGTCGGGGAATACAAAGATAGAGTGGCAACACGTGATTGGAAAGTGGCAGATTGGAAAGTGGTGAAGAGTAAGTGCAGCTGTGCATTTTGAAGGCATTGTTTAAAAGCAGTATCAGGAGACTTCCTTAATGGTCCTGTGGGTTAAGACTCTGTGCTTTCAATGCTGGGAGGTACAGGTTCGATCCCTAGTCGGGAAACTAAGATCTCACATGCTGAGAGGTGTGGCCAAATAAATAGTGAAATTAAAAAAATAAAAGCAACATCAGTATTTTAAAAAATAAAGCACTGACATTCTTTGAACTGAATAATTTCTCTAAGAATAACCTATTAAATGGTACACTAAGAAGTTACACTCACTAGACAAAGGATTTTACACCCAAGTTTTTCTTTTAGCCATAGATTTTGATGAGTTAATGTGTGCTCACCTGCTCTGTCGCTCAGTCATGTCCGACTCTTTTTGACCCCGTGGACTGTGGCCCAGCAGGTTCCTCTGTCCATCAGATTTCCTGGGCAAGAATACTGGAGTGGGTTGCCATTTCCTCCTCCAGGGGATCATCCCGACCCAGGGATTGAACTGCATTAGCAGGCAGATTCTTTACCATTGAGCCACCTGAGAAGCCCAAGTTAGTATGTTGTTCAGTATAAGTAGTACACTAATTTGAATGCTTCTTGAATACTAAGAGTGCCATACTAGATTTATCCATTGATTTTATTACAAGGAATTTGCATTGTGTCCGTTTGTTAATGTAAAGAGTGATCCATTAACTTGTATACAGACCCCTATGAATTTAATCACCAGTATGTGTGTGGGTGCTTAGTAGCTCAGTCGTGTCCAGACTCTTTGCAACCCCGTGGACTGTAGCCTGCCAGATCCCCTGTCCATGGGGATTCTCCAGGCAAGAATACTGGAGTGGGTTGCCATGTCCTCATCTAGGGGATCTTCCCAACTGAGGGATCGAGCCCAGATCTCCTGCATACTGTGTTTAAAGTCACAGAATTACTCTTTCAAGGAGGAATCTCAATTATGTATGTTCCACATGTTAAAGCATAAAACTCAAGTAAGTTGCCAGTTCTAATTCTAAACTCTAGTACATGTACAAATCATTGCCATCACTTTCTATAGCCCTGGGTTCTACCAATATTTTATATTTTTGCCAGTCTGATTCTTAGTTTTATCACTGACGTTTTTATCTCCAGGAGATAGTAAAGGACAAGGAATCCTGGTGTGCTATAGTCCATGGGGTTGCAAAGAGTCAGACATGACTTAGTAACTAAACAACATGTAGTTGTTAGATATTTGGGTTTTGCTTCATGAGATAAAACAAATCACAAAAATATAAAGTAAATATAAGACTCTCTACCACTGAGGCGTGGCCAAGATGGCAGAGTAGAAAGACCCTGAGTTCCCTTCCTCCCTTGAGCACACCAAAATTACAGCTGTTTAAAGACCAACCTTTGATGAGAAAGATCAGAAGACGAGCAGAAAAGATCTTCTAAAAGATATCAAGAGGGAGCCACAACTAAATGGGTAGGAAGGGCGAAGCCATGGTATAGTCAAGGCTCATACTTAAAAATGAAAGAATGTTTTGACCAACTCAATACTTCAGTTCCAAATGAGTGGTGAGATTACAGTCATTTCCTACATTTTCTGTTTTGAAACTTTGTAGATTGAACCTTTTGAAAATATAATTCAGGGAAAGAATATCTTCTCATATTTTACATAAATGATCCCAACTCAGGTTTTGCTATCTTGCAATCGTTTATACTTTGACTACTGATGGGAAGCTTCTGAAGGTCGCCTTGAGGGAACAGTTTTTAACCCAGGAAATAAACACCTAGATACTATTTAGAATTCCAATGAATGATTCTCTGACCATTAAAAAAATTCAACATTTTGACTATCTCTGATTCTCTTATGTTTAACTCACTTCTAGGTTCCCAGCCCACATTACAAACTGATCACAGCTTATCTACATTTGATCACTTCTTTCCTATTCTTTGAACCTAATTATGAGGCAAAATAAAAATTTCCCCCTGCCATATTTTCCCCTTAATTTTTAGGAATTAATGGGCAGTTATTTCTTCCAAAATTCTTTAAACTTTAAGAGGAAATTATATTTTACTATCCCTGAACTCTGTATTGGACCTACATTCTATGTGATTAGAAATCCTACTCATTTCTACATTGATTTTTTTTAATTTACTTTATTTTTGGCGGTGCAGCATCTTTGTTGCTGCACATGGGCTTTCTCTCGTTGCAGTGAGCAAGGGCTTCTCATTGCAGTGGCTCCTTCTGTTGCAGAGTACGGCTCCAGGAGCTGTGGTCCAGGGTTAGCCCGATGCCTGTGGGATCTTCCCAGACTAGGGACCTGTATTGGCAGGCGGATGCTTAACCACTGGACTCCCGGAAGCCCTCCACACTGATATTTATTGATCATAGCTTGTCTCCTCCATTTGACCTAAACTTCTTGTTAATTTATGAAGTTTTATTCTCCAGTTTTCTTATTGCTTTACCACAAACATTTAAAAAAAACTCCTCCACAACCATTTTGTCAAAATATTTGTGATACTTGTGATTTGGGGGATTTTGGATTATCATTCTCTCCTTCATTTTTGCCCACTGAAACTGTTATCCAGTTGAGCAATTCATGTATCTATTCTTTCAGTCAAATAAAAATGTTAAAAATGAAAAAAAAAAATCAACATCTAAGGAGGTCATGGGTATGATGGTCCATCACCCATCACTTAGTCCTGAATCCTAATGCTCTTTCACAATTAAGCCACTGCTCTTTCCAACCTGTTGAGAGATTGGCTGCCTATGGCTCACAGCTGAGTAAGCTTTTGGACCACCGTGCTTGGATGAAGACGGCTGCCTCACCCGAAATTACACTCCTTCTGTAGAGTAAGGGGTGAAAAGGGCAGGGCTGCAAAAGTCCAACTTCTCTGCCTCAATTCAGAACCACTCTGAAGGGCCATCTGAGGTTCAGAAGTCCCTGTAGGATTGGATATGAAGCCTGAGTTGCATTAGCACCACAGTTCAGTTTCTCCCTTGGCTCAATCTAGTTTCCCCTCACTCTTCATAGATGTTCGCAAAAGAACTCCAAAACCTCCTGCATGCAAATCTCAGATATCAGAGTCTATTTTTCCCAGATCCTGACCTATGTCAAAGGTCTGAGGGATGGAATGGGGAGGGAGGTGGGAGGGGGGTTCAGGATGGGGAACACATGTACATCCATGGCTGATTCATGTCAATGTATGGCAAAAACCTCTACACTATTGTAAAGTAATTAGCCTCCAATTAAAATAAATTAATTTTTAAAAAGTATATGCACATAGACAGCTGAGAGTATCTGCCTCTTTAAGAAGAGAGAGATGACAAGAAGGGCTCTAGAAAAATAATGATGGGATAAAAAGAAGATCTACTAGAGTATTCTTTTCTGTCCTGTATGGAAACCCTTGCACAGAGTTCATCTCTCATCACCTCAGGGACCCAGGCTACTCTGACCAGTTAGGGTGGGAATTGTGATGACTTTCACCTTGCTCACTGCATGTCAATTACCTGGGCATGGATCATCTGTTGCCTCTCTTTTCAGCATCCAGGGATCACTCTCTTGCTTCAAAGAGGACATTGCTCTTGCTTTAAATGCCCATTACCCTGCATATAGGGAAGCAAAATTATCTTTTCAGTGTTTTTAACTGTCAAAGAATTTAAACCCAATCTCTTGGCCATAAGCAAGATGTCTACAGGTCTCAGTTTGCTTTAGTTATCCCAGCATAATTTGTAACATTCTCTTTGACTTCCAACACCACTTAGGATGGGAAAGAAGTTATATATTGATACCTGGTAAGGAAAGAGATCTCCAAGGAAGCCTGGGAGCAGCATTCTTTCACAGTTCAGTCCATAAACCACTTGTGCTTTTTTTTTTTTTTTCAAACCTGTGCTTTAAAAGTAGCTCTACTGGTGGTCTGGGGTCCACAAGAGCCTTAGGACTATTGTCTTTGAAAAATGTGTGAAGATTTGAGGAAATTGGATACACAAAGTTTGAGTGTTTGAAGCATGAATGTGCTCATTTCTCCCTTCAGAAAGCTCTTACAGTTAATTTAGGGAGCTTAGGTCAGCACTTCAAGAGTTCTATAGATATCAGTAAAATAGCAAGAAAAAGCCTCAAAATAGGCAGCTTATCAACTGAGAAAATTTATTCTTACCCAGACTCATCATATGTTCGTAGCTGTCCAGCGTCACCATCTTGTACAGATTTTTTTGATCAGCGTTTAAGCATTCCCACTGCTCCCAAGAGAAGTCAACAAACACATCTTTAAATTTTACTGACCCCTGAAAAAACAAGTACTTTGATTCTCCAACTGCCCATATAGCCGGGTAGTCCTATAGAAATATTAGTCTTAATATTTGAGATATAAAAAGTAGGAGGTTGTATGTGAGCCTAAACGTGATACCATGGTGGATTCAGGGGGTAAAGGATATTGTCAATATCAGGAACAAAAGAGTGGCCATCACTGCAGACTCTCCAGAGATCAAAAGGATCGTAAGGGAATAACATGAACAATTCTACATACATACATTAGACAACTTTAATGGTTCAGTACTTCAAAAAGCACAAATATTTATAGCCTACCTAATAAGAAATAGATCATTTGAACAGGGCTGGAAGAGAAGAGGGTGACAGAGGATGAGATGGTTGGAAGGCATCATCAACTCAGTATACATGAGTTTGAGCAAGCTCCAGGAGATAGTGAAGGACAGGGAAGCCTGGGTGCTGCAGTCTGTGGGTTTGCAGAGTCAGACACGACTGAGTGACTGAACAACAGTAAGGAAACTGAATTCATAATTCAGAACTTGAGATAATAAGTAATTTCTAAAATTTTTAAATGGTTAAAAAAATAGTACATCTTCTGATACCTCTTAGTCAGTACCTCTTTGAGTACTTTGTTGAATGAATATGTGAATATTGGATGAGAGGAGAAGGCAAGGGAAGAGACCTTCTGCTTTCTGACTAGTTTCAAACATAGAAATCATACCACTAGATGTGGACTCTTAGTGTGAAATTCCAGAAAGCCTAATGTGTAAAGCTAATGTGTTAGGAACTGGATATCGGCATTTCAGTAAAGGAGACAAGACGTGAACTCACCTGGATCATCACCTGGGACATGATTTTTAAAAATGAAAGTGTCATTTTGTCCTCCCCCTTCTCTTGTAGTTTTCTCACTAGCAAAGAACAGAACTCTAAGAAGCCACACCTTGAAACTGAAAACAGAGTCATGAGAGTCCACGACCCCTTCCCCAACACAGCACACAGAGGGGAAACTGCAACAGCCTCCTCAGCTCTGACCCTGACCCCCTCTTCATCAGCCCTCAGGGACGCTGCACAAGGCTGCCTTGGAAGCCAGGAGTCAGAGTAAAACAGGCTGCTCCAATGATTTAGCGTCTAAAACCACCCTCACCAAACCTGCCTTGAAAAAATGAAGCTGCTACTCCCAACAGAGAGGGAGGGAGTGATCACCCTTTCTCAGAAATGGAAATCCAGCTGCTGTGGCAAACCACGCCCCCCCCACACACACACCTGCTTATATGGAGCTCCGATAAACATACCCGGGATCTTCTGGTTCCTCAATCAGGGCCAGTCACCTGCCTGCATATCTCCCAGCCCTTCTGGCTTAGAGTGTGGTGGCGAGAGAAGTATGAAGGCTGTGATTCTCAAACTTGAGCTTGCACCATCCTCCCTTGAGGGCTTGTTTAAAAAACATCAGTTGCTAATCCCCTCACCAGACTTTCTGAATCAGTAGGTCTAGGACCATGCATGATGTTAGTGACAGAATTAAAACTAGAAATTGAGAGGAAGCCCCTGCCAGTGCTTTTAGGTGAAATAAATGAACTTCTAGAAAAACATCAATTACCAAAACTGACAACAGAAGAAATGGAAAAACTATGTAATTTTGAACTTTTTCAAATTATTTTTTAAGATTGAATCCATAATTTAAAATTTAGGGGTCCAGATGTCATCACTGATTAATTCTGCCAAATACATAAAGAAGAAGTAACCCAATCGTTCTGAAATTGTTTTAGAGACTCGTAAAAGAGGAAACACCCCCCCCCCCCAATTTATTCTGTTTGCTTGCATAACCTTGATTTCAAACCAAAGATTTCAAACCCTGATGGCTCAGTGGTAAGGAATCTGCCTGCCAATGCAGGGGACATGGGTTCAATCCCTGGTCTGGGAAGATCCCACATACCACGGAACAACTAAACCCCTGCACCGCAACTACTGAGGCAGTGCTCCAGAGCCCACAACTTCTGCATCCACGAACCACAACTACTGAAGCCCATGCACCTAGAGGCCATGCTTCTCAACCACGGAAACCACTGCCGTGAGAAGTCGGTGCACCGAAACCAGAGAGTAGGTCCCATTCTCTGCAACTCGAAAAAAGCCTGGGCAGCAACGAAGATCCAGCGCAGCCACAAACAGATAAATCTTAAAAAAAAAAAAAAAAGATAAGTATGAAATTAAAAATAAATCTCTTTCTTGAATAAGAGTTAGAAACAAAATATTAGCAAATAAAATTGGGCAATAGTTTTCCAGTTTTACTGAGATGGAAACAGCCACAGCACTGTGTAAGTTTAAGGTGTACAGAATAAGGATCCAACTTACATATAATGTGAAACGCTTACCACGTAAGTTTAGCTAACATCCATCATCTCATATAAGTACCAAAAAAAGCAGTATTTTTGCAAGGTAAAATATCTTAACCAAGTTGGATTTAGTCTAGGAGTGCAATATTTGTTTCACTCTTAAACAAGAGTTAAGAGATGAGTTATATTAGCAAGATAAAGGTCTATCAATAATATAGAAAATGCATCTGTTAAAACTAAAAATTTACTCATTATTTTAAATATCCTTAGCAAACTAGGAACAGAAAGAATTCCCTGTGATTGATAATAAGAAACCTACAGAACTTTGAGATGTTCAAGCTGGTTTTAGAAAAGGCAGAGGAACCAGAGATCAAATTGACAACATCAGCTGGATCATAAAAAAGCAAGGGAGTTCCAGAAAAACATCTATTTCTTCTTTATTGACTATGCCAAAGCCTTTGACTGTGTGGATCACAATAAACTGTGGAAAATTCTGAAAGAGATGGGAATACCAGACCATCTGACCTGTCTCTTGAGAAACCTGTATGCAGGTCAGGAAGCAACAGTTAAAACTGGACATGGAACAACAGACTGGTTCCAAATAGGAAAAGGAATACGTCAAGGTTGTATATTGTCACCCTGCTTGTTTAACTTATATGCAAAGTACATCATGAGAAATGCTGGGCTGTAAGAAGCACAAGCTGGAATCAAGATTGCCGGGAGAAATATCAATAACCTCAGATATGCAGATGACACCACCCTTATGGGAGAAAGTGAAGAGCAACTAAAAAGCCTCTTGATGAAAGTGAAGGGGGAGAGTGAAAAAGTTGGCTTAAAGCTCAACATTCAGAAAACTAAGACCATGGCATCTGGTCCCATCACTTCATGGAAAACTAGATGGGGAAACAGTGGAAACAGTGTCAGACTTTATTTTTTGGGGCTCCAAAATCACTGCAGATGGTGATTGCAGCCATGAAATTAAAAGACGCTTACTCCTTGGAAGTAAAGTTATGACCAACCTGGATAGCATATTAAAAAACAGAGACATTACTTTACCAACAAAGATCCGTCTTTTTGGTTTTTCCAGTAGTCATGTATGGATATGAGAATTGGACTATAAAGAAAGCTGAGCACTGAAGGATTGATGCTATTAAACTGCAGTGTTGGAGAAGACTCTTGAGAGTCCCTTGGACTGCAAGGAGATCCAACGAGTCCATCCTAAAGGAGGTCAGTCCTGGGTATTCATTGGAAGGACTGATGTTGAAGCTGAAACCCCAATACTTTGGCCACCTCATGCAAAGAGTTGACTCATTGGAAAAGACCCTAATGCTGGGAAGGATTGGGGGCAGGAGGAGAAGGGGACGACAGAGGATGAGATGATTGGATGGCATCACCAACTTGATGGACATGGGTTTGGGTGGACTCCAGGAGTTGGTGATGGACAGGGAGTCCTGGTGTGCTGTGATTCATGGGGTCGCAGAGTCAGACATGACTGAGCGACTGAACTGAACTGAACAGCCAGTATACTAATATCTCATAGGTACAAATTTCAATATAAGTCTTCCAAAGTTTCCGCAGGTTGTAAGGAACCATATAACTTATAAGATTATACAAAGTTAGGTGCTCAGTCATGTCCAACTCTTTGCGACCCCATGGACTATAGCCTGCCAGGCTTCTCTGTCCATGGAATTCTCTAGGCAAGAATACTGGAGTGGGTTGCCATTCCCTTCTCCAGGGGAACCTCCCGACCCAGGGATCGAACCCAGGTCTCCTGTATTGCAGGCAGATTCTTTACAATCTGAGACACCAGGGAAGCCCAAGTTCGTACAAATTAATTACAAATTTCAATATAACCACATAACTTTCAAAGTTCGTACAAATTAGGTACAAATTTCAATATAAGACAAGTCTTTCAAAGTTTCCACAGACTGTAAGGAACCACAAAACTTATAAGCAGTAAAGAGCACTAATTGTGAGCTGGGTTTATGTTGTTGAGGTTTGACTGTCTCACTCCGGCATATGAACTGAAACATACCTGCTTCATAATCAAGTCAGGGTTGCTAGTGCCCTGGCTAGTCAGCACACTTACTAATGCTGTAGAATGTTTTGAATGATTTTATAATTTTGACTATTATTTTAACATTCACTGTTATGAAGAAATTTTAAATCTTTCAACTACTACTCCAGTCTCATCCGAATATTCATTAAGTGGTAGGGCCCTTAGGGGGCTTAAAAATTCATGAAGACCAATTACTTTGAAGTGGAAATTAGATGTTATTCTACAAAGACACTTAAACAAACACCGTCCCGCACGCTGCAGTTAATTTAGTGGTGAACACTCAATACAACATCAGAGCTAATGCTGAGAGAATTAAAAAAGACAGCATTAGAGCAGACACACTCCACAATGGATGTAAATTTATGCTCCCTGAGAATGCATTCTTCCTACCCCCCATCTATTCCTATGGGGACATTAGACTGCTCTATTCTCATGTATATAAGTAATTTCCAATCTTTTTTTTTGGTTCAACTTTGTTCCTGCATTTGATTTTTACATTTGCTTTTATACTCTTAGGAGACATTGATGATTCTTACAAAAAAGATCAATGCCTTGGGTATTCTTGGGTAAAGAGCATTTTATTTAAAAATATAATAAAGATATATTGTAAACTTCCCCATGTCAATTAATACATCTCATTGTTAAGATTTTTAATGGTTACCTAATACCCCACCTTATAGGTTCCTACAAGCTCATTTTTTCTCTCTCTCTCTTTTTTCCTACATTTAGATTTTCGACAGTATTTTTTTTTTAACATAAACTTTAAGAAATGTATTTATACGTGTATCTTTGGACAATTATTTTCTTAGGTCATATTTCTAATAATAGAATTGTTTCGTTAAAGTGCAGGCTATTTTAAAATCTTGGTACAGAGTAGCCTCCAAATTGTTTTATAAATTACATTCCAAATAGAAATTTATGAGAATAAACATTTCCCCAAATGTATGCTCCCCTGGATATCATTTTTCTTTATCATCTTTGCCAACTGTAAAGGCGAAAAAAATGTATTTAAACCATTGCATTTTTTATTTGCAGTCCACAGGCTGCTTTCACATATTTATCCCTCATTTGCATTTCCCCTTTTATTACTTTTCCTTCATATCCATAGATCATTTTTATGGTAGGGTGATCTTCTTATAAATGTGTAAGAAATAAAGTCAGTAAACCATTTCTTTCATATAGTTAACAAATGTATTTTCACCTTTTTTTTTTTTTTTCTGAAAGTAAGGTTTTAAATTTTTCTAGAGATGGGCTTCCCTGGTGACTCAGGGGTAAAGAATCTACCTGCCAATGGAGGAGACACGGGTCTCAGATTCCTTATCCCAATGCTGTGGAGCGACTAAGCCCATGTACCACAGCTATTGAACCTGTACTCGGAGCTGGGAAGCTGAAACTACCGCATGCCCGCAACTACTGAAGCCTGCATGCCCTAGAGTCCGTGCTTGGAAACAAGAAAAGCCAGTGCAAAGAGAAGCCCTCACACTGCAGTGAAGAGTAGCCCCCACTTACCACAATTAGAGAAAAGCCCAGGCAGCAATGAACACCCATCACAGCAAACAATAAATCATAACTAAATAAAATAAAATTATATATTTTTCTAGAGTAAAATTTGGTAGTCATTTTGTTTATGGCTTGACAGCCTGCCATCCCTACTCAGAGATTAAATGAGAACATTCTTTTCTATTTTCTCTAGGTGCTTAACTATTAAAATGTTAAATCAAGAATCCATGTGAAATTTTTGTCTATGAAGGGTGAGAGAGGTCATCTTCCCACACTGCCTGCAGTTTCCTAACATGCTTTCTTGACTACTTCATTTTCTCCCCTCCCCACATGATGCCCTACTTGGAAATTCCTCCTTTATCATAGCGTAAATTCTTATGAACTCTTGGATATCTGTTCTTTAATGAACCAGAGGCAACTTCTTGAATATTATGTTAATATTATTCATATTCATGTCTGATAGGAAATACAGGTAACTGTTTGTTTTTTTAAGTCCTGGCCATTTCCCTAGGTTTTTTTGTTCTTCCAGATGAAATTTAGATGTGTTTTATAAAGTAAAATAAAAATTAAAGAAACCGCATCATTCAACCTACTGAGATTTAATTGGGATTTTGTTAAAGAATATTGTCTTCCTATCTAGAAAGACAGAATGTGTCTCCATTCACATCTTTCATGTCACACAGTAGAGTATAATAGTGTCTTTTGTGTAAATTCTGCCCAATTATTATTAACCTAGTTCTAGATACTGAATGCTACTGTAATTGGGACTTATTTTCTGTTAACTACTATTGGCATGAGAAACAATTGATGTAAAAGTATGTTGACACATCATCTTAATTATGGAATCAGTTAATATTACCAAAAGTGGGACAAACTGACATCGTGCGTATGCAATTGATCTGGTACAGTTTATGAGAAGAATTTAATATCTATTATGTATGCCAAGAAATGTATAACCCGAATTTAATTGTGACACAACAGTTAGACAAACCTAGATGAAGGAACACTCTTCAAAACAGTGTCTGTCCTCTTCAAGTTACCAATGTTATAAAAGACAAAAAAGGCTGAGGAACTAGATGAAAGAAGTCTAAATGATATGACAACAGGATGTAAGGAATTGGCTGAATCGGATGCTGGATCAGAAAAAAAGTGTTACAAAGGACCTTATTGGGACAATGAGTGAAATTTGAATATGGCCTGCATATTTTATGATAACATATCAATGTTCACTTTCTTAAATTTGATTAGTGGTGATTATGTAAAAGGATGTTCCTGTTACTTAAAATATATGCAAATTTTATGGGTGACAGTTCCTGTTTGAACTTACTCTCAAATGGTGAGGAAGATGAGAGAAATTGAGTGAATGCAAATGTGGCAAAATAATACTTGGAGAGTCTGGGTAAACATTTTACAGGTGTTCATTCATTAAGGAATCATTCTTGCAACTTTCCTGTGAGTTTGAAAATTTTCAAAATGAGAAAGTAAAAACAATAAGAAAATTACTAACCACTTGATTAATGACAATATCAAAATAACACACTGAACTTTTAGGGTCCTATTTTAATAAAGGTGTCATCTAACATGGGCATTTCTGGGAGAAGAAGTTATGAGGGCTCCCTTCTGATCAAATCTTTATTTGATTTGGGCTTCCCTGGTGGCTTAGCTGGTAAAGAATCCACCTCAATGCGGGAGACCTGGGTTCGATCCCTGGGTTGGGCAGATCCCCTGGAGAAAGGATAGGCTACACACTCCAGTATTCTGGCCTGAAGAATTCCATGAACTGTATAGTCCATGGGGTCATAAAGAATCGGACACGACTGAGTGACTTTCATTTAACTTCATTTATGTGTATCTGCCATTTTATCCACAGTTTTGGTGCGTTACTTTCGAAATCCAGTTTTGAGTATGGTGGACAAATGATCCAACTCACCAAATAAGGCAGGAGCTCTTCTGACATACTGTAAGAAAGGGGACATGGAAACTAATGGGAAACAGATGGATTACAAGGAGGAGAGGACGGGGAACTGGTACCTCACAGCTCCCTCTGCGCATGCGTAGTTCTTCCTCCTTGTTGGTCCGCTCGCCAGTCACCAGCTTCGCGCTGCAGAAAATCCTGGAGCGCTGCAGAAAATCCTGGAGCCGCCGGGCCCGCGCATTGATGAGTGACTGGGTCCTGCACGAGGGGTATGCGCTGCAGGGAAGAACCTAGTTTGGAGCGGTTTTGTTTTGTTTTTGCTGAGCTTAGGGTAGGTTTTGTGCCCACACCTGGTGGAAGCAAAAACTTGCGCGAATCCCAGGTAGGCTGAGACGCTGTATAGCACTTGTTCCTGAGTCTGGTCTGCACTTGAGCCAAAGAAAGCCAAGTGATAGAGCAGCTTGGCTTCCAGCTTGAAGGGACTAAGGGAGGAGCGCAGGTTACTAGGTCAAAATCAACGCGCTGAAAGCATCCAGAAGTTAACGAGCTGTTCCAGAAGCTCCTCGAGTTTGCAAGTGACCTGGCCAAATCATTCATTATCAAACCACATCCAGCAGGACCCCAGTGGGATGAGAATTAATTCTGATAACATTTATTATATGCCTGCAGGCTAGCGGCAGGTGGAGGGTCTGCAGTTTAACAGGATGATTTAAGAGCCTCTATTTGAACTAAGACAAGTTCAGATTCTAGCCTGGCCCCTGAGTCTCCCTGGACAAAAGGATGCACCTCTGGGTCTGTTTTCCCATCTGTCAAAGGAGGATATTCCAAAAACCTGTCTCCAAGCTGCTTTGAGGATTGAATTAAGATAACCTGCAAATTCTCAGCCGTGGTCTCCGTGTTCACTAAACACTCAAGAAGTGTTCATTGCCTTTATCGCTGTTCTTTTCATGAAGATACTGGTTCTCAAAGATTCCCCCTCCCCCCCGACAAGTCGATATTACCCATTCCAACTGACAAGAAAACCAAGACTCTGGGGGTGAATACTCAAGGCCAGTAATTGAAGAAGCTGGGATTACAAACCTCAGTTTTATTCCCAGATTCCATACTGGGTTTTATCAAGTAACACATCCTTCACAGGCTTCCCTGGTGGCCCAGTCCGTAAAGAATCTGCCTGCAATGCAGGAGACCCGGGTTCGATCCCTGAGTGGGGAAGATCCCCTGGAGAAGGGAATGGCTACCTGCTCCAATATTCTTGCCTGGAGAATCCCATGGACAGAGGAGCCTGGTGGGCCACAGTCCATGGGGTGCTAAGCAGAGTGGCATGCCCCTGAGAACCACAGGGAAGGACCTGGACTGCATGAGGACTGGGTCTTCTCCAGAAGCTCTTGGAGATTCCTTAGTATCTGTTCAGAGCCCTCAGGTTACTGCATAACTGAGGCTTCTAGACTCTTCTTTCATTGCCCGTCTGTCCTGTGCCTGCAGCAGTTTACAGACTCCCAAGTCAGATTTTTCTGGGCGTGGTTCTCAAACGAGCTGGCATCAGAAACACCTGGAGGGCTTGTAAAACCCACAACTCCACTGGGCTCCACCCCAGAGCCTCTGGTTCAGGAAGTCTGGAGAGGGGCCAAGAATTTGCCTTTTCCCTGATGCTGCTGGTTCGGGACCAGCGTTTGGGAACCTCCATTGTAGAAGATGGTGAACTGATTCCAAGGGAGAGTTGCTGGAACCTGGGCCGAAGATTGTGGTGGTTTGAATTTACCCCTCCCCGCCCCAGCCAGGTACAAATTTTCCCTGGCTCATACAGTCCTCTTGAGGAAAGAAGGCAGGCCCCTAGGAGCAGGACTCTCTCCTGGAGATCCCCGCATTACCCAGACACGCCTCACCACTGCTGCGGGACAAGAGAGCCCAGAAACAAGCAGCTCCTGATCCTTCTGACCTGAGTAACATCACACCAGAGGTTGTGGAGAACTGTTGGTCAGTGGAGGTGTGGGCCAGCTTTCAAGAGGGAGAGGGAGTTGGACTGAGGGTGGCAGCAGGAGGCAGGCTTTCCAGGAAGAGGAAATCCTGTCTGCTTATCCCAGCTTACTCAGTTATCAACATGTATATCTGCTGCACCACCAACACGCACGTACACTTTTCCTCTTCTGCCTTCCTCTGCTGGATTATTTTAATATAGATCCCAGACATCAAAACCTTCAGAATGTGGGAATTCCCAGGCGGTCCCAGGGTTAGGACTCTGCACTTTTACTGCCAAGGGTGTGAGTTCAGTCCCTGGTCCGGGAAATTAAGGTCCCACAAGCCACCTAGCAGCCAAATTAAAGAAAAAAAATTCTTTTTAAACCTTCAGAATGGAACAGGTTTAATAACAGCCAAAAGCATGGCATGACATCCTTGCTATGTTGTGAAGCATTAAACCAGGTCTTTCTTAGTTGAACTTTTTGTTTTATATTTGTCTGCTCTTAAATCAAAATGTTAGTTGCTCAGTCATGTCTGACTCTTTGGGATGCCATAAACTGTAGCCCTCCCAGGCTCCTTTGTCCATAAGATTCTCTAGACAAGAATACTGGAGTGGGTAGCCATTCCCTTCTCCAGGGGATCTTCCCAACCCAGGGATCAAACCCAGGTCTCCTGCATTACAGGCAGATTCTTTAGCCTCTGAACCACTGCTAATAAATGATAAGAACCAATAAGGAAAAAAAATACTCTGACCAGTGAAAAGCCTGCTTCTCTTAGCTCTGCTTGTTCCACCAGGGTTGCCAGAGCCCCCTCAGCCTGCCTGTCCCTCCGAAGGGTCAGAGACAGTCTTCCACCGTGTTACTGTTTGTTAGCTGATACATGTGGATTTCTAGGCAAGTGCTGTGGGGACCTTCAGGGGAGATCATATGTCTCCCAACTTCTTTGCTCTATCCCTTTCCTCCAGCTCTGCCTTCCCAGTTCTCTAAATTTTTCCAGGAGCAGGAGAAAATGAACACAGTCCAGGTGAATTATTTACTTATTACTCAGGTTATTTCAGTGACTTCTTAAAGTTACTTTGCATTTTTAATAACCATGCTTTCTTGTCGATTGTTCTTCATCTTTTTCATTTGCCAGTGTTTTCCTGTGTTATTATTTTACTTTCCTCTTTTTTTCTTCTGGTTTTGAAGGCCCACAGCTTATTTTTATTGTATTGATTGCTTTTGATGTGTTACTTTCCCTGATTCTGACTAATTTTAATAGAGGCCTCTAGAGTATTCTGCAGAATCCCTACGGGTTACATGCCCTCTGAGCCTGGGAATATGAAAGGGCCTTTTTTCTGCCCCGTTCCATGACTGACTGGCTGGCTATAGAATTTTAGTTTGAAATCCCTTTCCTTCAGAAGATCATAGATGATCTGTATTATCTCCTAGCATTTGGGGAGACAGAGGAGAAGTCATGTGACAGCTTGATTCTCGATCCTTTGTTGTAGCCAGTTTTATTTTTTCTTCTTGTAAGTTTTTTCTTTACTCTTGGGTTTCAGCTATTTCCCTAGGCAGTGTGTCTGGCTGCCTGTCTTGTTTCAGAATTCCTGCCTGGTGATTGGACGGATCCTGTGGAGATGAAAACCCACTTGCTCGGGGACATTTTTTGGATCTTTCTGTGTTTATTTGCTTCACTCCATCCTCTTTGTTTCTGTAGCCCCCAAATCCCATGAGATAGTCAGTGCTTCTCTTCAAATGGCTATTCTCTCCAAATGTGCTCCTCTGTGTTTCTTTCATCATTTCCATTCTTCTGTGTTTTTATGTATGCATTAAGAGGTCTCTACATTTTTGCCATAGGAGTCATTTTGTTTTCAAGCCTTCTCTTAAGAGTTATGGTTTTTTGTTGTGTGCTGAGTCAGCAACAAAACTCCTGGTTTCCTTTTTCTGTGTTCATAGCCAACTTTTCTCCTTTAGGTAAATAAGACTCTCTTATGTGGTTTGCAGACACCAGTGGGAATACTTAAAATTTATTCTCTGCAGTATCTTACTTACAATTGTTTTCATAGTCTTCAATCTGTTGGTTTTGATACTTATCTTTCAGGCTGCTGCTTTTTATTGGCATCCTGTTTGTTTGGCAGTCTTCAAATCTCTTCCTGATGCTTCTTTCTCAGATCATTGTTTTCCCTCTAGCATCTGGGCCCCTGGGTGTTTTCTGGGTGAAGAGAAGAGTAAAGACCTCGTTAGATCAATGGAGGCAGCTGATGTGTGATACTCAGCAGTGCAGAGGTCTGTTTCCTGGGCAAGATTTCCCCCTGAATTAAAGGACTGACTTGGAGCCTCTTACATGGATTTTGGGGTTATGTGTACAGACTGGCTTCTCTTAGGCTCTACAGAGGGGAACAAAACTTGAGGGGACCCCCTTCCCCCTGCTAAAGGGGGCAGCCTCTTACCTGATGGCATGTCAGTCTGTTTCCCTAGAGTTGCCTTGAAACAAACGCTGTGCCCGAATCAGAGGACCAAGCGCTGTACCCTGCTCCCCTTTTGGTTTCAAGGTCCGTGCAGATATCTGGAGGCAGTTCCTTGCTTTTTAAAAAAATTTTTTATATATTAGAATGTGGGGTCACAAAGAGTCAGATATGATTGAGCAACTGAGTGCTCACACACACACACACACACACACACATAGTTGATTTACAGTGAGTTAGTTTCAGGGATACAGCAGAGTGATTCAGTTATATATATACACATATCTACTCTTTTTCAGGTTCTTCTCCCATATAGGATATTACAGACTATTGAGTAGCGTCCCCTGTGCTTTACAGTAGGTCTTTGTTGAAGTTCCCAGCTTTTTACAGGAAATGTTCTCCTGAATTTACAGGGAATGTCCTCAGCCCACCCCTCCTTGGGATCAGGAGCGTGGTGGCCCTTCCATGACTCGTGTTCCCTAAGCCCAAGCCCACAGGCCTTGGCTTTTAGCCACAGCTGCTCTTGTGCTGGCTCTCTCCAGGTTCTGACTAGGACAATTATAAGCATGTAGAGGAACTCAAATTCTTTTATGAATCACCAGCTGAAGACAGAGGCAGAGTATTCTGGTCTAGTTTATGTTTCTCCAGTAAAGTACAGGCAGACCTCATTTTATTGTGCTTCACTTTACTCAAGTGCAGATACTGCATTGTTTTTTTCTTTTAACAAATTGAAGGTTTGTGGCAGCCCTGCATGAAGCAAGTCTGTCGGTGCCTTTTGTCCAATGACATTTGCCCATTTTGTGTCTTTGTGTCACATTTGGGCAATTGTCACAATTTTTCGAACTTTTTCATTGTTGTATTTGTTGCAGTGATCTGTGATCAGTGATGTTCCTATTATAATAGTTTTGGGGTGCCACAAACATTGCCCATATTAGATGGCAAGCTTAATCCATCCATGTGTGTGTGTTCTGATTGCTCCCCTGACCAGCTGTTGTGTTCTCTCTCTTCATCTCCTTGGACCCCCGCCCCCATCCCCCGGGACACAGCACTGTTGAAATGAGGTTACTTAATAATCCTACAGTGGCTTGTAAGTGTTCCAGTGAAAGGAAGAGTTGCACATCTCTCATTTTAAATTCTAAAATTAGACATGAATAAGCTTAGTGAGAAAGAAATATTGAAAGCTGAGATAGGCTGAAAGTTAGGCCTTTTGTACCGAACAGTTACCCAAGTTGTAAATGCAAAGGAAAAGTCCTTAAAGGAAGTTAAAAGTGCTACTTCAGTGAACACACAAATGGTAGGAAAACCTCGTGGCTCATATGGAGATAGTTTCGTGGCCTGGATAGAGGATCAAGGCTGCCACAACATTTCCTTAAACCAAAACCTAATCTAGAGAAAGGCCCTAACTCTCTTCAGTTCTGTGAAGGTTGAAAGAGGTCAGGAAACTGCCAGCTAGGACTTTTGCCGGGGTCCTTGCCCCAGCAGGATCCGGGGGAACCCTCAGGATGAACGACGTCGGCGAGTGATAGAGAGAGAGGCCAGACCGGGGTGTGCAGCAGAGTCTGGCAGTGCTTTATTTTTCACCGTATCTCTTATACCCTAAGTTGGTACATTTCTAAGGGGAAGATAAGCATACAGACTTAGTTTAACATGACATCAGCTTGTCCTTCACAAAACCAGGTGTTCTCTGCACACTTCTTTGTTTATGAGAGTCTTTTTCCATAGACTTTTTGTACGTTATCTTTTGGCCTTGAGCTCAGCAGAAAACAGAAAAGTGGCAGTCTCATGGTACAGCAGGTTGCAACATAATAGAAATACAATCCTGTTAACACAAAGGTCAGTCTTTTTGCAGAAGTCCTCAGCTAAATTTATCTAAAAAGTTTAGCACACAAAGACTCTGCAGCTCCAGTGAGGCAGCCCCTGTTTAGCACTCCTGGTTAAAATTAGCAATTATTTTATTGTTTTTACACTAGGGCTAAACTCTTATTTTTCTAGATCTTTAACTGTATTAACAATAGTTTCCACTGCACAACCTCAGCACATTAACATCAATCAAACGTTGATCCAATAGCCACTTTTAAAACAATATTTTTTGTGTTCTCTAATAGGGCTTCCTCACCCCCCGAAGAGCTCTGTGCTTATTAGGGCCTTTTTTATGGTTAATCTCTATGTATAATATCTTTTGGCCTTCAGGCCTGTTGACAATTTATGGCTTGCACCTGGTGTAACTTTAAGCAACTTCAGTAGCCGACCATGTCTTTTTTGTGGTTAATCTATTTTCTTTCTATTAGGTGTCATCTCCATGGGAACTAGATAGGACTACATTTTTACAGAACAGAAATGCAAAGGTTTGCAAAAACAGCAGATATGGCACAAAACAGGCTCTTAGTCTAAAAGTTAACTACTTGCAAGAAGTCACCAGCTAATCTCTATCCAAAGTATTTTTTATTAGGCACATTTGTGGCTATTTTATTTGTGGAGCTTTTCTCACCCCATGGAGGGACCTATGCTTAATGGTTTCTTATGTTAGCATACTGTGCTTAGGATGTTTAGAACAATCATGAGCATTTTTTTGCAATGGGAGCACACATTTATCAAACAAGCCAGAATGCCAGCAAAAGGGTTTGAATTGAAGCATTTCCTTCATTCCTGGCCCGTTCATAGGGTGCCAGCATCCAGGAGATTTATTCATTAGGGTTTTAGGTTGGTCTTTATTCAGTGAAAGAGGAGCAGGAGAGCTCTTGGCAGGCAACACAAGAATCCGCGGCAGGGCAAACAAGAACAACAGCAGAAAAAAAGGGGGAGGATACAGGGTGGGGTGGAGGCCAGGGCCAACCTGGAGGGTCCCTTGTATCCTGAACGGCCTTTCATGTCAGGTCTTTTCCTCATGACTTCGTCATGGGTGGGATCTCCCATAATGGCTCCCAGTAGACCTTCATAGTTAGAGAGAAGTCAATCCCTAGCTTCAAACTTTCAAAGGACAGGCTGACTCTCTTGTTAGGAGCTAATGCAGCTCGTGACTTGAAGTTGAAGCCACTGCTCATGTACCATTCTGAAAATCCTAGTATCCTTAAGAATGAAGCTGAATGTACTCTACCTGTGCTCCATAAATAGAACAACAAAGCCTGGATGACAGAACATCTGTTTACAACATGGTCTCCCGAATAGTGTAAGTCCACTATTGAGACCCATTGCTCAGGAGAAAAAAAAAAAGATTCCTTTCTAAATATTATTGCTCATTGGCAATGCACCTGCTCACCCAGGAACTATGATGGAGATGGACAGTGAGATTAATGCTGTTGTCATGCCTGTTCACACAGCATGCATTGTTCAGCCCATGGATCAAGGAGTAATTGCTTTAAGAAATACATTTTATATGGTGGTTGCTACTATAGACAGGTATTCCTTTTATGGATCTAGCCAAAACAAACTGAAAACTTCTTGGAAAGCATTCATTATTCTAGATGCCTTTAAGAACATTTGTGATTCATAGGGAGAAGTCAAGCTACCAATATTAACAGGAGTTTGAAATAAGTTGATCCCAACCCTCATGAATGACTTTGAGGGGTTTAAGACATCCATGGAGGAAGTAAATTCAGACATGGTGGAAATAGGAAGAGAGCTAAAGTTAGAGGGGGAGCCTGAAGATGTGGTGGAATTGCTGCAATCTCATGATAAAACTTGAACAGATGAGGAGTTGCTTTTTATGGATGAACAAAGAAAGTGGTTCCTTGAAATGGAATCTACTCTTGGTGAAGATGCTGTGAAGATTGTTGAAAAGACAACAAAAGATTTAGAATGCATACACTTAGGTGACAAAACAGTGGCAGGATCTGAGAGGATTGACTCCAGTTTTGGAAGAAGTTCTGTTGTGGGTAAAATGCTATCAAATAGCATTGCATGTTACAGAGAAATCATTAGTGAAAGGAAGACTCAATCATGTTGCAAAACTTGTTTTCTTATTTTTAGAAATTGCCAGTGCCACCCCAATCTTCAGCAACCATCACCCTGATCAGCCATCAACATCACTGCTAGACCCTCCACCAGTGAAAAGATCACAACTTACTGAAGACCCAAATGGTTGACTTTTTTTTTTCAGCAACAATGTGTTTTATAAATTAAGGCATGTGCATTGTTCTCTTAGATGTAATGCTATTGCACACTTAATAAATAGCATAAACATAACTTTTATATGCATTGGGAATTCCCTCCCAAGTTCTTGTGGCTTAACTGCAGTTTGCTTAATTGCAGTGTGGAACCAAATCAACAATATCTCCAAGGTACCTGTATAGCATTACAGAGGGTATGTGGTAGATAGCCATTGTAACATTTTCTGGTAAACTCTTCGCAGTGAATACAGTAGGGTCAGAATCCATAAGTATTTTCTGTGCCACCTGGTCTTGGGCATTGCAGTTTGAGCAGCCTTGGGCTATTACAGGGATCCGTGTTGTTCAAGGATGCATTGGTGGACTTCACCCAGAATGAGTGGCAGCTGCTGGACCATGCTCAGAGGCTCCTGCACAAGGATGTGATGCTGGAGAACTATGAGCACATGGTGTCCCTGGTTAACCCTGGTCCCCTGTGCTACTCCTGACAGCATGCATTTTATGTCTTAGGGACCAAACCGCTGTACCCTGTCATGAGTTTTGGGCTTGAGATTTTGCATTCAAAGACCTTTAAGGGAACTTGAAAGGATATTGTATTCTCACCTCCCTAGTGAAAGGATCCTCAGTATTGTGTGGCTCCTAAAGCTTCTCCCTTTGGATTCTTCAAAGGCCTTGACCTCTAAGCAACTTTGCCAAGTCCTATGTCCTTTCCCATAACAGGTCAACTGTGTTATCAAACCTGAGCTTATAGTGGAGCAAGGAGTTGGAGCAAGAAGAAGAACTGTGGATATTAAAGGGACAACTCCCAAGTCAGAGCCACCCCGGTGAGTTAACGAGGTCAGATAGAAGACAGCTGGGGAAAACTGTATCCAAACTGGCCATTTCAGGGGGTGGTATCTTTGAAATGGGTTTTAAGGATCTCTTTTAGTGGCTCCAGCCCTTTAGAAGTGAGTAAAGGCAGATGAGGTCACAAAGAGTTGGACACAGCTGAGCGACTGAACTGAACTCACTGAAAGGTAGATGACTACCACCCCTTAGATATCAAACCACCCAATGTCGCTCTCGTATATAAATGTTCTCTGTTTTCTGTCTTTTGGAGAGAGAGATTTGCTTGGGTTTTGTAGAATCCAATTGCTGCCTTCCCCATCCTAGGCCCTTATTTCTCTGTTTTTCTCTGTTCAATAATGGGGTCCTTTGCCTTCCCTCCTGTACCAAACATCCTGTAATTATGCATTTATTGATGCATCATTTTATTCAGTAAGTGCCTACTAAGACCTGTTATACACCAGTCACTTTCTATTTAAGTCACAGGAGATACAAAAGTGAAATCTCTACTTTTGTCAATAGATCCAAATAGCAAATGCATATGTAAGATTCTGGTAGCAATCTGAATTCTGATTGCTTTAATTCTGAAAAATTAAAGTCAGATGAAGGGGAGGGAGACTGACAGGGAATCCTGTTTCAGAAGAAAGTCAGAGAAGGACTCTCAGTGTAGGTGGATGTTTGAAGAGGATTTTATTCAGGAATGGAGTCTTAAATGAAGGAATGGAGTGAGCCATGGGTTATCTGAGAGATTCCAGATTGAGAGAACAGCAGGGGCCAAACCTCTGGACAGGAGTGTGCCTGGTGTAAACAGCAAGGAAGTTGATGGGACCAGAGAGGGTTCAGTGAGGGAAGAGATCAAGGGCTACACCCTTGAGCACTGCATTTGGAGGTCAGAGAGATGTAGGGCTCTAACAAGAGAGACCAAGAGAGAGCACCTACCGTGGTAGAGGGAGAATCAGGATGCAGTGGTATCCCAGGAGCATGTGAACAGTGTTTTTGAGAAGGGGAGTGAATTCCAAGATGTAAATGCAAATGCAGTCACCATTTCCCTTTTTCCTGCAAATTATCCAAAGGCCACAAGGAAAAATATTTAATGCCAATTCCATTTTTATTATAGATTGGAGGCAGCTGAAACCCCAAACTTTAAAAAAAGTGGAAAAATTGCCAAAAGCAATGAAAATCAGGCTTGTTCATGGAAGCAGAAATAGAAAGTGTCATAGCTGTGGAAATAGTGTTGGAATATATTATACAGACAGTATTAACTTGCCAACTTTAACCACAAATGGAACTTAAAGTATTGAGGAGATTCATTTTTAAACAATGGGATCATAGCATTACCCTGAAGAATATACATGTTCTGAGTAGAGAAGTATACTCATTCCACCATTCCTTGTGTTTTATTTCAAACTCTTTACCCATTTTGAGGTCATTTTTGTAACAAGCCAAAGCTACTCTTTTTCTCCCTTTTTCTACTACCATATATGTTTTTGTTTTCATGTACCAACTAAAAGAGTAAGATAAATCTGTCCTTGGGAGTTCTTTCACCCCAGGAGTCTATGTCTAAAATCTAAGAATCACCTCAACCTAGGTCATTTATGTACAAACCTGTTCCTTAAGAAATATGTTAAGATTTATAATGTATGTTAATTTTTCATATTTCTAGAAGTCCAAAGAACCAATAACATGAAAGAGGTAAGTCAAGAAAATGAAGACAGGTATTTGAAGCAAGATTTATTCATCAACAACAAAACGCTGACTAAGGAGAGGAATAAGACCTTCAGAGAAACACTTTTTTTTTTCATTTATTTTTATTAGTTGGAGGTTAATTACTTTACAATATTGTAGTGGTTTTTGCCATACATTGACGTGAATCAGCCATGGATTTACATGTGTTCCCCATCCTGATCCCCCGTCCCACCTCCCTCCCCATCCCATCCCTCTGGGTCTTCCCAGTGCACCAGCCCTGAGCACTTGTCTCATGCATCCAACCTGGGCTGGCGATCTGTTTCACCCTTGATAGTATACATGTTTCAATGCTGTTCTCTCAGAACATCCCACCCTTGCCTTTTCCCACAGAGTCCCAAAGTCTGTTCTGTACATCTGTGTCTCTTTTTCTGTTTTGCATATAGGGTTATCGTTACCATCTTTTTAAATTCCATATATATGTGTTAGTATACTGTATTGGTCTTTATCTTTCTGGCTTACTTCACTCTGTATAATGGGCTCCAGTTTCATCCATCTCATTAGAACTGATTCAAATGAATTCTTTTTAGTGGCTGAGTAATATTCCATGGTGTATATGTACCACAGCTTCCTTATCCATTCATCTGCTGATGGGCATCTAGGTTGCTTCCATGTCCTGGCTATTATAAACAGTGCTGTGATGAACATTGGGGTGCACGTGTCTGTTTCAGATCTGGATTCCTCAGTGTGTATGCCCAGGAGTGGGATTGCTGGGTCATATGGCAGTTCTATTTCCAGTTTTTTAAGGAATCTCCACACTGTTCTCCATAGTGGCTGTACTAGTTTGCATTCCCACTAACAGGGTCAAGAGGGTTCCCTTTTCTCCACACCCTCTCCAGCATTTATTGCTTGTAGACTTTTGGATAGCAGCCATCCTGACTGGTGTGTAATGGTACCTCATTGTGGTTTTGATTTGCATTTCTCTGATAATGAGTGATGTTGAGCATCCTTTCATGTGTTTGTTAGTCATCTGTATGTCTTCTTTGGAGAAATGTCTGTTTAGTTCTTTGGCCCATTTTTTGATTGGGTCATTTATTTTTCTGGAATTGAGCTTCAGGAGTTGCTTGTATATTTTTGAGATTAATCCTTCGTCTGTTGCTTCATTTGCTATTATTTTCTCCCATTCTGAAGGCTGTCTTTTCACCTTGCTTATAGTTTCCTTTGTTTTGCAAAAGCTTTTAAGTTTAATTAGATCCCATTTGTTTATTTTTGCTTTTATTTCCAATATTCTGGAAGGTGGGTCATAGAGGATCCTGCTGTGATTTATGTGGGAGAGTGTTTTTCCTATGTTCTCCTCTAGGAGTTTTATAGTTTCTGGTCTTACATTTAGATCTTTAATCCATTTTGAGTTTATTTTTGTGTATGGTGTTAGAAAGTGTTCTAGTTTCATTCTTTTACAAGTGGTTGACCAGTTTTCCCAGCACCACTTGTTAAAGAGGTTCTTTTTCCCATTGTATATCCTTGCCTCCTTTGTCAAAGATAAGGTGTCCATAGGTTCGTGGATTTATCTCTGGGCTTTCTATTCTGTTCCATCGATCTATATTTCTGTCTTTGTGCCAGTACCATACTGCCTTGATGACTGTGGCTTTGTAGTAGAGCCTGAAGTCAGGCAGGTTGATTCCTCCAGTTCCATTCTTCTTTAGAGAAACACTTAATATGGCCACAGATCCAGTGCCCTCAAGAAAAATATCCCATCAGGGTGACCCATTTGTAACAAATTTGAAAAGTGTTTCTCAACTAATGATTAGTAATAGAAGTAATGTGAGAAAAAAATCTGATGATTTCAATGGATGTGTATTCTTTGGTACTGTGCTTGAGAAAACTCATACAGGAAATAAATCCTGTGAGAATGATCAAAAGAAGAAATTCCACATGCAAATTGAGGCCTTTATTGAACATCAGAAGATTTCAGCTTTGGAGCATCTTCTTGAATATAATCATTATGAGAAAGCCTTTCACAGAAAAACAGCCTTTATCCAAAAGTTAAAGCTCAGTGCTTGCCCAAGAACCCCTGGGGAAAGGAATCTACATGAGTCCAGTAAAAATTGGAAATTTTCATATGTGAGGTCAAAACATGTACCTCAGAGAGCTCACTATAAATGTAATAAATTGGGGAAATCCTTTTGTGAGAAGTCAAACCTTATTGAACATCAGAGAATACACACAAGAGGAAAACTTGGTGAATTTAACAGAAATAAGGAAGTGTTGCAGAAGTCATCCACCCTCAAAATGAGCGAACTCACACAGGAGAGAAAATTGATGACTGTAACCAGTGTGGGAAATCCTTCCATGAAAAGCTATGTCTGACTCAACATCAGAGAACTCACACAACAGAAAAACCCAGTGAGTGTAATGACAGTGAAAGATCCATAAAAAAGGAGTCCTACATTGCTCTAAATCAGAGAATTAACACAAGTGAGAAAAACTTGAAAGGGAGTAAGTGTGAGAAATCCTTCTACAAGCTGTTGAAACTAAGTCAACATCAGAAAGCAGGCTTGGGAGAACCAAACAATGAGTGTAGTGAAAGTGGGAGGGTTTTAAATGAGAAATCAGAGGGCTCACAGAGAGAAGAAAACCTGTGACTGTAATAAATGTGGATGTGGTGACAGCTTCCCTAAGAAAACAGACTTTACTCACCATCAGAGCATGTACACAGGGAAAAAGCCCTACGAATGTAGTGAATGTGGAAAGTCCTTCTTTGTGAAGTTCAATCTTACTGAGCATCAGAGAACTTATACAGGGAGGAAAACCCTATGTGTATCATGGATGTGGAAAATCCTTCTTCCTGAAGTCAGCCCTCATCATCCATCAGAGAATTCACACAGGAGAGAAACACTATATATGTAATGAATGTGGGAAAACCTCCTGTGTGAAGTCAAACCTTACTCAGCATCAAAGGATGCACATAGGAGAGAAGCCCTATAAATGTAATGAATGCTGGAGATCTTTCTGCGTGAAATCCAACCTTGTTGTTCATCAGAGAACTCATACTGGAGACAAACCCTACAAATGTCCTGGATGCGGGAAAACCTTCTATGAAAAGTCAGCCCTCACAAAACATCAGAGAATTCACACAGGGGAGAAAACCCTATGAATGTAATGAATGTAGAAAAAGCTTCAGGCAGAGGTCATCACTCACCAAACATCAAAGAAAAACACACAAGAAGAAAACTCCCACAGACACTTTCCACTGCAGGTCATGCTCACTGAACACAAGCAAAATCACAGGCAGAACCACAATGATTTCAACATGCAGGAAAGTCTTTATCAATAGGTCATAGCTAATTGTAATTAGAGAATTAATATAAAAATGAAATAGGAGCACTCTGTGAATGCTTTGGGGCTTCCTAGGTGGCTCAGTGGTAAAGAATCCACCTGCCAATATAGGAGATGCAGGAGATACAGGTTTAATCCCTTAGTCGAGAAGATCTCCTGGAGGAGGAAATGGCAACCCACTCCAGTATTCTGCCTGGAAAATCCCATGGACAGAGGGTCCTGGGGAGGACTGCATTCCATGGGGTCACAAGGAGTTGGACATGACTGAACGAATGAGCACACACTTACAGGAATGCTCTGATTGTATGAAAACTTTCAAAAAATATTCAAAGATATGAAGAGAAATGTATTGTCTTAAGAATGTGGATAAAAATGTTCTTGTGGGAAATTGTTCTTGTGAAAATAGAAGTCATATTTTAGATGTGATGCCAAACTTGTTACAAAAAAAGATGATAAAATATTCAGTTCTTAATAGAATGTGAAATGTGCAGCTTTTGTCAAAGCAGAAATAAGTTATTGGCATAATAGCATAGAATATATATGGGAGGACTTTCTGAAGTATATGAATAGGTTATATTGTACATGAGTGTACTGTATAACATGAATTATTTGTATGTTGGATTTATATAGGGAACCCATTTTATCTCTGAATCTCAACAATACAGTATCTGTAATAAGCGAAAACTGAACAGTCACATAAACCACGCCTCAACAGTTGCACTTCTGGACACATAACCTAAAACCACTGGGCATTCTGAGAGGTGATTGGAAATGCCAGGATAATTTGTTGTCACTATGATTAAGGTCAGTCAGTTCAGTCTCTCAGTCGTGTCCGACTCTTTGCGACCTCATGGACTGCAGCATACCAGGCCTCCCTATCCAACCCCAACTCCTGGAGTTTACTCAAACTCATGTCCATTGAGTCAGTGATGCCATCCAACCATCTCATCCTCTGTTGTCTCCTTCTCCTCCCGCCTTCAGTTTTTCCCAGCATCAGGGTATTTTCCAGTGAGTTCATTCTTCATAAATTTTCCAATGAGTTCATCAGGTGACCAAAGCATTGGAGTTTCAGCTTCAGCATCAGTCCGTCCAGTGAATATTCAGGACTGATTTCCTCTAGGATGGACTGGTTGGATCTCCTTGCTGTTCAAGGGACTCTCAAGAGTCTTCTCCAACACTGCAATTCAAAAGCATCAATCCTTCAGTGCTCAGCTTTCTTTATAGTCCAACTCTCATATCCATACATGACTACTGGAAAAACCATAGCTCTGACTAGACAGACCTTTGTTGGTAAAGTAATGGCTTTGCTTTTTAATATGCTGTCTACGTTGGTCATAACCTTTCTTCCAAGGAGCAAGCATCCTTTAATTTCATGGCTGTAGTCACCATCTACCGTGACTTTAGAGCCCCCCAAAATAGTCTGTCACTGTTTCCACTGTTTCCCATCTAGTTTCCCATGAAGTGATGGGACCAGATGCTGTGATCTTAGTTTTCTGAATGTTGAGTTTTAAGCCAACTTTTTCTCTCTCCTCTTTCACTTTCATCAAGAGGCTTTTTAGTTCTTCTTTATTTTCTGCCATAAGGGTGGTGTCATCTGTGTATCTGAGGTTATTGGTATTTCTCCTGGCAATGTTGATTCCAGCTTGTGCTTCATCCAGTCCAGCATTTCTCATGATGTACTCTGCATATAAATTAAATAAGCAAGGTGACAGTATACAGCCTTGACATACTCCTTTCCTGATTTGGAACCACTCTATTGCTGGTTTGGAACCAGTTCTAACTGTTGCTTCTTGACCTGCATACAGATTTCTCAAGAGGCAGGTCAGGTGATCTGGTATTCCCATCTCTCTCAGAATTTTCCACAGTTTGTTGTGATCCACATAGTCAAAGGCTTTGGCATAGTCAATAAAGCAGAAGTAGATGTTTTTCTGGAACTGTCTTGCTTTTTTGATGATCCAACAGATGTTGGCAATTTGATCTCTGGTTCCTCTGCCTTTTCTAAATCTAGCTTGAACATCTGAAAGTTCATGGTTCACCTACTGTTGCAGCCTGGTTTGGAGAATTTTGAGCATTACTTTGCTAGCGTGTCAGATGATTGCAATTGTACAATAGTTTGAGCATTCTTTGGCGTTGCTTTTCTTTGGGATTGGAATGAAAACTGACCTTTTCCAGACCTGGATAATTACGATGGTGTAATCACTCACCTAGAGCCAGACATCCTGGAATGAGAAGTCAAGTGGGCCTTAGGAAGCATCACAACAAACAAAGCTAGTAGAGGTGATGGAATTCTGGTTGAGCTATTTCAAATCCTAAAAGATGATGCTGTGAAAGTGCTGCACTCAATATGCCAGCAAATTTGGAAAACTCAACAGGAGTGGCCATAGGACTGGAAAAGGTCCATTTTCACTCCAGTCCCAAAGAAAGGCAATGCCAAAGAATGATTAAGTGTGCTACAGGCATTTAGTATGTGAGAGGACCAAAAGTACCCAACACCCTGCACTGTCAGTGAGAGGCCAAGGAAGGGACTCACCCAGGATACCAATACCCCCATCACAGGAAAACCTTGCCCTCGAGAAACTCTTGGACATCTACACCCGTAGACAAGTAAGAGAAGGTCCATTGCCATGTTGCAAGTTTTTGTAATGACAGTTGAAAAAAAGAGAAAGTATTAATGTCCATTGACAATAGACTGGATAAATAAATGTTGGTATGGTTATACAGTGCAAATTGTTATTGTTCAGTCACCCAGCCGTGTCCAACTCTTTGCAACCCAATGGACTGTAGCATGCCAGGTCTCTGTCCCTCACCATCTCCCAAAGTTTGCCCAAGTTTATGTATGTTGCATCGGTGATGCCATCCAGCTATCTCATCCTCTGACGCCCTCTTCTCCTTCTGCCCTCAATCTTTCCCAGCATCAGGGGCTTTTCCAATGAGTCAGCTGCTTGCATCAGATGAGCAAAACACTGGAGTTTCAACTTCAGCATCAGCCCTTCCAACGAGTATTTAGGCTTGATTTACCTTAATGTTGACTGGTTTGATCTCCTTGATGTCCAAGGGGCTCTCAGGAGTCTTTTCCAGCACTATAGTTCGAAGGCATCAATCCTTTGGCACTCCTTTCTGGTCCAGCTCTCACAACCATATGTCACCACTGGGAAGACCAGTGGAGCTTCGGAGCTTGACTACATGGAGCTTCGTTGGCAGAGTAACGTCTCTGCTTTTCAGCACACTGTCTAGGTTTGTCAAAGCACTGAAAATACTGTACATCAATAAAAATAAACCTCAGTTATACCTAGCAAGATTGTTATCTTAAAACAGTAATGTTTAATAAAAAGGAAAATACAAATGCCTGTTATTGCATTTATATAAAGGTCAAAAAAATTCAGCAGTACATTGTTTAGGGACACATATATAATAAGCAGTAAAACTACAAAGGAAAACCCGTGGATGGTGATCACAAGATCTAGCATAGCAGTTACATCTGTGGAGAAAGGGGGGGGCTTACATTTAGGGAGAGACGGAGAGGAAGCGTCATGTTATTAAGTGGGTCATAAGTATTTCTTATTTCTTTGTATTTTGTCTCTGCGTGTGTTTGTGTGTATTTGCTATTTAATTTTCAAGAAATAGATAGAAATAATTGCATTATAACATTAGCAAAAGTGTGTTTGGTGTAAAAATCAAGGTTTTTCTTTTTCATCTATTTTTCTATATCCAAACTCCCTATGATGACTTTTTCAAGTATTTGTACCACCAGTCATTTGGGCCTGGTATGATTTGAGTTTCTTGATTGTATTTTTCCTTTATTTCCTAGTAAAAAACTTTCCTAATTAAAAAAATAATAATAAAATGAACACTGACAAACTATGAAAGTAAAGAAAAGTGAAAAAAAAACAAAAAGTACAGTAAACTAAATAAAAATGAAAAATGAAAGTAATCACAGATAGGGTGAACACATTGAATTCATATATCAAAGGCAGAGGCAGATTAATGCTTAGTTAAAAAACTAAATCCAACTATGTGTGGCTTACCAAAAAATAGTAAAACGAGGTGACAGGGGAAATTTGAAAGTTAAAGAATTGGGCAAAAGTATATATATAGATATATGAAAGTGTTAGTCACTCAGTTGTGTCTGACTTTTTGTGACCCCATGGACTGTAGCCCACCAGGCTCCTCTGACCTTGGAATTCTCCAGGCAAGAGTACTGGAGTGGGTTGCCATTCCCTTCTCCAGGGGATCTTCCCAATCCAGGGATCTCCTTCATTGCAGGCAGATTCTTTACCATCTGAACCACCAGGGAAGCCTATATATTTAGTGATTCCACTAAAATGTAAGCACTTAAGGGCAAGTCCTATGGTTATATCATTTAACCCAACTGTGTTTTTAACCATTTGATTCTTTAGCCTATCATCAAAGTGACCTTATAGGGAAATAATCCATCAACAGGTAAATATGTCCAGGTTTTGCTGCTCTTCTGTCTTAATATTTTCAACTCTTTGTGGTCAGAAAATCCACCGTGGAGGGAAGAGGCTGTCAGGCATGTGTATCTTTTTGATTGATGGTACGCCCTTGGTTGACATTTCTAGGAAGAAACTTTTTAAGACACTCGTTTTGACTATTTGGAATGATCACAGGGCACTTGAGGGTGGGCAGCTTGACTTCTAATCTTGACTTTGCCTAATGTTATTCATCTTTAAAAGGAAGAGGCAGATTCAGGTCATACTATTGTCTTCATCTGTTCAGACTGCTATAACAATACCATAGACCCAGAGGGCTAATAAACAACAAATTTGTTTCTCACAGTGCTGGAGGCTGGAAGACCAAGATCACAGCGCCAGCAGATTCAGTGTCTGGCGAGGACTTGCTTCCTGGGGCAGAGTTGGCCATTTCCTCACTACTCCTCGCATGGCAGAGAGGGTGAGGGGCTCTCTGGGGTCTCTTTTATTAGAGGGCTCCCCGCTCATGACCTACGCATCTCCCAAGGGCCCCACCTTCTAATACCGTCATAATACTGGGGAGTTTGAATTTCAACATAGAAATTTTGGAGGGATACAAACAGTCCATAAGAACTATATTATCATTAACCAGTATTATCATTCTAAACTGTGATTGTCGATTTATGGAGCAGTCAGCACAACTTCAGAGGCCAAGAGTGACGACCTGGAGAGAAATAGAGAATAAAGCAAGCACAGTGTCTTTGGAGAGGGTTGGAGATTAAATTTCCTTAGCTGGGTCTAGCCTCCCGCCTAGACTGTTCTCTTACAGACACCCTGAAATAGGGCCTGTCTTGTGGAGTCCGCCTCCTGCCCATCCTCTGAGCTCAGCTGACTCCTCTGAAAGCTGTCCTAAACCTTCATCACACAGCCCTGATGCTCTCTCACGAAGGATAACACCATGCAAATTTCGCACAGTCTGAACAGAAGGACCAAGGGTTGCTTCGGGCCCAACTCGCTGACTGAGGCCCTTCTACCTCTTTCCAGAGTACTGGTGAGAAGTCTTTTTTTTTTCTTAATTTAAAGGTGTCTTTATTTTTGGCTGTGATGGGTCTTTGATTGCTGCACGCAGGCTTTCTCTAGTTTTGAACAGAGGCTACCCTCTGGTTGTGGTGCAACTTGCACCCTAGTCTCTAGGGTGTGAGGGCTTCAGTAGTTGCAGCTCGCGGACTTAGCTGCCCCGTGGCATGTGGGATCTCCCTGGACCAGGGATCGAACCTGTGTCCCCTGCATTGACAGATTCTTAACCACTGGACCACCACGGAAGTCTCAGTAAGAAGTCTTACTTCTCGCGTGTGTGTCCCCTCATATTTTTCTTTCTGGAGACTCCTGACACACAACAGCTGATGTATCCATGTGGACTGTATCTGGGCCCCAAAGACAAATTCACTTTAGGTGGAACCTCCGCCCTGGGAACCAATGTCGGTCTCCCATGGTACCCACTGGCCTCTGGAATCTCAAACCTCGCTTCTGGCAGGCTCAAACTAGTGCCACTTTGAACAACAACAAGAAGATAGGCTGGAGGGTCCCTGAGCCATCCTTAAGCTACAGGAATGCAGTCTGGCTTCAAACTCCACAGAAACACCAAGATATCCCAGGAGTACAGCAGGAGTCAATTTTAATTCACCATTGATTTCCTGAGGTCACTGAAGGGCATTTCATCAGGCTGAGTGCTCTGAAGAATTCAAAGATGGTTATTAAAATACATGTCTGGGTTTTAGGCAATGTGATATATTGCAGAAGCCTCTAGAAAGACTGACAAAAAGAGAGATAAGGCATAAATTACCAATATCAGTAATGAAATGGGATATCATGACAGACCCTGAAGACGTCAAAATGATAATAGCGGAATCTATGAACAACTTTATATGCATAAACTTGACAACTTAGATTAAATAGATCAATTCCTCCAGAAATATAAACTATCACAACTCACTGAATATGAAATAGAATTAAGGAAATTTAATTTGTAATTTTAAAACTCCCAAAAAGGAAAACTCTAGGTCCAGATGGTTTCACTAGAGAATTCTACCAAATGTTTAAGGCAGAAATAACCCCAGTTCTACACACTTTGTTCCAAAAATTCAAGAATAAAAAACACTTCCCTGTTCAGTTATGAAGCTAGCATTCACTGATACCAAAACCAAGAAAAAAATTTAAATACAGTACAAAAAAGGATAAATACAAACCAATATTTCTCATGAATTAGACACACAAATCCTTAGCAAAGTATTAGCAAATAGAATTATTTATTGTATGCAAAGACATATGAGTATATGAAAATAATTTTATACCATGGGGTTTATTATAAGGATGCAAGGCTGATGAAATATTCAGAATCAATACATGTAATTCACCATATTACCAAACAAAAAAGAAATATCACACAATTTCCACCAATGAAGAAAAAGTATTTGACAAAATGTACGTAAAATTTATGACAAAACTCTCATAAAAATACAAGTGGGGGAAATTGATAAAGAGCGTCTATAAAAACCTACAGCTAACAACATACTTAATGTTGAAAGACTGGATGCTTTCCCTCTAAGATTGGGAACAAGGCAGGTATCTGCTCTCACAAGTTTTACTCAACATTGTGCTGGAAGCTCCAGCCACTGCAACAAGACAAGAAAAGGAAGTAAAAGCATACCGATCAGAAAAGAGAGAATAAAACTGTTCTATTTACAGATAAATGATTGTCTAAGTAGAAAATCTCCCAAAGAAGCTACAAAAAATAACAACAACAAAACAGGAAAACCTCCTAGAACTAATGAATGAGTTCAACAAGGTCAAAGGATGCAAAAGAAACATTTAAAATCCAATTGTATTTCTCTATGCCAGCAATGAACACATGGGTATCAAAATTTTAAATATGATATCCTCTTTTAATTGCTCAAATATAGTTAGATGTAAGCCTAACCAAACATGTCCAAACATGCATTTTGAAAATTAAAAAATGCTGATCAAAGAATATCTTAAAAAGTGGATAAACACACCTGATTCGTGGACTGGAAAACTCAACACAGTAAAATGCCAATTCTCCCTGTATTGATATTTAGGTTTAAGGCAATTTCTATCAAAATCCCAGCAGGAATCTTTTTGTGGATATAGGAAAGATTATTCTAAAGTTTATGTATGTGGAAATAAAAAGAAACTAGACTAGCTAAAACAATTTTGAAAAAATAAGAATAAATGGAAAGATCAGTCTACTTGCTAGATTTTTTATAGAGCTACAGTAATCAAGACTGTGGCTCTGGTTGATGGATAGACATGTAGATCAATGGATATAATAGAGACACCAGAAATAGACTCACACAAATATACACAACTGTATTTTTTTAAACAAAGGTACAGAAGCAATTCAATAGAGGAAGGATAGACTTTTCAGCAAACAATGCTAGAGCAATTGGACAAACTATAGGTGAATAAATGAACCTCAATCTCCTGAGGAGGAAAGTATGGACTTTGGATTCAGACAGAACTGCCTTCGGATGCCAGTTTTCCCACTTACTACTATGTGATTCTGATTTGATTATTAAACTTTGCTGAGCCTCAGGCCCAAGCCTGGAGCTTATCAGTGACGTGTTAGAGATGCAGGGGTAATGAATAAGCGGCATTTAATTTTGGGGGGTATGTTCCCAAAATTGCCAGCAGAGGGCTCTAGTCGCACATGAAAGACTCCAGCACGTCTCTGCCCTGGCTGAACGCGGTCTGCTTTGCAAACCCTCCTCGCCTCATTTCAGCCACCCGTTTTCATTAACCCACATTAATGCACAGTGCCGGGGAGACATTTTTCATAGTTATGTGTCACCGCATTTCTGTCAAAGAAACAAATCAGATCACTTAAATTATAAGACTGCCTTTTTCCTGCCTGCTTTAATTTTTTTCTTAAAAGAATAGACATGCATTCTCAACAGGGGCAATATTGCCCCCAGGGGGGTGAAAATTGGTTCTTAGAGCCTTAAAAAATCTTTAGATATTACAGTGGTTTGTGGCCCTCAGAGGACCATAGTACATAAAGAGATATGCAGTATATCTGTGGTATTAAATTTTTATGGGGAGGACAATTATTACAGGGGGGAAAAATATCTTAAAAGTCCCCTTGGAGGAGCTATAACTTAAAAAATAAAAGTTGAGAAACACTGGAATAGCAGGAGATGAATCAAGAGGTGTCATCTTTGTACCACACATGAAGCTAGGAGCACATAGCACAGTTCTTTTTTTTTTTTTACTTGGAATATAATTGCCTTACAATGCTGTGTCAGTTTCTGCTGCACAACATCATGAATTAGTCGTATGTATACGTATCTTCAGGCTTCCCTGGTGGATCAGACAGTAAAGAATCCACCCTCAGTGTGGGAGACCTGGGTTCAATCCCGGGTTAGGAAGATTCCCTGAAGGAATGCATGGCAACCCACGCCAGTCTTCTTGCCTGGAGAATCCCATGGGCAGAGGAGCCTGGCGGGCTGCAGTCCATGCATATACATATATCCCTTCCCTCTTGAACCTCTCTCCCACCCGTCTGGGTCATCACAGCACCGAGCTGAGAGCCCTGTGCTATACGGCAGCTTTCTGCTAGCTATCTATTGTACACACGCATGCATGCTAAGAAGCTTCAGTCGTGTCCGACTCTTTGCAACCCTGTGAACGCAAAGGTTCACAGTCCACCAGGTTGTTCTGTCCATGGGATTCTCCAGGCAAGAATACTGGAGTGAGTTGCCATGTCCTGGGGATCTTCCAGACCCAGGGATCGAACCCACGTCTCTTATATCTCCTGCATTGGCAGGCAGGTTGCGTCTGCAGGTTCTGTATATATGTCAATATACAGATATACATACATACATGCCTACAATGTATACATATATATACACGTCAGTGCTACTCTTTCAATTCGCTCCTCTCCCCTCCTTCCCTCCCTGTGTCCACAATTTTGTTCTCTACATATGCATCTCTATTCCTGCCCTACATATTGGTTCATCAGTACCATTTTTCTAAATTCCATATATAACGTAGCACAATTCTTTCTCCTATAATTTGGGTAATACCACGGCACTGCCCAACCTCAACAGTTCCTAACTGAAGGTCTTGTCATGGTTCAGGATGTCCCCCTGCCCCCATAAAACTTAAATTCCATTTCTAATTATCTCCACAAGTTTTCTGTGCATCTCTGTGCTCCCTCCCCACTGCTATTCCCCACCCCTCCATCCCCAAGCAATCTCCGATTTACTTTGTCACCATAGGTTAGTTTGCATTTTTAGCGTATTACATAAATGGAATCAAACACTATGAACTACTCTCTTCTCAGTTCTTTCGCTTAGCATCATCATTTTGAGATTCATCTGTGTTGTTGGGTGTATTAATGGTCCATTTCTTTTTACAACTGAGTAGTATCCCATTGTAAGGATATAACACAATTTGTTGATTTATTCACTCATTAATGGATTTTTGGGTTATGTCCAGTTTGAGGCAACAGTGAATAAAACTGCTGTGAGGATTTGTGTACAAGTCTTCGTATGGATTTAGGTTTTCATTTCTCCTCTTAAATACCTAGGAGAAAAATTATTGTATTGTATGGGAAGTATATGTTCCTCTTTATAACCAAGGGGCTGGTTAGAGTCTCTTTTCCCAGGCAATGGGGCCCCTTTCCCACTCCTCTGGGAGAGGCCACCTTCAGTGATTCAAAAGGAGTCTTTTCTGGGGAGACTTCTCCAAACATGCCAACATGCCCTCACCCACCTCTGGAGCAGCCAAGATTGAGCAGAGGAGGGCCAGGTGGCAGAGGCCAGCTGCATGAGTAAGCAGCCCAGACCCCCATCTCATCCACCTGTTGCCTGCCCCTTGGCTGAAACCTATGGCTGAATGCAGTGGGAGGTGGTCCCTTATGACCAGCAGAGAGAAGGAAGAAGCCTAAGCTTGGTATCTAGAGGAGGGGTCCAATTTTGAGGGTAAATGGACATGTGCCTCCATCATGGCCTCATACTGAGGACAGCATGATGACTAGGAAGGGCCCAGATGCCTCAGGATGAGGGCGAACAGCCATGCCTCCAGATAAGCCACTCATATAGCAGAGGGGCCCACGTGGGGGAATCCAGAGCTGACAGTTGAGCTGCTTCCTGCTCCACCCACCTCCCTACCTCTTGTTATACGAGGAAAACCAAATTTCTCCTGTGTTTAAACCACTGTGATTCGGGTTTCTGTTACACACACTTCTGGCTGATACAGTATTCCTCACAATAGCCCATGCCTGGGTTTTGCTCGCTAATCCTATTTAGCACACTTGGGGTTTTCATAGGACAATTCAGCTCCTTTGAGATTGCCCTAAAAATGGAAACGCTTCATTGTATTCCTTCCACTTTAATTTAGGCTTACTACTTATTTTACTTTGTTATTTCTCTCTTCCTTTTTCTTGTTTTTTTACTGGCTTGATAACACGGTCATTTATTATCTGGCTTTGGTGTTCTATAAGAGTTAATGGTTACCTTTTCTTTTTCATAATAAAAAAAAAAAAACATGATCATGGGGACTTCCCTGGTCATCCAGTAGATAAGACTTCAAGCTTCCAATGTAGGGGACACGGGTTTGATCCGTGGTCAGGGAACTAAGACTCCCCCGTGCCATGCTGCTGCCGCCGCTAAGTTGCTTCAGTCGTGTCCGACTCTGTGCGACCCCATAGATGGCAGCCCACCAGGCTCCCCGTCCCTGGGATTCTCCAGGCAAGAACACTGGAGTGGGTTGCCATTTCCTTCTCCACCCCTGTGCCATGCAGTGCGGCAAAAAAAAAAAAAAATAATAATAATAAATAAAATGTAAATTATCAAAAACCAAAAAAAAGATAAATCCCTGAACAAATATTTTTTAAATATGATCACAATTATATAATCTTCCATCATATGAAAAACACCATCTATTTCCCCACATTAAGACAACCCTTTGTAATAGTTTACATCTCCATCTTCCGTAACCCTCAAAGAGATTTAAAGACTTTTATTTTCATCTTCACCCGCCCCTCCCCAAAGGCCAGACTGAGATCCTTCAGTATTTATAGCCCCATATTATTATTAGTCTTTCCTTTAGGATTCCTTCTTCCCCCAAAAAAAGTCTCTAGGTAGTATTACATCATCATTTTCTTCCAATATTGCAGATGAAAAGTCCAATGCCAGCCTCACTGATTTTCTTGGTAGGTTACTTACTTTCCCTCTCTGGAGGCTGGCAAGCTTTATATGTATTCTTGGAGTTCATTTTCCCAGCACGTGACTAAAGGTGAGTATTCTCTCTTGGAAGCTCTGTTTGGAATTCAGGGAACCCTTCAAGTCTTCCGATCAGGTCTCTGTTGGAAAAATTTCAGGGAAAATCTCCTCCATTGTTTTGTTTCATTTTTGCCTGTCTTCCAGTACCTCCATTTTATGAATTTCTGTTTTTCTTCCAATAGTTATAATTCCAATACTGAATAATTCAAACAGACAAGTATTCATTGGGTTGATCCCATCAGTCCCCCAGCCTCTCTGATTTCACCTCATTATCTCCATCTCTTTGAACTTTTTTTTATTTCTCTCTTTGTTAATCCACATCAGGTTTCAACAGCAACCATGGTCTCCTTGGATTCACCTGCTGAGATGTTTTAGTCTGAATACAAGAGTACCCCTTGATGCAAAGCGTGAGTGTGTGCGTGCACACACACCCAGCACACTGTACTGTGGGTCTGGTCTCAGGGGGCCACAGTACGCAGCAACTTGGAGTAGCGCTTCAGGGCCTCGCCGGGGACTGAGCTTGGGGCGCAGTGACTAGAGCCCTGAATCCCAGACACTAGACCAGTGGTCAGGCAAGGCCCTGGTCCTTTGGATTTGCAGAAAAAGAATTCCCACAAAGACCAAAAGTAGTGAAACAAGTGTTTATTAGGAGGAAAAAACAGTACATGTGGGTAGACACACAGGCCCAGCTCAGAGAATGAGTCACACCTCGTGATGGCTTGAATCAGTTTTATGGGACATTTCTTCTCAGTTTCCTTTGACCAGTCACTCTGACTTGCCTGGCTCTGAACCCACATTTGGTAAATCTCAGGGTCCTCCCATGTGCACGGGGGTGTCTCTCGTGGGCGTCTCTCAGCCAAGATGGGTTCTAGTGAAGAGGCCTACGGGTAGGTGACATCACCTACTACGAGGGGACGCCCCCTCCCTTCTGACCTCCCAGAAGCCTTTACGCGCCTGTGTAGTCAGGGAGGTCTCCTTGACTTCGAGAAGGAGGAATATGTGGTCTTTTATCTCCTATCTGGGCAGGGCCCAGCCTCCTCGGTCCTTCCACTTTCATGGAGTTTCTGGCCACAGGGGAGAGAGCTGCTCAGCCTGGGGCCCATCGAGCTCCTGCCTCAGGGGTTGCTTTCATCCTCGATTTATGCCCACGTTCTTTCCTCTCTTCTGCAGCAGGTTAGTACTGGCTGTTCTCTGTGAGGCGCCGGTTCTTTCTCTTTCTCGTTTCAAGGACCCCTCGGGTGTGTTGGGGTTTCCCTCTGCTGGCTCCCTGAGTTCAGGACTCCTGCAGCCAGTCAGGCCCTTGAGCCCAGGATGGCTCAGCTGTCTTGGGTTTCCTGGGTCAGCAGTGCTCCGGCTGGTGGGGTGCTGGTCCCAGTAGGACCCCTCTGCTCTTTCTCCTCCTCAGCTGGCATTTCCCCAGGAAAGAACGGGCCCAGCACACTTACTTCCCCGCTCGGCTTTCTGAGATCTGGAGCAGTGAGGCTGAGAACGCCCCTGTGCACAGGTGAAGCTGCTCCTGCAGGAAGCCTGGGTTCGCCTAAGTCAGATGTTCCCAGCTGTTTCCTCTTTCCTTTTGACCATCACTCCCGGGCCCTGGGCCCCACTCTCACTGGACCCAGATTAGACCCCAGAGATGCATTCGATCTTACTTCTACTCTAGACCTCAGAAGCTGCTGGGCTCAAAAAGCATTCAGTAACTGCCTTAAAATCGAAAGATGAGGGTAGCAAGGATGTATTCAAGCAACCATCTCCCCAGAATTCACAGAGGAAGTTTCCCTGTACGGTGAATTCCCTGCATGCAAATGAGTTCCGTTCTGCAAGTGGGTTCTGAGTCCAATTTGATGATAAGTTCAACAAAATTAGCCTAGGTACCCACCTAAGACAATCGGCTATGTAGTACCGTACTGTAATAGGTTTATAATACTCTTCACACAAATGATATGTAAAAAGCAAACACACAAAATAAACGTTTAGTCTGACAGTACAGTGCCTTGAAAAGGACAGTAGAACAGTACACAGCTGGTATCAAATAAATGGGTAAGAAGGGTTACTGACCGGAGGAGGGCGAGGTGTTGGGAGATGGTAGAGCTGAAGGATCGTCAGCAGTAGGAGACGAGGGCAAGCTGCAATTTCACTCAGGCCTGACGCTGCTGGAACCCACGTTCACATCTTTGGAAGTTCGCAACTTGAAGGTTCGTATGTAGGGGACTTACTGTAGTTAAAAGGCAGAAGTACTACAGGCTCTTTCACAGGCTACAATGCAGTAAAACTAGAAAACACCACCCAGAATAGCCAAACAAAAAATAAAAACTTCACCATCACCAAAACCCCCCAACACATGAATATCCAAAATTCACCCTTTTGGCTATCTATTGGATTAAAGAGAAAATTAGAATAGAAAGTATCAATTATTTTGATGAATGACAATGAGAGCACAAAATATAAAAATCTTTGAGGTGTGACCAAAGAAAAATTCAAAGGAAGAATTATGGATTTAAATAACTTTATTAGAAAAGCAAACAAAAGATTTATTATAATGAAGAGGTCCAAGGAAAGATAGAGAATTGAATATTCAACTGTAAATTTGGTCCCACTGAGACATCTATTAAAAAGAGTTTAAAGGGATTTTATTTTCACTTGTGTATTTTGTAAAATCTCAAATCCCCAGAAAAGGTAGAAGAATGCTACAATAAACATCTCTGTATGAAGCATTTAGATTCACCAACTGTTTTTGTACCATATTTGCTTTATCTCTGTGTCTTTTGCTTTATACATACATGCGCATTTTGTCTGAATCTTTGAAAATAAGTTACCAATATTATGACACTTCACTCTGAAGTATGCGTCCCTTTAGAGTAAGGACAATCTCCTATTGTCAGAGCTGACTTTCCTAGAAGAAAGACTGCAACAGAGATTTGCGTGTGAAGTGCTCTTGGGATCAACATTTGTGAAAAGGAAGGAAGAAGGTTTTTTTAAATAATTTTATTTATTGTTCCTGGCTGTGCTGGGCCTTCATTGCTGCGTGACTTTCCTCTAGCTGTGGTTCGAGGGCTCCTCTTGCTTCGAAGCACGGGCCCTAGGGAGCAGGGCCTTCAGTAGTTGCAGCACATGGACTCAGTAGTTGGGGGTTCCCAGGTACTAGAGCACAAGCCCAATAATTCTGAGGAACGGGCTTAGTTGCCCTGCGGCATGTGGCATCTTCCCAGATCAGGGATCGAACCCGTGTCTCCCACATTAGACCAGCAGATTCTTTGCCCCTGAGCCACCAGGAAGGCCCAGGAAAAAGGTTTATTAAGGAGTGCTCTTGGGATCAACATCTCCAAAAGGAAGGAAGGTTTAGGCAGAAGTAGGCTGTCATACTGATTCAATGAAAGCATCTCCAAAGTATTAGAGCTTCAGCTTCAGCATCAGTCCTTCCAATGAATATTCAGGGTTCGTTTCCTTTAGGACAGACTGGTTTGACTGATCTCTTTGCAGTCCAAGGGACTCTCAAGAGTCCTCTCCAGCATCACATTTCAAAATCATCAATTTGTCAGCTCTCAGCCTTCTTTCTGGTCCACCTCTCACATCCGTACATGACTGCTGGAAAAACCATAGCCTTGACTATATGGATCTTTGTCGGCAAAGTGATGCCTATGCTTTTTAATACACTGTCTAGGTTTGTCACCGTTTTTCTTCCAAGGAGCAAGCGTCTTTTAATTTTGTGGCTGCAAAGAAGGGCACTACTACTGCATAATTTGTGAAGAGGATGCAATGGGCTTAAAATTGTAGCAGGTAAATACAGAGAGCAAAATTTATTAGAAACACAAAGAGACTCTCATGAAAATATAATTTCAGTAGGAGGCTTCAATATATCTCTTTCAAAATCAGTAGCTCTGATATGAAAGAAAAAAAAATAATCTATGAGCTCAAATAAATAAATGTTTCTTCAAATACAGAACATACTTTTTATACATATTCAATACATCAATACAAGAGCATTTACTAAAATGTATCATCCCCTGGCTAGAAGGAAAATCTTGAAATATTCAATAAACTTGATGTTTCGTGGGCTAACATCTCTGCTCATCATTCAATATATATGAAAAGTAAATCATTTTTAAAGTCACCAGAATATGCTAACTACCTGGAAATTAAGTCTGTTTGGGAACACCTAAATCAAAGGAAAGTGAAAAAATGAAATTACAGATGATCCAGAAAACAAAAGAATTGGCGATTTCTTTATTGGAAAACTTCTGGGAGGTAGAAAAGGCTACACTCAAGGGAAATTTTTTACCTTAAGTAACTTCATCCATAAATGGGAAGAGTGTAACGCTTGTGTGTGCTTCAGTTTAAGATTGCTGCAGATCCACGCCACACCCTGCTCTCCACTCCCCTTCCCCGCCCGTCTCCCCCTTACTCCCTCTGTCCCCAGGCACTTCCCTGCTTCTCTGAACAGCGACTGCCTTGAAAGGCTGACTTATATCTCCCCTCTGAGGGAAGAAACGAGGGCACCTTGTTCTTGTGTGCGCTCCATGTATTACAAGAGGGTGAAAGCGGATCTGAATGGTGCAAGGGACAGGACGTTAGACTGAGGTTATGCACCTCCACAGACCTCCGTACTGTGCCCCCTCAAACCCACGACTCACCCACCTCACCCCTCAATCATCTGTCTTGATTCCTAGATGGAGAGGTTCTGCAGGGAATGGCAAGCTATTCCCTGGCCATTAAGCCGGGCCATGGCCCCTGCCGTCGCCGGCACTACGCTGAGAAGCCCCGCGGTAGCACAGGCGGAAAGGGAGAGACGGCCCACTCTGCAGCGGCCAGGCTGGCCCGGGGGGGTCCCGGCTTCTCCAGAGGCCACAGACACTGCCTGGATATGTTGAGTTAGTGCCCTCTGAGGCAGACTTTGGGCCACAGGAGTTGGGGGACAAAGAAGGACCCCCTGGATAAATTCATCTCACCTTCTCTTCCTAAAGGATGCTCCAAGCCAGAGTAGTTCATCCAGCCTCTCTGAGGATGTACTGTGAGCCCGAGCAGCTAGCTCCACTGGTTGTAAAACAGTGAGCCCCTCAGGAATGCAACCTCTTCCGTCTGCTCTGTTCCCTCCCTGCCTCACTTTTTCCTTCAACCGGGTTTCCTGCAACTGGTCTGTTGCACAACCCCAGTGAAGTGTTAGCATGTAAACTTTTGACACAAGCCTCTATGTTCTGGGGAAGCCCGGGTAAGACAATAGTCTCCTTGAGAAGTAGAAAAAGAACAAGAAAATAAGCTGGGGATAAAAAGTAAGAAGAGAGAACTCATTAGGATGGAAGGTAATTTTTATTCCACAGTGATATGCCATTTCCTTCTCCAGGGGATCTTCCCGACTCAGGGATCAAACCCAGGTCTCCTGCACTGCAGGCAGACGCTTTAACCTCTGAGCCACCAGGGAAGCCCGATAAGACAACAGACTGTATGATTTCAGTACCTTTAGACCATGAAATTTTGCACCTTGTTCTGTGTCCCTGGATAGTTCCAGTGTCTTCTAGTTTATAGTCTATGGGAACTTGGATAGAATTTGTATCCTACTCTTGTGTGAAAACTGTATAAATCTTCATCACATTGAATTGGTTCCTAGTGCTTTTCAGGTTTGCTATATCCTTCTATGTCTCTGTATATTCATTCTATTAATTTTTGAGAGCTTGATGTTGAAACTCCAACTAAAAATCTTTATCTGCTTTAAAAATAATTGTAATTATAGTGGAACTATATGTAACCTTGTTCTGTATTTTCCAAGTCTCCTGTAAATGTGTTATCACTTTCATAACATAAAAAAACAAAAATTAAAAAAGATGGAAGATATTTTTTAAACAGTAAGAAAAATATCCCAAATCCTCTTCTTGAAGACCATTCCAGTATACCAGTCAGGGTTCTATAGTGAGTTCTGTGTTACAACGGAAGCTGATTCTGATGATTAAGGAGCAAGCAAGTTTTTTTTTTAAAGAGATACTGAGTAGCTCAGAGTCATTAGAGGCCTGAAAAGCCAGACTCCAGGTTAAACAATGCCCCAAAACGCTACCCAGTCCTGCCCGATGAGGAAACTGCTGTGCTGTTACTCGCTTTCCAGAGCCGCGACCTTGACCTTAAAACCACTCTTGGGGCCGCTATCCTCAAAGCTCATTGCCGGTGCCACCTGGACCATGGAAATGGAAACTCCTAGAACCTGGTTCCCCATGTAGCTCGCTTCCCATTCATCCTTCGAGAGTCAAGTACACACAGTCTAATGGTGAGGGAGGCTGGGAATTTGAGATCTGATGAATTATTTCTCCAAATATAAAAAGACTGCTTAAAAGACAATGGGAAGTGATGAATCAGACAGATGTCTATTATAAGCAATAAAACAGATACACCTCTCAAGAGGCAGATAAAAGATAAATGAGAGAGAATAAAAATGTTTAAAAAATAGTTCTGGCACTACCAATGATCAGGAACATTCTGTGCAATGGGAATATAATGTAAGCTGTGTATGTAATTAAAATTTTTCTCTGAGCCACATTAAAAAGAATAAAAAGAAAATATATGAAGTAATTTTAATATTTTATGTAATCCAATATATCCAAAATATTATTATTTCAACATGTAATTGAGATAAAAGTTATTAATGAGACATTGTACATTCTTTTCTTTCATATCAAGTCTTGGAAATCTGGTATATATTTTAAACTTACAGCCCATTTCAATTCAGACCAGACACAATTCAAACAAAATAATTGCCACCTGTGGTTAGTGGCATGCTGCGATTTATGGGGTCGCAAAGAGTCGGACACGACTGAGCAACTGAAGTGAACTGATAGTAGAGAATGGAGAGATTGAAGAAATAAAATCAGTACCCTATTTCACATCATTTAAACAAACAAACAAAAAATCCAAATGAATTAAAGACAGGTCTAAAAAAAAATCAAACCATCGAAATCTTAGAAGAATACCCATAACACTGTACCTTTCAGTCCTCAATCAGATCTTGGGACTATCTGCAGTGCAGATGGCAGATGAACGGTTAATATATACATATATATATACATAATATATAGATATTATCTTTATACACACACACACACACACAGCATTTGCAAATTAGTATCAGAATTAAATGGTCAGATGCTATCACTAGACTATGCATAGAAGAACAAATCCAAATGGGGAACAAACCAAAAAAGATGTTTATCTTCCCTAGGAGTCAGGGAAATGCAAATTAAATAACAGTGAGATATCACTTTACTCACATCAGACTAGCAAATCGAGCGCATGACAACACCTACTCTAGGCTCGGAAGGGACTCTCTTCACCACATTCCAGTAGTGATGACCTTGTTGGAGAGCATTCTGGCAACATATATCCAATTAAAACAGTTCCACACATTCTTTGACCCAGCAATCTCGTGCCTGGGAATCCATCCCATAGAAATAAAAGCACCAGAATATATGTGGCTGTGACTATTCACATCAACAATGAACATGATTGCAATGAAATCCTAAAAATAAAGTGTATGCTCAAATAGTTGAATACATCATGGTACGTTTCTATCATGACGTCACACAACCACTAAAAAAGAATGCCTTAAGCCTCTGTCTGCTGACTTAAAGGTATTTCCATCTTTCATCTCTACAAGATCCAGAGAAATGTACTATAAACTGAGGTTCTATTTTTGTAAGAGATAGGGAGAGAAATCTACATAGATATATACATTTGCATCTGACTTTATGAGCATGAACAAAATACAGGAGGATATGATCCATCTGCTAGCAAGGTTACCTGGGAGGAAGAAAAGCAGGTGGTACAGAGAGAGAGAAAAACAGGAAAGGAGGAAAGAAAATTTAGAAGAAATTGGAAAAAATATAGAAAAAGGAGAAAAATAGGAGAAAAGTGAGAAGAGGGGTTAAAAGAAAAACTATTATTTCAAATAGGTACAATGTTTTCAGAGTTATCACATGTGTTTGAAAAGGGAAAACACATTATCACCATATAACAGATTTATATTTATAACTTTATTCTGTAAAGCTTAGTTAATCATGCTAACGCCTTTCCTGATTTCTTGACTACTTGTTTCTATAGATTTCTAATAGGTAAGTTAAAATTTCTCACAAAACCTGTGGATTTGTTTTTTCTTTTTAATTCTATCAAGTTTAGTATTACACACCTCAATTCTGTGTTACTAGGTACATATAGGCACAAAGATTAAACGTATTGGTAGATTGAATGTTTCATCAATATCTATTTTTAAATTTTATGTACTTATTTATTTTTGGCTGCCGGGATCTCTGTTGCTTTTGTGAGGACTTTCTCTAGTTGCGACGAGGGGCTGCTCTTCGTCGCAGTGCTTGGGTGGCCCAGGCATGCAGTCCTCAGTCGTTGTGGCTCCTGGGCTCGAGAGTGCCGGCTCAGGAGTGGTGAAGCCTGGGCTTAGCTGCTCCGCGCCGTGTGGGATCTTCCCAGACCAGAGACTGAACCGTGTCCGCTGCACCGGCAGGTGGACTCCTGTCCACTGCACCACCGGCTCGTCCCAACGTCTATTTTTGCCTTTTCAATCATGCTTATTATTTTTCCTTGGAACCCATTTTGCCTGATGCTAACACTGATGTTCTCCCTTTGCTGGCATTTTCCTGGATTACCTTTCCCAACTCAGTATCTTCAGTTTTTCTCTATTACCCTGTTTTTGCTGTCTCTTATAAAACATCATGCAGTTTGACTTTAAGCTCAGTTTAAGAGTCTTTGTCTTTTAATATTGGATTTAATATATTAGTATAGTTTATGTCATTTAATACTTGTATTATGGCTACAGATATATTTGCACATGTTCTACCAGTTTACCATGGATTTTCTGTTGCATATGCTGTTTTCATGCTTCTCTTTCACCCCTGCTTTTTGGTTAGTTGATAACATCTTATTTGCTCTCAATTAACTTTCCTTCTAGTGACTTCGAAAATATATATTCTGTTCCTATTATCTTTATATCTTTGACACGCATCATTAAATGCATTCTTTTTTAATTATTTGGCCATGTTGGGTCTGAGTTGTGGCATGTGGCATGTGGGCTCTAGTTCCCTGACCAGGGATCGAACTCAGGTCCCCTGCATTGGAAGCCCAGTGTCCTGGCCACTGGACCACCAGGGAAGTCCCATAGCGTAACATATTCTTAATCAACATCTAGAGTTAATTAATACCTATGTCTTCCAACTAAATAAAATGAGAATCTTCTACCTCTTTCCCAGCTTTTATATATCTCCACCCCATGCTATCATCTTAGCTTTTGATTAACTGTTGTAAATAAATTTCTTTATTTAGACTTAAAAATAAATTTTTTTGGTTTCC